>NC_046211.1:3196887-3552857 GCF_011004875.1 Balearica regulorum gibbericeps
AAACACCAACTTAGAAAGTTGTTGGCCCTCCCAGAAAATAGCACTGTAGAGCACGTAAATAAAGCACTTCTCATCTCCCAGGGTAAACCCAGGGCAGCTATTGAGCAATGCGGAGGCAAAACGCTCCTTCATCCCGCAGGCAGCACCCAGTGCCCTCAGGGCGATGCCTGACTCTGCAGAGACCAAGCAGTACCTACCCAGTATGACTTCTGGGGCCCGGTAATGCCTGGTAGAGACAATTGTGCTGTGATGCTCATGATCAAACGTGGCACTGCCAAAGTCCACCACTCTGATGGCCGTGCTCTTCACGCTCCGCTCATCCCGCTTCTTCGTGAGAGAGAACGGTATCAGTTACTCAGGAGTTCCATGATGCGGACTTAGCCCCTTCCTTACATAGCCGAGGCTTTGCCACAGGGCGCCCCGGGAGGGGAAGGCTTCAGAGGGTACATTCGTGCTGGCACAGCCCCCAAATAAACTCTCACCAGCACACAGGTTAAGCCTGTGGTCCCTACGGCTTTTTATAGACTATGCAGGACATAGGCCCTGAGCAAGTGCATGAACGCAGTCAGTCACCCCCTGTCTCCCGGGACCATGCTCTGACTCCTCCCACCTGCTGATAAGGTCAGGGACACCAAGACCCCAAGAGAAGACCTCTAGCACGAGGCAGCGCTGTTACCTTTTCCAGGTTATAGGAGAGCTCGTAGTCAGAGTTCACAAAGAGGATGTTCTCCGGCTTGAGGTCAGTGTGAGTGAGCTTATTGTCATGCAGAACTGAGGAAGCAAACAGAGTCGGGGTGATGGAACAGAAGCAAAGCGAGGCTGCACCCACCCGAAGAGCGGACATCGTTCAGTTTGCTCACGTGGGCACCAGTTGAGCCCACATTTAGAACTGGGTGTGAACAGTCAGGCTAGTCCAGGCCAAGATGCTTTGGCAGAAGCAGAAAGATTTATTGTATCGGTCACCAGAATGTGTGTGTGGAGGTGGATGCTGAAGTGCCCTGAGCTACCGCCAGCCCACATGCATCGGAAAACAGTACAATCAGGAAAAGAAAAAGGACTCATTCCAAGCATGCATTCATGGCTGGAGGGGCAGGAAGGCTCAGTCTCAGAACTGGCACAGCGGCACCGCAGCAAAAACTCACTGCTTTGGGCCACCAGTTGCAAAACTGGCAGGGACGTTGGGGGCTGCACAGCTCTCCAGGTCAGTCAAGGACCAGCGGAGAGAAGAGCAGTGAACACTTACATTTCACAGCCTGGCACACCTGGTAGGCCATGTGCCGTACTTGGTGGATGGGGTAAGGCAGATAGTTGTTGTCCTTCAGGAAATCAAAGGTGCTGAGCCCCAGCAGTTCGAAGGAGATGCACATGTGGCCATGGTAGTCAAACCAGTCAAACATCCTGACACAGAGACTGAGAAAAAAATTCTGATTCGGGACAGATCTGCACACACCACTCGGCTGCTATCCCTGCGCCAGGCTCCTCCTTTTCCTCCTCAGTCTGTATCCCACAGTGAGCCAATATGCCTCCAAGAACTAGCTACAGATGAATTCAGTCACACAACATCGAGTATCTCTCTCAACCCATCCTTGCAACTGTGCTGCTAAGGCAATGCTTGCCCTTCCATTTTGACCAAGAGCACACTCACTTTGTGTTCTCAGGATCCTTCTCGTTGATTTTCTCCAGGACATTAATTTCCAGTCGAGCAGCCTCTTTGTATTTCTCTACATTTTTAATGATTTTGAGAGCAACACGTGCACCACCCCTGGGCAGAAACAGGAAGAAAGCACAAGATCACCCCTGCGCTGGGTCAGAGAGCCCGTGCCCTGCAAGAAGTGCTTTCTGATCACAGCCTGATCCTCTGCAGCACAGCCTTCCACCACCCTTGCTCAAGCCAGAAGGTGGCTGTCATTAAGGGATGTCCACCCAAGCAGTGCCTTTTCCCTCCCTGCAAACAGCCCTGAGGCTCCCTGACCCCTCTCCAACACATGAGCGGCCCGAGAGGGCGAATGCCCAGACCAGCACAGGAACACTGGAAACGAAGACGCTCATTTTCATCCCCAGGCTCCCACTTTAAGCACAAAAAGCTCCAGCGCCAGCCGTGGTGTCTCTCTCTCCCTCCCTCCCCACCATATCCCTACCTGTCCCAGGAGCAGACGTACCTCCGGTGATCGATGCACTGCACCACTCTGCCGAATGTGCCTTCCCCTAAGGTGCTAATAATCTCATCTGGGAGGGAGAGAAAGAGAGGAAGGCAGATGAGAGCGCGAGCACGACCTGGATGCAGCGCATACACAAGGCAGAGGAGAATGCATTGCAACACCTAACCTGCACACAGCTTGAGAGACCGGAGCAGCGGAAGGCTGACACCGGCTGCACAAGGCAACTGCCCTAGTTCCCTGGCACTTCAGTAACAATACAAAATATAAACGTAGCTTTAACAAAAGGGGAAGGAAAAGGAGAGGGTTTCTCTTTAATAAACAATGAAAATAAAATGAAACAGAAAGATAAGACAGATCTGCGACTGCGATGGGAGCTTAACTAGAGAGCTAAATTATGTTACGATTTGGCTGTACATCTTTCTTGTAGCCAGTCGCCGACGCGATAGATCAGATGCCCCTCGTCGTCGTCCTCCACACTCTTGGCCCTTCTGCTGCTCTGTCGACTCCGCTGCTGGCCCAGGCAGACAGGGAATTCATCATTCACCAATCAGATTTTCAAACCAGCGCAGCAGCCAGCGTCACGCATTGGTTGGTTTGGAAATTCACATGGTTGTTTGAGGAGGGGTTGCAGGAGGAGATTCCCAGCCAATTCATACGGCACAGAGGAATATATAACGATAGGGATATTGCAAGGGAACATGTCAAGATACAACACACTAGCTCAGAAAAGAAAAAAACAGTTTGCTTTTCGTTGTAGCAAAAAAAAAAAAAAAAAAGAAAAAAAGAAAAAAGAACCTACAAACAGCCCCACCCGAACCAGTGAGAGAGCAGAAATGGTCAGAACAAGGGCGAGTGGAGGGGCAGTGGAAGGGGCCAGCTGCTCTCACTCCTAGGGGGGCTTGGAGAGGAACGGCACTGGCCTTCGGGTCCTGGATAATGCCAAGAGAGCACGCCGAAGCCCAACCCTGCAGCCGGGCGCTCAGTGGCTGTGGGTTGAGGCTGACTTCAGCCCCACGGCAGCCACTGAGGAAAGGCTGCAGAAGGCAGGTGCTGGGAAGTCCTGCACAAGCAAAGGGCCAGGCTGCCCCACACAGACGCTCCCCATCCCATTCCAACAACCACCCACATCGCTTCCCCCAGCCCCAACACTCAGAAAAAGATGAACTCAGAGATTTCAGAAGCAACTCTCGGTACAACGATCCATCCAAAACCAGAGAGAATTTATGAGTGACTGCCTGGGGGAAGATGTGACACTTCTTCCTAGACCCTCCCCCCAAGAAGCTGATCCTGGAAGAACTAACTTCCAGGAGAGAAGCAGAGGCCCAACAGGGAATAGGACAGCCTAGGATGAGGCAGACAAGAGGTTTATGCCAGAGAAGAGAAAATTCCTGCCTTCAGTTCTTCAGCTAAGTATCCCCACACCTGGGAGCAACCAGCCAGCAGACTTGGGACCTGAATCCAGCCCACAATCCCATCCCTGGACACACAGCCAGAACAGACCAGACAACACTGAGAGCTCCACACACAGAGCAGAGAACGTGTCTGGGGTCTAACAGAAGTGGAAGGTGAACAGCAGAACAGACAAGAGAAAGCCAGGGACACTGCTGGGAAGAGCCTGCGATGGTTGCTGCCTCCACCTGAATTGACCGGTCCACAAGCTCTACTCCTTCGCAAAGCCCCTCACACGACATCCCACGTCAGCTGGGCCCACCCAGAAGGATCCTGCTCTGACACAGGACCTAACTCTCAGAGACAGGGGGGCTTCCTGCCACAGAACACAGGCCCGAACCAGGGACCACAGGGACCAAGCCGCCTGTCGCAGGCAGACCGAGCTCTCTGGGACCAGGATCAGCCGAACGTTTGCTGCACAAACCTTGCACAAAAGACTGCTTGGCTGGGGTTCCTAGACAGCTCTTAACGAGCACCACCAAACAAAAGCAGCGCTCTGCAGGGATAAAGGAGCTGAGGACTGCAGCACCACCCCGGGGGGACACACCAGCCTCACGAGGCACGCCTGTCCTCCTCCCACCTCTGAGCAGGCAACACTAGGAGAGCGTCTGAGCCGCCTGCGCCCAGCTGGCACAGGGAAGCCACTGCCGAGGCGCATCAGGATGGCGGACAGGAACTGCTGTCTGCGTCAAAGGCTTTCTATGCATTTCTCAAGCTGAGTCCGAGAGAGCGTTAGAAAGTGAGTTTTCTACTTACCCAGCTCGCCACCTGGGAGAGAAAGGTTACAGGGGAGGCCCAGCACAGCAGGATACTCACCGATGAGGAGCGACTAAAGGACCGGCTGCGGCGCCGTCTCCGCCTGTGCTTACGCCGGCTGCTTTTGCAGCTCCGGTAGCTGCCCTCGCGGTCCCGGGAGCGTCGGTACTCGTAGGAATGACGGTACTCGGGTTCATAGTAGGCTTCCCCTCGCTCGCGGCTGTAATCGTTCCGACGGTAGCTGTCACAGTAACGCCGGTCGTAGGCCCTCCTGTCTGCTGAGTGGTCGTCGTAGCTGGGGGCGGGGGGAAGGCAAGCCGAAGGCGTTCAATTATCAACACCACCCGGGAGGTTACGGCTCAGAGCACACGAGTGAACAGGGCTCAGGCCGCCCAGATGCTGGGCTGACCACAGCTGCCTCCAGCTGAGCTGGAGAAACACCACGGGGTTTGAGGTCCCACCTCGTCTTTGCAGACTCACCTCCTGGATCGAACGTGGTAACTGTCCTCCCGACGGTGCCGACGGTCACGCTCGCTGCTGCTCGATCGTGACCGTGTCCGCCGTCTCTTGTGCTTGCGACTTCTGTAGCGCTCATGATAGCTGCCGCGGCTGCTGCGCTCCGACGAGCGGTACCTTCTAGAGTGAGGCATCTGCAGGGACAACAGACAGCGATGACTACGTGCGGCAATTGCAAGGGAGAGAAACCAGTACAGACCACCAGCAGCCAAGGAGGTGCTAGGGGCGAGGAGGGGGGAGGCAATCAGCAGTGCATCCAAGTGTGCACGGGGAATTTGAGAGGGAGGGGACAAACTTCCGAGAGATCCCAGAATCCCATACAAGAGAGGATGTGACAACCCACACGGGCCGTGCCTGCTGCGGTTCTGTTTTCCAGGTTACTTTCCCCCTTCACCCCCCATCTCTACTGGTCACAGCTCCAGAAGCAGCATTTGCACTTTCAGGGCTCCTCCCCAGGAAGGAGCAAAGCACCAGCAAGGAAAACTGAAGGAAGGTGAAACGGAGCTCAGGAGCGCTTGGCCCAGAGTCCTTGTGCACCGGTACTGGAGACACCCAAGCGGGCAACTCCTGAAGGAATGTCTCCGGTTTTCTGCCAAGCAAGCAACATCTACACTTCCCACTACAAGCAGGGAGGGCCCTACAGCATCCAGGAAGCAAAACCACCCTTTCCACGTGCAGAGGGGTTAACAAAGCCTTGTAGATCCCACCTCAGAGGGAAGGGGAGCTCACCTCTACTGCCCTGTTGGGACGTGAGAGTCAAGAGGGAAGGAGAAAACCCCTCGGTAAGGTGGCACACCACGCCCCAACCCCGAAGCGCTAGTTTTTAGGATCCCACTCCCTTTGCCAGACCTCGCTCCACAATTCTAAGACGTTCTCCACACGTATTTTAGCTCTGAAGCATCAAACAGCAAAATCTGCCTCACCTCCAAAGGAGCTCTCGTTATCCACAGACCTCCCACCACCAAAAGGTTCGCTCCTGCGGGCTGCCTCCCCGCATTCGCACCTGCTCTGATATCACAGGGCAGGGCTACCAAAAGGCAAAATCGCCCCCCCCGGTGATGTGGCGACCTGGGGGCACGGGCTCGTTACACCCGAGCAAGCTTCACCCTCCCAAGCAAGGCCGGGCTCTGCGGGGCCGCTCACGGCCCACCCCCCGCGGTCTCGCCATGCCCACGGCGGGCGCCGCTTCCAGCCTCTAATTAAAGGCAGCGTGCGAAGGCGACGCTGGCGGCTCGCCAGGGCCGGACACCTTCGTTACGAGCAGGCGAAACCCGCGCCAGGGCCCGGAACCGGTTTGGGGACGATGATGGCGGCCGCACTCGCTGCCCTGCTCCGCGGCCGCCGGGTGGGGCCTGCGGCGTGCGCGGGGCCGCGCCGAGCACCAAAAGCGGAAGGACGGGAGCCCGGCAGCGAAGCGAGGGAGAGGGCCCAGACACCGGGAGAGGCCGAGGCCGAGGGAAGGGGCGGCGGGCGGGGAACTTCCCGTCCCGGTGCCGCAGGGCCCGGCCGCGGCCTCCTCGGGCCATCCGGCCCGCCCGGCCTCGCCAGCGCCCCCGCCCCGCTCCCCCCCCCCAAGCGCCTGGGCTGCCAGGCTGCGGCCCCGCGAGGAGCCCCGGGCCCGGGCCTGCCCCGCGCGGCCCCGGGCCGCCCCCGCCAGCCACGGAGGCCGCACGGCCTACTCCTTCCCCGCCCCGCCGCGCCCCTCGCCGCACCGTCCTCGCAGCCAGCCCGGTGCGCTTGTCCCACAGGAAATCCGTGATGGCGGCCGTGGGCCCCCGGGAATCCCGGGCACCGCTCCAGCTGCTCCGGCTCCGCCGACTCGCTGCTGCTGCCGCCGCGCCCCGCCGCGCCCCCGATCCGGGTCCCCGCCAGGCCGCGCGCAGCTCGTCGCGGCGCCGCGCACGCACGCACGACGCACGCACGCCTTACGTCACACGGCGCCGTACGAGCCCCGCCCCGCCGCCGCTGCGGGCGGGACCGAGGGGCGGGACCGAGGGGCGGGACCGAGGGGCGGGACCGGGGGGCGGGGCGCGGCTCCGGCCGTCGCCCTCGGAGCCCCGCCCGCCCCGCCCGCCGAGGGGTCCCGCGCCGCCGCCGCCGCCGCCGCCGCCCGGGCCTCGCTGCTCGGCACCGCCGCTCCGCTGCCGCCGGCGCCTCCCCGCTGGCGGCGGGGCCCGGCCGCCGCGCCCGCGCCAGGGCGTGCGCAACAGGCGGGCGCCGGCGGAGCTGCGGGCGCCGGCGAGCGAGCGCGGCCGGTGACCGAGCGGCCGGGGGCGGCGAGCGAGCGCCCGCCCGGGGCCGGGCATGTGCGGCGGGGCGGCGGGCAGGGCGCCCGGGCAAGGGCGTTTGAAGGAAACGTGAGGCGCGGCGGCGGCGGCGGCGGCATGGACGCGGCGCCGGGCCGGAGCCCCGAGCCGCGGGAGAAGCCGCCGGTGCTGGACGGGGAGGCGGCGGGGGCGCCCGCGGGGACGGCGGGCGCGGCCCCGGCCTCGCCGGCGGCGGCGGAGCAGATCGTGGCGGAGGGCGAGGCGGCGGCGGCGGCGGCGGCGGCGGCGGCGGGCACGTTCGTGCAGCGGCAGCTCGGGGCCATGCTGCAGCCCGCCGTGAACAAGTTCTCGCTGCGCATGTTCGGCAGCCACCGGGCCGTGGAGATCGAGCGGCAGCGGGTGAAGTCGGCCGGCGCCTGGATCATCCACCCCTACAGCGACTTCAGGTGGGCCCCGGGCCCCGCGCCCGCCCCGGCCCCGGTGCCGCTGTCCGTGGTGCTGAGCGCGGCTCCGCCGCCTGGTCCGGCCCGGCCCGGCCCGGCCCCGCCGCGCCGCCGGCCACCGTCGGGGCAACAAGTGACGGGCGCCGGGGGCTCCGGCACCGGGCCGGGGGGGGGGACACGCGGATTCCCACCGCAGCCGGGGGAGCCGCCGCGGGGCCGGGCCTCACCGGTACCCCAGCCCCTTCCCCGTGCTCGGGTTATCCCGGGCCCGGCCCCACGGCGGGGTACAGACAACTTTCTTCTGCCTCGGCCCCTCCCCAGGCCCCCCCCCCCCCCCGCGGCCCCGGGCCCTGGGGGCTCCCGCCGGGCCGGAGGCAGCCCAGCCGAGCCGGGGACCCCCACGGACGCGGCTCTGGCCGTGCGGAGGAGGCGGCGGGGGCTGCCGGTCTTTGCCTCCTCACGCAGCTTCCCCCCCCCCCTCCCTTCTCGGTGCTGTTTTTAATTTCTGCGTCTGGTGAGGAGTCGCGCCGTCCCCACGGGGACACGGGCCCCACGGGGACACGGGCCCCACGGGGACACGGGCCCCACGGGCTGCCCGCAGAGCCTGCCTAGCACGGGCTCCATCTCCACAGCCCGGGCAGCTGCTGGGGGAGGGCAGGGGACCCGCGAGGAGCCGGGCCTGGCTCACGGTGTCACTGGGATCACAGGGAGAGCTCGGGGACGGATGATGTGGGAGGAACTGGGTGTCACGGGGATGTTGAGTCATATAGGGTGGGCTTTCTCTACGGGCGATGAAGCTGCCAGGCAGTCATCTCCCGCAGCAAGCTGTGACACGGCTGATGTCCCCAGCCCGGCCAGGCACCCTGGAGTGGGGCCGGACCCACCGTGGGTCCCTGGGAGCTGTAGCCAGCTCCCCTCGCTGCTGGCCCCCGACCTCCCGCACACGCCAGCTCCCCTGCGCCGCTCCGGCGCAACGCCGAGGGCTGCAAGCCCTTAGAGCCCTTTTCCCAGGGAAGCCGCCCCGAAGGTCGTGAGCCTGAGGTCGGCAGGAGCAGCTTGCGCAGCCGGTGCCCTGCGCTGAAGGTGACATGAAGCGAGCTGGCAGGTAGACAGTCGGTAGGATTACGCCAGTGTTTATCACATTATGGGGATACGTAAAGGCCACTGAGATCAGGGGGGGGCGCGCGCGTTCGGCCTGACACAGAGTAAAGGACAGGGCCTGCCCTGAAGAGCTTAAGCCTAAATCTGAATCAAGAGCTCCCTGCAGGTTCAGGCAGATGAGGGGCAGGCAGTCTCCCCGCTCAGTGTGCGGCGTTTCTCTCAGAGCACAGTGTGGGGGTGCAGGAGGCAATTGCTTGGCCAGGTCAGGCCCCTTCTGCCTTGGCCGGCATCTCCTTGCCTGCCCCAGCAAACCTTGGCCATGGGTGAGAAGGTGTTAATTTGTGTGAGGCTCCTCAGCCCTCGGGGAGCTCCCCGGGGAGGTGATGTCCCCCTCGCTGCCAGGCTCTGGTGCTCTCTCCCTGAAGAAGCCTCATGTGGTGCTGTGACTTTTCCTCCCTCCTCTTCCCCGCCGCCTGCAGAAAGCCCGGTGCCTGTGCCCCACCGAGGACAAAGGGTACGAAACACCCACAGGCTTCTTGCCACATGCAAATGCCAGTTTGGATCCACAAGACGCTAAGAGTTGTCTTGAGGTCATCTTTAGAGATTTGAGCCGATACCCACAACCAGGGCTGGGGCTAACGGGGGCACCTGAAGGTGGGGGCTGGACTTGCTTTTCCAGGTGTGCGTAAAGACTTTGAGCGGAGAGCCCGGGAGTCCACCAAGCTGTCGCAGGAGCTGTCAAAAGCCTCGTGAAGAAAGGCGTTACGTGTGTTTTTGTGAAGAATGAAACATCCCAGGCACATTTGCATGTGAATGGGGACGCTGAATTTCATGGCATAACCAAACAATAATCAGCTGCTGCCTGGTGTCTCTTGGCTTTTCCACCGAAGCCTCTAAGCTTGCCCACTCTCAGAAAAAGGAGGTGGATTAAGGTGTCCTGCAGGCCCTGGGCTGTGTAGCTCCTGCCCAGTGCTCGCCAGCAGCCCCTTGGGGCTAGATGTGCTCCTCCCACCTTCCCCGTGGTGATGGCACTTCTCTGTCCTTGCTTGGCCGCTGCCTGGCTCGCCCGTGCTACAATCCTGACCGCCTCCCTGGCCCCTGAGTCTCTCGGCTGCCCCAAGAGCTTGGCACTCGGTTTGCATAACCAGCAAAGCTTATTCTAAATCCTGCTAAGCCAGGCTGGGTGGTGGCAGGGAGCCGGTGGATGACAGGGAGCTCCAGGGAGCAAAGCCCGCATCCTCCCTGAGTTTTCCACAGGGCAGATGTCAAGTTTGGGGCTGGGGCACATGTGTGCGCACACTGCCGTGCTACGAGGAGAAGGGGGAGCGACAGCCAAGCTCCTTGAGCTGCAGCCTTCTGATGCTACACACACAGGGTGATGTTTGCTCCCCCAGACCCTTGGCCCTGCTCTGCTTCAAAGGCCGGGACAGAATTGCTCCTCTTCACACACACAGACTTGTGCGTGTCCCAGCCAAGCAGAAGGGTCTCAGCCATGTGCATGGGCAGGCGTGTGTGTGTGTGTGTGTTCCCTGAGCGCCTGTCTCTCCACGTTGTATTTGACTCTAACTTTGATCCTGGGTTTGTTTTCTAACTGCCTGTGTCCTGCCTCTCCCCACTTCTTCCTGCCCCGCTCCATCCCCCATGCTCCCTCCTTGCAGGTTTTACTGGGACCTCATCATGCTGCTCCTGATGGTGGGGAATTTGATCATCCTGCCTGTGGGCATCACCTTCTTCAAGGATGAGAACACACCTCCCTGGATCGTTTTCAACGTGCTTTCGGACACTTTCTTCCTGGCTGACCTGGTGCTGAACTTCCGGACAGGCATTGTGGTGGAGGACAACACGGAGATCATCCTTGACCCCCACACCATCAAAATGAAGTACTTGAAGAGCTGGTTCCTGGTCGACTTCATCTCCTCCATCCCAGTTGATTACATCTTCCTCATCGTTGACCTGGAGACCCAGGTGGATTCTGATGTCTACAAGACAGCCCGGGCCTTGCGCATCGTCCGCTTCACCAAGATCCTCAGCCTGCTGCGCCTGCTGCGCCTCTCGCGCCTCATCCGCTATATCCACCAGTGGGAGGAGGTGAGAACTCCTTGGGGGTGCAAGGGCCCCGGTCAGGGTCTCGGCTAGGTCAGGGATTGCTGGCTGTGGGGTACAGCTGGATGGAGGGCAGGGGTTCAGAGGGCTGTTCTGGAAGAAGAGTTTCTCTGTAGCTCCACTCCCACCTCTTCCCCAGATCTTCCATATGACATACGACCTGGCCAGTGCTGTGGTGAGGATCTTCAACCTCATCGGCATGATGCTGCTGCTGTGTCACTGGGATGGCTGCCTCCAGTTCCTAGTGCCCATGCTGCAAGACTTCCCCGAGGACTGCTGGGTCTCCATCAACCGCATGGTGGTGAGTGCCCCGGGCAGCGGCAATACCGGCCGTGCATCTACCCGGGAGGGGGAGGAGAGGATTGGGTTACACGTCTTGTACTCTAAGGCTGGAGCTGCCTGGATCCGCCTGCTGCGGAGCAGCTTCTCTCTGGTCACAGCCCCGCAACAGCAGTGAGATGGGGTAGAGGGAATCTCCGCATCACCTTCCCATCTCAGCCCACCTTGGCTGCTGCTGGAGTCAGGGCAGCTAGGGGAATCCCTCGTGCCCTGCCAGGAGGGAACGTGGCGGTGGGGCTCCTGTCCCCTCCCCAGAGCAGGGGCTAGTGCGGGCTCAGGGCTTTGCACAGTCCCCAGTGCCTCCTCCCAGAGCAGAGCTCTGCCTTTTGGGCTTGGACACATCCGGAACCTTTTCCTTGCTGGGACTCTGGACTCCCTGGCTCCGAGGAGGGAGGACTGTATGGTTCAGCCCAGCAGCTCCTTCCGACAGGCCCCCCAGCGCTGCTGTTCCCTCATCTGCAGAACGACTCCTGGGGGAAGCAGTACTCGCACGCCCTGTTCAAGGCCATGAGCCACATGCTCTGCATCGGCTACGGCCAGCAGGCGCCCGAGGGCATGACAGACGTCTGGCTCACGATGCTGAGCATGATCGTGGGGGCCACCTGCTACGCCATGTTCATCGGCCATGCCACCGCCCTCATCCAATCGCTGGACTCGTCGCGACGCCAGTACCAGGAGAAGGTCAGCAGTTTGTGGTAGTGAGTGCCTGAGTACTGGGGGAGGATGCCCTGGCACGAGCTGGTTCAGCTCCCAAACCAGCTTGGCGTGGGCTGCCCTGCACGTACCTGCCCTGGGCTCTGCCCTTGCCACTCACCTGGGGGGTGTGGGAGGGGGGTCAGGCTGGATAGAGACACCTCGTTCATGATGTTGGGGTTCACCCTAGCATAGTGAGGCACCATCCTGGCCTCTGCCCTGGGACCCTCTGCATCTTGAGTGCATGGCGGTCCTGTCCTCTTCCCCAGAGGTGGCCTTCGGGACAGGGCCCTGGAGCAGGGGTGCCTGGATCATCCCAGCTCCAGCAGTGGCTGCTTCTCACCGCCAAGGAGAGGGAAAGCGCGGGCCAGCTGTGCCGCTGGCCTCTGGCACGGTGCAGCTTGTTTCAGTGCAGCCCTGTGTGGCTCTGTCTTGTCCCCACAGTACAAGCAAGTGGAGCAGTACATGTCATTCCACAAGCTGCCTGGGGACACGCGCCAGCGGATCCATGAGTACTATGAGCACCGCTACCAGGGCAAGATGTTTGATGAGGACAACATCCTGGGGGAGCTCAGCGAGCCACTCAAAGAGGTACGGGCAGGCACCCCAGCCCTGGTGACTCAGGGGAGGGGAGCCAGTGCTTGCTGGGGTCAGGCTCGGCGATCTCTCTGCTGATCTGCTCCTCACCCCACAGGAGATCATTAACTTCAACTGCCGCAACCTGGTGGCCAACATGCCCCTGTTTGCCAATGCGGACCCCAACTTTGTGACAGCCATGCTGACCAAGCTGCGCTTTGAGGTCTTCCAGCCCGGGGACTTCATCATCCGCGAGGGCACCGTGGGCAAAAAGATGTACTTCATCCAGCACGGGGTGGTCAGCATCCTCACCAAGGGCAACAAGGAGACAAAGCTGTCTGATGGCTCCTACTTTGGAGGTGAGGCTGGGCTGGGGGACCTGGAGAGCAGAGGGGAGCGAGAGCTGCTGGAGGGCAGGAGCTGGGGCATCCCTGATGTTTCTGCCTGCTGTACCCTCTGCCTGTCCCCTCTTGCCTGGTGCCAGAGGCTTGGCATCCACCTCACACAGGGCTCTGGGGCTCAGAGGTCCACCAGCCTTGTTCTTGTGGGGTACCTTGTCCAGCAGAATGAATCAGAGGGACCGGCAATCAGAGCCCTGAATTCTGGCTGGAGAGAAGGGTGCTTTAGAGCAGAGCATCTGAGCCAGTTTGTAGGCTACGAGCACAGGTTTGGGAGAGAAACGGGCCGGGCAATCACAGCAGCCGTGCCCAGGGATGTCTCCATGGCCTGGGGAGGGAGGAAGAGGCTGTGCCTGGCCGAGGGCATGGCCGTGGCTGTCCGGACTCCCGGGTCTGTCCCTCCTCCCGCTCTATTTCTGTGCAGGGTGGGGGAGTGCCAGGCAGTCCCGTCCCTGCTCCCACTGCCGTTATCTGGGGAGGCTGTTGGGAAGGGGAAGGATGGTTGTGTCATCCTGGCACCCAAACCCGTCTCCCTGCAGAAATCTGCCTGCTGACGCGGGGCAGGCGGACGGCCAGCGTGCGAGCTGACACCTACTGCCGCCTCTACTCCTTGTCGGTGGATAATTTCAATGAGGTGCTGGAGGAGTATCCCATGATGCGCAGGGCCTTCGAGACGGTGGCCATGGACCGGCTGGACCGCATAGGTGAGGAGCGGCCCCTGGGCCCAGCACAGCCACCTCTGCGCCTGCTCCCAGGGGCCACGGCACCCCAGCCCTGTGGGTGATGGTATCACGGACCCCACAGGTGACAGCAGGATGAGGGGAATCACAGAGAAGGGCCTGCCTCCAGGATCCCTTCCTCCTCTCAGGCAAGATCCAGGCAATGCCATATGACAGGCTTCCCAGGGGGGCTGTCACCCTCCTCACACGTATTTGCACTGTCTGGCGTTGGCCAGCTGCTTGTCCTTGCCCCCCACCCCACCTGTGGAGGACAAGCGGGACCCCAGCCCCCAGCCTGGAGCCTCTGGAGCCAGGACTCCCCTGTTTTGTCCTCGCTTCTCTCTCTCTGCCCCAGCCCAGCCCCTCCCCAGGGTCTTGCTTCCCTTTGGCACGCGGCTGAGGTTTTACTGTCCCTCCCGCACTGCCACCCTGCCCTCCACAGTGTCCCCGAGAGCCAGCACTCGCAGGGTCAGTGACACTGCTGCCTCCCTCCCAGGGAAGAAGAACTCCATCTTGCTCCGCAAGCGAGCCGAGCACAGCGCGGGGCCCATGAACAATGAGATGATCCAGCAGATTGTGAAGCACGACCAGGACATGG
The DNA here is from genome assembly GCF_011004875.1 of Balearica regulorum gibbericeps. Classification (NCBI taxonomy): domain Eukaryota; kingdom Metazoa; phylum Chordata; class Aves; order Gruiformes; family Gruidae; genus Balearica; species Balearica regulorum. The sequence continues at coordinate 3,211,005 of NC_046211.1, forward strand.
CCCACAACATCCAGGACCTGCAGCAGATGGCGATGGGCCGGGAGCTGAGTGGCAAGCCGGTCATCTGGGAGCCGCTGGTGCACGCGCCCCTGCAGACAGCCGCCGCCACCACCAACGTGGCCATTGCCTTGACTCACCAGCACAGCCTGCAGGCCCACATCTTCCTGCCGCCCTCCTCCATCTCCAGCCCGCTCTCGCCTGAGGCCACCCTGCTCACAAAGCAGGTGCGCAGGTCTCAGCCCAGCCTGGGGGGCTCCCGGCCCTCCTCCGTGAGCTCCCCGTCAGGGGCGCAGTCCCACCTTCAGACGCCCGCCGCCGGTTCGCCTTCCTCCCCCATGGTCCAGTCCCAGGCACCCCTGGAGAGCGGGGGCCAGAGACCAAGCCACGGGGCGCAGCCCCTGCCACGCACGGCGCAGAAGGGAGATCTGCCGGCGCCGGCCAAGCAGCCCCCAGCTGGCTCCCAGCCCCAGCTCTCCAAGTCCCGCGGCGCCTCGGTCTCTACCTCGCTGCTGCAGCAGGCGGCGGGGGCTCCGTCCCCCAGCTCGGAGCAGGCGATGCCGGCGGGGAGAACGCTCCACTACAGCCTGTCCCGAGCCACCGGCTCCCACATCTCTCTTCTGATGCAGCCCCAGCAGCTGGTGAAGCACAGGAGCATCCAGGGCTTGCCGGTGGGGCGGCTCACCCAGGACGTCCGGCTCCTCTCCGCCTCCCAGCCCTCCCTTCCCAATAAAGTGGCCCAGCAAGCCGACGGGGGCTCCTTGCAGCAGGGCAGAAAATCCGCGGGGAACCTGGCCCGCAAATCTTCTCCCTCGGTAACCGGACTCCTCGCCAAGCCATGTCCGGGGATCCCAGGCCAGCCAGCACACTCGCAGCAGATGCCTTCAGGATCGCTGGCTCAACCCAGCCGCTCTGTGGCGGGAGCATCCACTCCGCAGTCCCCGGTCTCCACGTCCAGGCAGGCAGCGGGTCCCTCCCGCAAGGGCTCCGTGGCCTTCAGCCCCGAGGTGGAAACGGGGAAGCCCAAACTCCCATCCAACATGTGAGTCCCCAGCGGCACCCGTGCACAGGCATGAGGGACCCGGGCACCCCGGCGGCAGAGGCGGCAGGAGAGGCAGAGCATCTGGTGAAGGCCCCCCGCCCCGGCTGTGTCGAAGGGAAGGCAAGGTGAGAGGCAGCACCCGGGACCGTGGGCTGGCTGCTCTGGGCATGGGGACATGGCAGGGACGGGTGTGGGGCAGCCCCAGAGCTGGCCCAGCTGGATGAGGAGGGGGCTCTGCTGAGTGCCCCGAGGGGGGGACCCTGCCCGGGCTCCCCCCTCCTTGCTCCATCACCATCTGTCCCGAGTCCTGCCCTCCTGGAGGCAACAGGACAGGTCAGAGCCCTCGCCCAAACTCTGGCCTCCCTGGGGAGCCCGGCTCCCCACAACTGCTCCTTGGGGGCCGGGCCCCCCCGCGCTCTGCCCTCAGGCCCAATGGCTCCTCCTTGGGGCCAGGCCCGTGCTGGCGGTTCCTCCAGCTTGTCCTCTCGCAGCAGCGGCTGCCACACGCTTGCCTTGATCCCCAGAAAGCTCTGCCCAGCGCCTTCGCTTTTTGGGAGAGGAGGGAGAGGCAGCCCCCCCAGGGCCCACTGCCGAGGGCAGAGCGAGGGGGCTGGAGCCCCGGGCAGGCAGAGTGCAGGTACCCAGGGACAGCGGGGGCCAGGTCCCCCCTCCCTGAGGCCCTGGCAGGTCCCTTGGGGCACGGTGCCGGGACGTGGGGGGTCCCGGGCAGGGTCCCCCTGGTGTGACGAGTGCCAAGCGGTAGAGCCGGGGGCAGATGGTCTCCACTGAGCAGGCCCCAGGTGCCCCTCCCCGGCTTGGGGGAGCATCTTGCTTCAGAGGTGCTGGTCCCCACAGGGTTGGGATGTGCCACTGGGCAGGGCTCTGCCCCCACACCCGGGCGCTGCAGCCCGGACCCTCGTCATGCTCTGGGAGGATGCTCAGAGGGGGCAGCCCGGGGGTGAACCCCCTGCCTGCGCCTCCCGGGAGGATGCTCAGCCTGGGCTCTGCTCCCCCCCCCGCCCTGCGCTGCAGTCCCGTTTCCAGGCTGCCTGGAGATGCCGGTCACCAGTGCCGCAGCGAGCGAAAGGGTGTCACGAAGAGATGCCAACCCCGGGCAGCGCCTGGGTGACGTGCGGGGCCGTGCGGCTGCCTCCCCTCGCCCTCCTGGGTCTCCGTGCGGGAGGGCAGGGGCTTGGGGTCCCCGCGGCCAACCCACATCGCCCCTCCAGAGCCAGTAGTCAGCAATGTGTGTTTGAGTCGTGGCTCTGCCGAGCAGCTGAGCTCTGCTTACAGTGTCGCTTTGGGCCAACCGTGTTAACAGTCCTGGTTAGAGTAGCGTCCCCTCCCGACCCCGCCGCGCTGCGCAAGCTGCTTCCCACTACTGGAGTCAGGAACCATGGCTTGGAGTCGTGCTCTGGGGCTTGGCTGCCGCCAGTGCAGCGGGCGAGGGTCTTGTTCCACGCGGTACTTCTCGAAGTGAGGTCTTCAGTTCTCCCCCCTCGTGTTTTGGGACGTCGGGACCAGTCTGGACTGCGGGGCTGCTCAGGGAGCCCAGCCTGCGGAGCGCAGCAGCCTGGCAGGAATCCTGTCAGCGTGTCCGTCAGAGGGGATGTCCAGCACTGCCTTTTTTTCACGGACTTCAACCCCTCCTTCCCCGCCCACCCCCACGTCCCACTCCATCCCCATGGTCGGTGTCTCCCCGGCAGCCCCTCGGGAAGGGGTCTGCAGCCGGGTCATGTAGTCAAACGTTCCCGGGCTGTGTTTACACTGCGTGATGTAGATGTTTTAGCGATCATCTAGGTGTCCCCTGCAGAGCACGTGGGCCGGCCCGGACAGCACCGAGCATGGCTCCGCTTCTGCTGGCTGTGCCACCGGTGCACCTTCCCCACGCCGCAGCCCCGTGCCGGGAGCCAGAGTCACCCTGTGCTCCGGTCACTGCCGCGGCGGACCCCTGCCACAAATCGCGTCAGCTCGTGGCCCCAGCGCCCCGTCCCGGCGGGGAGGCAAGAGGGGCAGCCGGAGGGGCCGGGGCCAGGGGTGCTGGCCGTGCACGCGTGTGTCTGCGGCATGCGTGGGCGCAAGTCTAGCCACCAAAGACCATGATCCTTCACTCTTGCACTCACGGCAGTCGATGTACAGAGCTTGTAGTTTTCATATCGCAGAGAATTTAAAAGCGTTTTTTTATTTTTGGTCGTTGTACATAATGGATTTAAATAATAAAGAGAGATTCTGAGCTGGTCTGGGGGAACCCCCTTTGGTGCCACCCGCCGGCACCCCCGGTGCCCTGCCCGTGGGGACGGGACGGGGCAGGGGGGGATGCTGCGGTCCCTTTAGGCCCTGGGGAGATTAACGTCTAATCTTTGGTTATTTTCCCCTTCCATCTCCCTTGCGTTTATTAACCTAGGAGGAGGGGGAGGTTTGATACCACCTGATTGCAGAGCAGACTCTAGGCATTAACTAGATTAAATAAATGAAGGTCACGCAGCACAAGATGGGCTGGGGTGCCCGAGCCACGGCAGCTGGGGGGGTTTGCAGCACGCAGCCCCACACGGCGCTGCCGGCGCACCCGGCACGGGTCTGGGGGCACGGCTTTGCTCTGACCACAGCCCTTCTCGGCAGGGTGCCCTGCCGGCGCTCCCCACGGCAGCCCCACTGCATCACCGGCGCAGCCCCTGTCCGCAGAACGCTGGCGGCAGCCCCACCAGGAGCAAGAATTAGGCTCTGTGACACACGATGAGATCAGAGCTGATTAGCGGTTTCTTTCTAATTTGATTATTTCAGATTACACTGAAGCCAGCCTGATTAAGAGTGCGCGTAGGCTAACGGTCCCGTGCCCCGGCGTCCTGCTGGGGGGTCGGGCTGCGCTGCCGGTGCCCAGGCCTGGCTCTGCCCAGCCAGGGAGCCGCTCCACAGGGTGTGCTGAGGCTGCCGGAAGCAAGAAGAGCATTTTCTTGGAAATACAATTCCAGCCCATGTCTGTCGTGCCCAGCCACGATTCGCCCACCATCTGCAGGGCTGGGCTGCTCTGGCAGCCGATGCAGCCGGGGCTGGGGAGGAGGCGAAGGGACCTGCTGGCTCCCACCGTGTCCCAGGGTAAGGCAGAGCCCCGCTGCCCACCCCGGGGTGCGGGCAGAGCCCCGTGAGCTGCCAGCAGCCCAGCCCCAGCTCTGCAAGGGCACCCGACCGCGGAGCGGGGGGCTCTGCCCCGAGCACCCGTGCTGCCGGCCGCAGCGACGGCGGTTGGGGGATTAGCAGGCAACAAGGCCGAGATTGATTAAACCGGGGTTAGCCGAGATTAGAGGATTACGGCGGATAAACAGGAGATTGCCAATCAGCGGCGCAGGCGCGGGGGAGCGAGCTGCAGGGCCGGGAAGGTGCCACCGCGGAGCTGTGCCCACCCTGCCGCTCCTCGGCCCAGCTGGGCCACGGCCATGAGGGCGAGGGAAGCCAAACCGGGCCCCGGCTTCTTGCCTGCACGCAAAGGTGTGTGGTGTGCTCCCCGGCTGCACCCCGTTACACTGCACAGCACCCCGTTACACTGCACAGCACCCCTGCACCCCCTGTTACACTGCACAGCACCCCCCGTTACACTGCACAGCACCCCTGCACCCCCTGTTACACTGCACAGCACCCCGTTACACTGCACAGCACCCCCCGTTACACTGCACAGCACCCCTGCACCCCATTACACTGCACAGCACCCCCAGTTACACTGCACAGCACCCCCCGTTACACTGCACAGCACCCCTGCACCCCCTGTTACACTGCACAGCACCCCGTTACACTGCACAGCACCCCTGCACCCCATTACACTGCACAGCACCCCCCGTTACACTGCACAGCACCCCGTTACACTGCACAGCACCCCTGCACCCCCCGTTACACTGCACAGCACCCCTGCACACACCCCCCCCCCCCCCCCCCCCGCTGCACCCCCGCGCCCCGGGCTCTGCCCGCCCCCGCGCTCCGGCCGGGCCCTCGCTCCATTCTCTCCCTCCACCAATCGGCCGGCTCGGTCCCGCCCTCCCCGCGCTTCTACTGGCTCAGGCTCCTTGGGCTCATCCTCATACGATGGAGCGGGCCAATGAGCGCGGGCTCCAGCCGTGGCAGACGGCTGGGCTCCGCCCCCGCGCAAAGCACGCCGGGGGTTGTAGTCGGGAGGCGGCGAAGCGCCTGCTGCCCCCGCGGCTCTGGACTACGCGCCCCGGCGAGCCCCGCGCCCGGGGGGGGCGGAGCGTCTCCAAAGGCCGCCAGGGCACCGGCGGCGGGTCCCGGCCGCGCTCCGGGTCACCATGAGCGGCTGCGGGGCGAAGGGGGCGGCGGCGGCCGAGCGGGACGAATTCGTGAGCTTCTTCCCGCAGATCGTCCGCGACCTGACGGAGGGCGGCCTGGGGCACCCGGAGGTGGGCGACGCGGTGGCCCGGCTGAAGGAGGTGAGGAGGGCCCGGGGGAGGGGGGCGGCGGGCCCGGAGCCCCGCGCTGCCCGCTGCCCGCTGCCCGCTGCCCGCTCCTCTTTGCCCGCAGGTGCTGGAGTACAACGCGCCGGGCGGGAAGTGCAACCGCGGGCTGACGGTGCTGGCCGCCTTCCGGCAGCTGGCGAGCCCCGGGCAGCAGGACCCGGAGAGCCTCCGGTGCGCCCTGGCCGTCGGCTGGTGCATCGAGCTGGTGAGAGCCGGGGCGGGGGGGGGGGCGTGGGGACCCCCCCACCCCCCCTAACCCAGCCTCTCGCAGTTCCAAGCCTTTTTCCTGGTGGCCGATGACATCATGGACGCGTCCCTCACCCGCCGGGGGCAGCTCTGCTGGTACAAGAAGGTGAGAGCGGCCAGGAGAGCCCAGGCCCCCGGGGGAGCGCAGGGGGTCCTGTGGGGTCAGGGTGCTTTGTGACACCCCAGTGCCCTCCCGCTTGCAGGAGGGGATCGGTCTGGATGCCATCAACGACGCCTTCCTCCTGGAGTCATCCGTCTACAGGCTGCTGAGGATGTACTGCGGGGAGCGGCCCTACTACCTGCACCTGCTGGAGCTTTTCCTGCAGGTGAGCCTGGCCCCCCTTCCCCCTCCCGCGCATTTACCTCGGGTCTGGGCTCCTCCTGGATTTTTGGCAGCGTGTGGCTCTCAGACTGTTCCTTAAGTTCCTGGGCGTCCTGCCAGACGTGCACCCTTGCTTCAGACTTGGGGAGGAGCCGAAATGGGGCTTAGGTTTGGGGTGAGGACTTCCCTGGGGGACAGTGTGACTAAATCCTTTCTTTCCTCTGCAGACTGCCTACCAGACTGAGCTCGGGCAGATGCTGGACCTCATCACTGCTCCTGTTTCCCAGGTGGATTTGAATCGCTTCAGTGAGCAGAGGTAAAGAGACGCGAGGGCACAGAGATGCCAGCCCCGCTGTGGCAGGGTGGCTCTGCTTCCAGTCCCTTCCAGACTGTGTAAGAGAGACAGCTGGCTTGCTGAAATGCTGCTGTCGCCTGCCAGGCTTTGGGCAGCAAGTCTTGCTCGCGCTTGTCAGAGCTTGGGAGCTGGTTTGGAGGGAGACGCTGCTTTTGTCCTGCTGGCAGGAGAGGAAGGGCTGGGCTTTGGCACTGAGTGTGGTTCCTCTGCCGCAGGTATAAGGCAATTGTTAAGTACAAGACGTCTTTCTACTCCTTCTACCTGCCCGTGGCCGCTGCCATGTACATGGTGAGTTTTATGGAAACGGTCTCAGGAGGGGCCTTGGCCCTTGATGTGAAGCTGTCGAGGGGGGCAGGAGGTTTGGGAGATGGGAGAAGGAAGGGCGGGAGGCAGGTACGTGAAGACTTTATTCCTTTTTCCGCCCCTTAGGTTGGTATTGACAGTAAGGAGGAGCATGACAATGCCAAAGCGATCTTGCTGGAGATGGGTGAATTCTTTCAGATCCAGGTAGGAGGTGGCTCCTCGTCCCTCCGTGCTTGTGAGACGCTGGTTGTGGCGCTGACGTGTTTCCATCTTTGTACAGGATGATTACCTGGACTGCTTTGGGGACCCGGAGCTGACAGGGAAGGTTGGCACTGATATCCAGGACAACAAGTGCAGCTGGCTGGTGGTGGAGTGTCTGCGTCGGGTCACGCCAGACCAGAGGCAGATCCTGGAGGTAACGGAAACCCCCTGAAGACGGGGGGGAGAGGCGGTGTGGACTGCCACACCGCTGTGTAGTGCCATAACGCACACCTGAAAAGCCACATGCCGCCCTGCATAGCTGTGCTGTGCTGCTGCCTGGCTGGAGGAGGGTTGGTTGGTGTGAGTAGTGTGAGCTGTAGCAGGGAGAGCAAGAGGCGACTCCTGCGCCCCTCTGAACAAGCAGCTACGGCTGCAAGCCGGACCTCAGCCTGACTTGTTCTGGTGTTTTCTCAGGAGAACTATGGCCGTAAGGAGCCCGAGAAGGTGGCAAAGGTGAAGGAGCTCTACGAGACTCTGGGCATGAGGGCTGCTTTTCAGGAGTACGAGGAGAGCAGCTATCGGCGCCTGCAGGAGCTGATCGGAAAGCACGCCAACCGCCTTCCCAGGGAGATCTTCCTTGGCCTGGCACAGAAGATTTACAAGCGGCAGAAGTGATGGCGGGGCCTGGCTGTGGACTGCGTAGTCTTTGCAAAGGGGGTCTGGCAGGGTTTGCCCCCCCCGGCCTTGGCTCCCTGGAGCTGGTCCCTGCCCTCCCCCCCCGCCCCAGTGGGTCTCCAGCCCTGGGGTGGGGGTCTGGGTGCTGGGGCTGGGGTTGGGGGTCGTGGATCAGCTGCTGGTGTGTGTGTCAATAAACATAAGTTATTGGAGGTGTCTGGCTGCTGGCTGGGGGGGCACTGGGGTGGGGGGGGCTGGACGTGGTGGGGGATGCTGGGGGCTGGGAGGGGGCTACTGGGGAGGGGGGGAACGGGGCTGGGGGATGCTGGGGGGGGGGGGTTTACCGGGGGGGGGGGGGGGGGTTTACCGGGGAGGGGGGGGAGCCGGGATGGGGGATGCTGGGGGCCGGAGGGGGGTTACCGGGGCGGGGGGGGCGGAGCACCGCCGCCGTCTCGCAGGAGGGGTGGCTCGGGGCGGGGCCGGGGCTCCTCCCTCCCTCCCTCCCGCCAGCCGCAGTCGCCGCCGCAGCGAGGAGGTGAGCGGGGCCGGGGGCTCGGCGGGGGCTGGGCCGACTCCGGGCGGCGGCACCGCTCCGGGGCCGGTGGATGCGCGGGGCCCGGTCGGAGCCGCTCGCCCGAGGCCGCCCGGGGGGGTTGAGCTGCCCCAGGCCGCCGGTGGACGCCCGGGGCCGGAGCTCTGCCCGCGGCACGGGAAGGGCCGGGCGGTGCGGCGGGCTGCAGCGGTTGCCGTGTCTCGGCCGCCGGCGTGTCTCTGAGGCCGGGCCGGGCCTCTCCTCGCCTGCGTCTTCGGGCCGTGCCCTGGGCCGGGGGTGCCGGCACGGCCACCCTCCCTTGGCCGGGAGCCCCCGGTGAGGTTTCAAGGGCGTTTTCTCCTTGACAGCATCTCTGAGATGCTCCCGGCCGCCGAGACCCTGCAGAGGGATTCAGCCCTGCTGCTGGTGCAGGCTCCTGGGCCGGCCAGAGCTCCCTCGGACCACGCTCAGATCGTGCTCCGGGGATCAGCCGGCGATTCGCCGGCCACCAGCAACCGGCTGCGGCCCCTGCCCGGCTGGATGGGCCTGAGCTCGGTGGGGAGCTGTGGGGCAGCCCCTCTCCCACCCCCCCGAACCCACAGGCCCTCGTGGTGGTCCCCTGCAGCCGGCCCTTCCCTGCCCGGTAGCTGCTGCAAGGTCACCATCCTCCCTCTCGCCCCGTCCCTTCCTCTCCAGGTTTGTTTGTTCTCCCTCGCCGACTGAAAGGGCGTTTGATGTTTGCAGGGAGCTGGATGGTCTGAAGAGAGGAGCTGTGGAGCTCTTTGAGGAGCCCTGGCACTACCAGCGAGGCAGCATCATGCTGGCTCCGAAGAAAGGCCTGCTGTGCAATCTAAACCACATCCATCTGCAGCACGTCTCCCTGGGGCTGCACCTCTCCCGGCACCCAGAGCTCCAGGAGACCTCTGCTTCCATGGGTGGAGGAGACCAGACTGGCTGCAACAACTGCCCAGAGAACTGTGAGCAAGTGGATGCCAATTCCAACAATCCCTCCCTGAAATGCCGGTGCTGCGAGTCCCACACTCAGCAGCTGGTGACGTTTGGCCTCCAGAACCAGGCGACTCAAGAGGATTTCCCCTGCCTGCATGCTGGGGAGGTGGCTTCCCCTTGTGATCCCCCTTGTGATCTGGTTTCGTCCTCCTCCTCCTCCTCCTCCTCTGTCAGTAGCTGCTCGGATTTCAGCTTGGATGACTCCCCGGTCTCCGTGTACTGCAAAGGGTTCTCCAGAGAAGAGTCCCAATCCCCTGAAAATCAGCCCAACGTCATTCCCATAGAAGATGCCCAGGATGGCCAGTCGTTGGCTGAGCAGAGTCGGACGTGTGATGGAAGAGACGCCAACCTCAATCCCCCGGTGCTCCGGAGATCCGATGTGGCTGGAGAGAGCCCAGACAGCCTCTGCAGCAGCACCTCTCTTGACTCCCAGTGCAACGGGACCTCTCCCAGTGTGGCGGTGCAGGAGACCACCACCATCTGTGCCAACCTAGACCGTAACTGCAACTCCCTCCCCAACTCCGATGCCGCACCTCCGGCGCTGCCTGCACCAGGACGGTGGGATTCCGGTCTGAGCAGCGCGCCTGAGCCACAGCCCCGGGCTGGCAGCATCCCTCCTCCTGTGCCCCCCCGGCCCCGGAGACGGCTGCAGGTTCTCAATGCGCACAGAGCAGAGCAGCCACTCCTGCCCGTGCGGCCGGCAGAGCCAGAGCCCAGCTCGGGTGACCTCTGCAGAGAGGTGGGCAAGAAGACCATCACCTCCTTCCATGAACTTGCCCAGAAGAGGAAGAGGAATGCCGCTGGGCCTGCTCTTGCCCAGGCCAGAGCTGACCGGAGCGACTGGCTGATCGTATTCTCACCTGACACAGAGCTGCCGCCCCCCAGCGAGCTCCTCTCCAGCGCCGCGGGCCAGGAGCCAGCCCGGCCGCTGCTCCAGCACGACTGGCCGGTGAAACCACCCAGCTCCAGGCAGAGAGAGGTGACCACATTCAAGGAGCTGCGGTTCCGCAACAAGCCCAAGGGCCAGCCAGCCGGCGAGCGGGCAGAGCCGGTGACATCTCGGCACCCATCTGCCCCCCTTGAGATGGCCATGGGCAGCGATGGCTCAGGCTACGTGCCACCCGTGCCTCTGGGTGGCCACTTGCTGGCACCTATGGAAAGCCACCTGCCAAAGAGGAGGAGATCCCGACCGGGACTGCAGCCCATTGCGGAGGGACAGCTGGGGGACGCAGAGGAAGGGGGGCTGCCACTGCGAAGCTGCCTCCCAGGAGAGAAGGGGCTGGGCTCTGGTTGTGATAAAGACACCCTGGTTCGGAGGCTTGAGGGAGCTGCTGGGGACGCCTGGGTGCCAGGGACAGTTGAGAGAGGAGATGAGACCTACAAGGAGGGTAAGGTTTTGGTTCCCCTCTTCTGGGCTGGGTGTGGAGGTGTCACCCTTTAGGGGACACAGCAGGGCAAGGGGGAGCCGCAGGCCCCGGTCCAACGGCCACGTCCAGGGCTGCAGGACTTGGGGGGCAGCCGGCTGCCCAGGCGGCAGGCATGTGCCGAGCTGGGCTGCTCCTCGCTGGCTGGTACGGACGGTGTCTGTGCTCAGCAGGGCCGAGGGGCCGCCCTGCCCTCCGCTGCTTGTGTGCACGGGTCTCCCCTCCGCTGCGCTCGGCGGGGGCGCACGGCCCGGGGAGCACCGGGGGCTGCCCCGGCCTTTCCCGGCTGCCTGGGGCCGGGCTGGCCCCGCCGAGGCGGCACCTCCTCACTCCGCCCTGCCGCCGCCGCCGCCGCCGCCCACGGGCTCCCTCCGGGCCCGTCCTCTTCCCCGTCCTTCCCCGCCGCCCGGCCCGCGGGGACCGGCCCTGGGCGGGCAGCGGGGCCCGGCCAGGCCCGCTCCGCCCTTCGCCCCGCCGCGGCCTCCGGCTCCATGGGCGAGCCCGACCCGGCCGGGCCCGGCGCCGCCCGCGGTGAGTGGGGCCGGGGCGGCGGAGCAGGCTCCTTGGGGCCAGCGCGGCCTGGGCCTCCCGCGGCAGCGGCGCTCGGGCCCCGCTTCCCCCCCCCGCCGCCCCGGCAGCGCCCGGCCGAGGCCCCGCGGGCCGCGCCTGATCCCCGCCGCCCCCCTCTCTCCAGCCAGGCCCTCGCCGTCCGCCGCTGGAGCCGCCCCGGGCGCAGACCGGCCCGGCGGGGGGAGCGCGGAGGGAGCCCGCCGCGCCCGGGGAGAGCAGAAGAAAGGTAACGGCCCGCGGTGCCGGCCCCGCCGCCGCGCTCGGGGCTGGACGGTCGCTGAGCCGGGGCGGTTCCCCCCGCGGAGCCTCTGCCAGGCCCGGCCCCGCCGAGCGGGGCTCCCGCAGGTTGGGGGGGTTGGCGGAGCGGGGGGGCACGGAGCCCCCCAGGGCCGGGGCAGCTGTGAGGGGCCTGGCTGGTGTGCGGGGCAGGGGCAGGGGCAGGGGCAGGGCTGCCTGCAGCGGGGCCAGCCCTGCCCGCCTCTCGGCAGATGGTGCTGTCGAGCCGGAGAACGGGGGTGGGGCTGCCCCGGCATCTTGCAAACACCTTGAGGGTCTCCTGCCCGCGCCTCCCTCCGGGCCTCGTCCCCTTGGGAACGGCGGGGCCTTCATCCCTGCACCCGAGAGCTACCGGTTCCCATGGCAATAGCCTGGGATGCTCCGTTACCCTGGGCATTCCTGGCGCCTGCCCGCTCCTCCCCGGCTCCTCCAGGCCTTGCTGTCCAGAGCTGCTTCTCGCTGCAGCCGTGGCCGGTGCAATGCCGGTCAGCCCTGGCCAGCCGCACGCTGCCGGTGGGCTGAGGCGGGTGCTGCAGTGGCAGCGGGGGTCGGGTGCCACGCTGACCTTTTCCTTTCTGTTGTCTGACAGCCCTGCTGATCGCCGTCAGCACTGCTGTGGATAAGATTATCGCCCACTTCAGCACTGCGCGGAACCTGGTGCAGAAGGTGAGGGTCTGGGCCGAGGCTGCGACCGGGCTGGGGTGGGCAGGAGTGAGGGCAGGCCATGCAGCTTTGGGCAGGAGGGGCTTTAGGAGCTCCCTCCCTGTAGCTCAGGGCTAGGTGCTGCTGTTCCCCTCGCCCTCCTCTCCTCCTGCCTCCCTACTTCAGGCCCAGCTGGGGGACAGCCGGCTCAGCCCAGATGTGGGTTACCTGCTGCTGCACACCCTCTGCCCTGCGCTCTATGCCTTGGTGGAGGATGGGCTGAAGCCATTCCAGAAGGATGTTATCACAGGCCAGAGGAAAAATTCTCCCTGGAGCGTGGTGGAAGCCTCCGTGAAGACAGGTCGGTGTGAGGAGCGTGCTCCTGGAGGTGTTGGGATCAGCATCTCGAGGTGCCTGGAGTCCCCTTCCAGCCCGGGCTGGGGGAGGACGTGCCCCGGGAGCAGTGACAGTGCTGTGTATTCTGCAGGCTCCAACACCCGCTCTCTCCACTCCCTGTGCTGGCACGTGGCCGGGCTGGCCCCTCTCAACAGCGCCAGACAGAAGTTTCATGCCTTTATCCTTGGCCTTTTGAAGTGAGTATTGGCCGTTAATGGCCCAGGCCGTCCTTGCTGCGATGGCAGGTTGGAGCAGAGTCCCAAGAGCTCTAACGTGGGTTCCCTTTGTCTTGTTTAGCATTAAGCAGCTGGAGCTGTGGATCTCTCACCTGCAGAAGAGCCCAGGTAAGGACGCAGTGCCCAGAAGCTCCCCACCCAAGTCCTCTCCTACTTGCCAGGGTGATCACCCCAGACCCGTTCCACCCACAGTGCTTGGCTAGGGTTTCCGTAGTGGGCAAGGGCATCGTTTTCCATGGCTGTCGTACTGGATGAGGGCAGTCAGGCAGACAATTTGGAGTGTCAGTGGGACGGCCCAGCTGGCCTGGGAGGGATGTGTGTGCGGGCAGGGCATTTTGCAGCTGTCCAGCGCTGTCCCTATCTCCTAGGTGTCATCTCCGTGCTATATTCACCCATGGCCTTCTTTGCCCTGAGCCAAGGCCCTCTTCCCCACCTTGCTGATGAACTGCTGCTGCTCATCCAGCCCCTCTCAGTGCTGACTTTCCACCTCGACCTGCTCTTTGAACACCACCACCTCTCTGTGGATGTAAGACCCTTGTCCCGTCGCCTGGAGTCACCCCTGTCTCCTGCCCGTCACGCCGCTCAGGCCCGGGGGGCTGTGCCGCCTTCTCTGGAGGGCCAAAGCAGTGCTGCAGGGGCAGGCCTGGAAGACGAGATCCCCCCTGACGCTCTGGGGAGGGCAGCCGGTGCAGAGGGCAGCACGAGGTCCCAGTCCCCGGCAGCTGCGCGCGGGCTGGTTCCTGGCCCACAGGTGGGGGCTGCCCTGCAGCAGACCTTCCAGCACGTGCTGCGGTGGGGCGACCAGCTCAGTCGCGCTTTACTGGGAGCTGACAGCTCCCAGGAGACCCACAAGCCTGAGACAGGCCCTCAGGACGCCGAGGCTGGCCTCAGTGGCTGGTGGGGCCAGCTCAGCCAGGCCTCCAGGATTTACGCTGCTCCTAGCAAGGAAAAGTTCCCCTTCGTCTGGTGGACAAAGCTGCGGACGGCTACGGGAGATTCCAGCCCCGGCCAGGCTGCACGCCCTCAGATATCCGTCGATGAGCCTAAAGGCACGGAGCTGCAGCTCCTTCAGACCAAAGCTATCCCAGAACTCTCCGGTCCAAAGCCCAGCAGCAGTGCTGACACCTCTGGGACCTCCTCCCCTGAAGACCTTATCCTGCCTGCGGGAGCTGGAGCACCCACCAAGCCAGACGATCCTGCTGCTGGAGAGAAACTCCTGCCTGCTTCCCCAGAGCTTCGTGTGAACAGGAACCAGGCAGCCCCTTCCACCCCAGAGCCCAGCAGTCCTGGGCCTGACAAGGGGAGCTGGCTGGGCCGGCTCTTTGGAGCCACCAGCCCCTCTGCCAGGAGCTTCCCTCCCCGTCCTGACACCATCTCAGCTAGGTCAAGGTAAGACCCGGCTTGGGCTGGCAGACTGGGGGAAGCGGCATGTGCTGAGGAAGGTTTGGGGTTTTTTTTTTTTTTTCCTCCCAGGCAGTATGCGGAGAGCGCACCACGGGGCTCGCTGACCTCGTGGGCTGTCTTGTACTGCCCCTTATCCGGGTTGTGCTCCTGGGCCGTTGCGCTGTGCCGGGGGACTAGCATACGTTGCCTCAGTCGTTTAGAGCAGCAGGAGCTCGTGCTGGAGGCTCGGTGGTACTTGGCAGAGCCCTTGTCAGCTCCCAGATCACCAGGATAGTGTTGTGAGCAGAACGGGTGGGAAAAGGCTGCCAAACGACCTCGTGGCTTCCTTTGCTTTGTGGCAGGAGACCCTCTAGCTGGCTGTCCCCCAGCACGCGTGTCCTGGCCGTGATGGTGAAGGGGCTGGCGTCTGAGAAGACCCGTGATCAAGAGCAGCCAGAGAGAAATGTGTCCGACACGCCCCAGACCCCCAGGTGATGTGGGGCACCGTAGTGTTTGGGGCTGGAAAGGTGGTGGTGGATTTTTTTTTTTTTTTGGAGGGGAAGCTGGGGCTGTTTCCAGGCATAGCCTACACGCTTTTCTAGGGCAAGGCTTACGGCACTCCGTGTCGCTACCTTGCACCTTGACTGCTCCCCTGGGGATTCCTCCTGTCTCCTGCTGGGCTCTGGGTGAACCTGGGTGAACCTAGTTGTGATCAGTTGTTTTTCCCAGACATTTTTTGGGGGGATTTTGAGCATTTTCTTTCTCTTGTGTGCTTTCTGGATTCCTAGCAGCTTGTTTGGTCCAACTATGTGGCAGCTCTGACCCAATTGTGGCAGGTCAGAAAAGCTGCGGTGGTCTGTCTGTGCTTGCGCAGCGTCTGTGCTTGCGCAGCATCTGTCCAAGCAAGCATGGAGGACGAGTGGCCGTCCCACGCCACGTTTGGCTGTCTCCCTCCTCCCCAGCTCTTGCTGGTCATGACGTAGATCTCCCCCCGCGTCTGCGCAAGCGCTGTCACGCTCTGCTGCTGCGCCGAGGGTCTGCTGGGCAGGGCGATTCTGTGATGTGGCGTCTCCATCAAGTCCATCGGCAGATGGCATCTCTGCCTGCGGCAGAGGGGGTCACTGGCTCCACACATGAGCGTCAAAACCTCTCCCAAGTCCTGGGGAAGTGTCTCTCAGTGGTCCCTGGGGACATGAATCCCTGATGGTGTTTGTTTGCAGGGCGGTTCGGGCACTCTGTGACCACACAGGCACTGCTGACGGTCACCTGAGCTTCCAAAAAGGGGACATCCTGCAGCTGCTCTCCACTGTGGATGAAGACTGGATCCACTGCTGCCATGGAAACAGCACTGGCCTAGTTCCTGTCAGCTACACATCCCTCATTTTGTGAGGAGGCAGAGGAGACCTGAGGAAGCAGCTGAGCTTGCTGAAGCAGGTGCCACCTCTGGGAAGGACGGTGTCCTGTCACGTCTTCACCTTTGGGGCTTCACCACCTTCGGGGCTGGCAGTTCCGCAGGGGACGCTGTCCTGGTGCCCATCGCTGCTGCTCGTTTGCATGACGTTGCCGTCTGCCGTGGGTGCGTCCTGTGAGCCACCGCTGTGTGCGTCCCCGCAGATCTGCTGGCACTTCACTGCAGCCCCCCTTTGGGACCTGCTCTCGCTCACGTTTCCTCAGCCGCTGCCCACGCCTGTGCCAGGGAGGGAAGGACCCTGTCCCTGGGCGGTACTCACAGTCCCGTATGTCGTCTCTGTGCCGTTGTGTCCTGCCGCCACCTCCACGTGCCCTGCTTTGCCCCGTGGTCGGGGCTGGTGGCCCAGGCCACCAGTGTGCAGTCCCAGCACTCTGTAAATAGTTGTAACCACAGGAATGAGCTTATTCCAGAGAGGAGAGGAGAAAAAAAAAACCAAAACAAAACCCCAAAACCTGGAAATAAAGGTTGTGACTCACGTGTCTGCATGTGTGAAGGGATCATTGCGGTTGGGGGAGGCTGGAAATGGCCCCATGGCCCATCCCTGCGGGGCAGCCCCGTCTTTGGTGAGTAGAGGCTCTTGCAGGCAAAGCCCGCGCGGGCTGGGGCCGTGCTGGTGCTCAGCATACCCGCATCAGACAGCAGCCTCAGAGCCCAGAGCAGTGTCAGGCCCTGGCAGAAAGCTCCCGGGCTCCTCCACGGTATAGGAAGAGGCGGCTGCAGGCAGCCAGAGCCAGCACTAACCCTGGAAAAGTGCACGTCACGCTGGCTGGGAACCAGCCCCATGAGCTGGAAGCTGCACCACGCTGGTAGAGGCGGTTGGTTCAGTTATTCAGCTTTTTACTGAGTCACAGGATTTCAGTAGGGGGGGGGTCGGATGGCTTTTATTTTTCTCAAGTTTGGTTTTGTTGTTTTTTTGTTGTTTTTGTTGTTTTCCCCCCCCATTGCTTGTGAGTTCATACTGCACTACTTGCATTTTGCACTGGACTGCGCAGTGAGAGCTGCGGACACGCTGGAGAGCGTCCAGCAAAGGGCCACAGGGGGGTAGCAACTTGTCTTGGGGGCAACCTTTGGGGCAGAGCTCTCTCATACTGCCCAAGAACCACATTTCATCTTTCCAACTTCCGCTGTTTCGGTGGCAAAGGGCCACACTGCAACCCACAGGCTGTGTTCTGCTTCGAGGATAAAGCCACTCTCTTTTATAAATTCTGTTCTCAGTTTCATTTCTCTCTCTCTGGAATTTATACTCTCAGACAAGGGACATTCCAGTTAAGACATAATGGTATTTAGTTTGCCTTAAGTAGGTTTGATTGAATTCCACAGCTGCCTCTTGACTTCAAAAATGAGGTCAAGCCAGCAGATGAATCCAGGTACTTTTTCAACTTTTTTTTTTTTTAATTTAAAAAAAAAAAAAATCACTACAATTGTTGGCATGGTGTCTCCAGTTTAAAAGGAAGACAAGTATATAGGTGAAGTATGGCATTTTTGATCACCACAGATTCAGGGTAGGGAATGGAAAATCAAAGTTACATGAAAGGAGGGTCATCAATGAGCTGCTTCGTTCCTGAGCAACACAGTTACCACACTTACGCCCAAAAACCACGTTTGAACCAGAGGAAGGTTAAACCCGAAAAGATTTGTAAGGCCCCATCTCACTAGTGCCAGCCTTGCCAGAGGGTATCAGAGGAAAGGCCAGGTCCAAAGGCTGGTTTGAAGGGACACAAAGCTCCCGTGTTCCCCAAGGTCCCGCTGCGTGCCAGGCACGGGCAGGACGATGGTACGTGATCGGGCCGACGGCGCCCAACGCCGCAGCCTCCAGCTTACCCGACTTTTTGGGAATGGAGGGGAAGAAGCCCTCCAGCGCAGTCATTTGTGCGCACTGCCACTGCGAGATGCAGCCACCACGCTGGCAGAACCGAATCCACCGTCTATGCGGGTGGCAGCATCTCGAGCTACCGGGGTTGATGTCTGGGAACAGGCACCAAATTCACAGATGTCGGGGTTCACGTACCGAGCTGCCGTTACACACCATCACGGTTAGAGCCTCTGACGGGCAGACGGTGACTGCGCTGACGCTCCCGTCTCTCTGTATGCCCGCTGCCATCATCCCTCCTGCCAAGGTTGGACCAGGAGAACCATCGGCATCAAACTACACCCTTGTGAAACACCGTCAGCCCACCGGATATTTGAAAGACACGGGGCGACAACCCCGTAAAACAGGCTGTAAGAGAGTCAGAACGTGACAGGAGCAGCTGAGACAGAGGCAGGAAAAGAAAACCAAAGAGATGTCAAAGAAAATCCCACAAGTCATCGATAGGAAAAGATTTTCCATTTAATACTAGACTCTCTCAGGATTGAGATGCAGGCTTTTTATGCAATTACATCCAATGTTAAAATTGGTAATACATAATTTACAAAGATTAACATCAAAACAATGATCTATTTAGATATGCTTTGTAAAAAGGAAATATATTAGCAGCATTTATTTTCAGCAATCACACAGCCTACACCCATGCAGACTAAGAGTTCATATCTATTTGCAATAATGTAGTGCTTCCTGGTCTTAAAACAGCGATCCTGGTGACACACTGGTCTTCTCGTTATTATAAAATAACCGAAAAATAAAAAAAGTCATTAATTTCTACACCAGTAAGAAAAACAATTCTTTGCACTTACCTAACATTTGATTGTCTAAAAAACATTTTGTTTAGTCTTTCAACAAAAGAAAGATAAAATGACAGAGCTAGTGTCTCGCTTCTGTACGCACTTTATTTTTTAAAAACTTTTTAGTGTTTAACACCATTTGAGACAATGATTTCTGTTTTAAACTAAATGAGACAACTCAAGATTTTGGACATGCGATATTCCTACTACACGCACGAGTATTTTATACTCAGGGTTCCTGGTACTGTACAGTGCTTCTCTACAGTAAGAAAATATTCCAAACTATTTTCTTATTTCTTTTTTTTTTTTTAATAAAATATTTTTTCTCAAAGGGTTTTTTCCTTTCTTTTTTTTTTTTCTTTTTAAATCAACACATAAAAGTTAATGGAATGAGTCATGTTCCACTAAGAGTAAAATAATTATAATAATAACAAGAATGTACATTAGGACAAGCTTGGTCCATTAAAAAGGAACATGTAACTACTGTATTGCTTTACATCCACGCAGCAGATATATACAACTTGGCACATTAAAAACTGGTTTTCTTATAAGAACATCTAAAACAGGACTGTATATGCATATGTACGTCTGAAAGACAAAAAAGCAAAGCCATCTTAAAGGGGCAGCGTACGCCGACCACCCCCTCCCCTTGCCACAGCCAGAGACGGGCGGCAGCTTCGTGGCTCCGCACGCCGGGAAGGTCGTTGGGCGCAGGACAGGAGCCCTGCCGCAGCACTGGTTCGTGGTACGTTATGGCAATTGCAACTTCACGCGGCGAGAAATCAGTGCCTCGGCTGTTGCTTTCGGGAGTAATACTTTTCGTCGGGGCAGAGAGAGAGGGCGGCACGAGATACGCTGTCTCTTAATTTAAGAGACGGACATTTGAAGCTGTACAACCAGAACACAAGAATAGTGTTAGCAGTTGATATATTCTACAGTTCACAACAAATACTCGCTCTGAATACTGCTTGACGGTTCATGTAGTGAAGGTTTCCTTATTTTTTTTTCCTTTTTCTTTTAACAGATTTTAATTTGCACAACACACTAGACACACAAGAACCACAGCTTATCAAAAAAACCAACAGCAATGGTGTTGTCAGGATTTGACTTGCTTTATAAAATTTCTCCGCAGAAAAAAGTGAAAAAGTCACACCCAGCCCCCTCCCCCCTCCATGACGCAGAACAAGTGCCTCAACCAGCCAACTCCTGCTTTGCTCCAGGGTGACACTGGAAGTTTCTCCTCGTCACAGACCAAAGGTACGTGTGCGCGCTGGCCGCTCCATGGTGAACCTTTCGCACGTTTGGGTACGTTCCTCTCTTCTTGGAACTTGTGCAAATCAGAGGCCACAGCTTTAGGGCAGCCTTTAATTTTAAGCCACTGGGCCTTCACCCTCCCATCTGGATTTCATTCACTGGCACGGGCCGTGGCGGTGCCAACAGTATCTCGTACAATCACAGGTTAATTGGTGAACATGGGGAATATTCTCATCAGAGTAAGTCAGTCCTTATCCTTCTTACCTCCCCATTTTTTTTAATTGTTTTATTTTTCCTCTGAGTGGGAATATCAAGCAAAAATAAATTAAATTTGACCATCCTGGACAATAACCACGAGGTTTTTCTCAGTACCTAACATCAATACAAGGCACGCCCAACAACACACACACCATAAGAGCACTGCAGAGCAGGGTAGGGCAACCTGCCAACCCAGACATCTAAGTGCTAACTGTTTGTATATTTGTCAGTTTTCTGCTGCCCTCTTTTCCTTGGCTGGTGCAGAGGAAGTTGGGCTCCTGCCCGCAGTCCTCAGCAGACCTTGTAGCAGACTCCAGACCACAGCTTCCTCTCGTGGCATCACTTCCTGAAGCTGCTCTCCGGGATGGTGAGAGTGCGCCGCCTCAGCTTTCTTCCCGATCCTTCCTCCAGCAAGTAAGTGACATCAATAGCTGCAACAGACCACAGGCTTTTGGTAAAGAAGGTGACACCAGGAACAGATTCCCTATTTCCCTGTTCACAGTTCTGTCAAGGATGTTCCCATCCATAGTGGCGTTCGCAACTCCACTGGACAGGGTGCTGAGCAACCTGATTTCAGTTTGAAGTTAGCCCTGCTTTGAGTCACGTTTGGACCAGATCACCTCCGAAGATCCTTCCAACCCAAATTATTCTCCGAGTCTGTGCTTATTTTGCATTGACTCCCAAGAACACAAAAGAGACTGGACAGAGCTCATACTAGGCTTTGAATTAAAAACAGAGACATACCTAACCAGTGCTACCGCTGCACCCTCATTCTACAGCTTAGACAACACCTACAGAAGCTACTTAGAACCCAGGGGAAAGCTCAATAAAAGTCTAAAGAGACTTTCCAAATTCTCTTCAGTGTCTCTTTGTGTATCTGTTAAGTTTCTCAGCTGTAAACATGGAATGACTGGGGGGAATTCGTCTTCAGAAAGTTTTTGTAGTTACTAAAAACATTATACAATACACTGGGTCAGTCGTAAGAAATTTCATTCAGAATTAGTGGAAACCACTCCTGTTGCAAAAGAAAACATTACTGCAAAGAAAACTAATTATATTTGTAAGGTCCACCATCAATATATTCAGACAAAAGCATTTATTTTATCAACACGGTCTGCAGCAAAACCTGCAGAAACCTAAAAACAAAGCTGCAGAAGAAATGCTGTTGTGTAACCATAGCATAAAATCTCACCATTTTTCCCTGGGATTTTCTCTAAGAGGTTTAGCAGGATTTGATTAAGTCTTTCTCTCTGAATATGCCGCCTTTCCTCTGGAGTGCACAGCTGCCTTGTGTCGGAATTGCTTTCTTCCACTTTTTTATCAGTCTCACAGGTCTCACTAGAGACTGCCTCTTTTTCTGGCTCCTCTAGGCTAGGCATATCACTTGAAGCTTGATCTTGGTTTCCTAATACTTCCTCAATAAGTGGAAGAGCATCTTCTTCTTGGTTTAAGTCTTTAATCTGTGGTTTTGAGCGATCCGTTTTCCAGGATGATCTAGCAGGAAAAGAAGGGTTTAGATACCACAGTTTTTCAGACAGTCACCCGGAAGGCCAATTACCAGTGAGTCAAGGGTTTCTCAGTAGGTCGGGGGCTTTCTGGAATCTCAGCCATTTGACTGAATACATGCGTTCAAACCCACCAGTTACCATCTATGGGAGGCTACGTTCAGATCATCTTGTTTGCGTAAAGTCAAATGCAGTCTTTTAAAAGCCAATTGTTTCTTTTTAATTTAAATTTGTAAAGGTTTTTATGTTCCAAAACGGTTGAGCTCTGCACTTACTGATGTTTTTCTGCAACAGTCATGGCTCTTGATGGGTATTTTTAAAGTCTCTAACAGAACTAAGAGAGTGCATTGGCCCTGGCTCTTCCTACAATGCAAACGCGGGCAGTTTGTTCAGGGATCCGTCCCCCCCTTGCGCAGGAAGGCTGGATGCTCTTGTCCTGGGCTCTGCCATCTCCCACGTTCAGCTGCTTCTGCTAACTTTCAAAACGGCTTCTGTACTCTTCCTTACGTATGTTATTAAGGAACACTAAAGTTGCTTCTATATTCTGTTCCTCCTCACTTGTTCCCTTTTATCTCTTTGAAAGTTTAGAACATTGCTTTAAATAATTTAAATTTATTATTTCATAGCACCAAGGGGAAATGGGCAGGAAAAAGAGTGGACACTTGACAAACAAACAAGATTATCTCATCTCTTCTCAGCAAACAATCTGGTAGGTAAGACTCACCTGCCTCCATTTCTCTTGTAGTTGTCTGGTACATAATGAGGCTATAACAACAATAAAGATGATGGTTAATACCAAATCAAATTCACAGTGGAAGGAAGTGCTGGTTTATCTAATATTCTGGAAGTACCGATACAGGACTCACCTATCTGACACTTTGGAAATGCCAGCATAGAGCTGGCATATCTTGCACATCAGACGAATTCAAAGGAGAAGGCACAGTCACGTAACAAGGATAAATTAGAGCCAGACCAGACTTATTGTCTGATTCTTCCTATCTTCTAAATAAATTTCAAGCCATAGACCATCATGATAAAAATAATGTCTGCTTTCTGCGCAGCAAAAGTTTGCAACCAGCTCTAAACTTACCACAAAAAACGCTGTTTCCAGGAAGAAAAGTGCTTACTTGCAAAAGATTTGCCAGATCTGATACCTCTGCACTCAGAGACAAAGTAGCGCTGTGTAGGAGGACGTGCACAACAAAAAGTTGCTACTTCCACGAATAGGGGAAAACGAGACATGAAATGAACAGATATTCAGGTGGAGGATGTTACGGGAAGCTGTACTTCATGATTTTGCTGTCTATCTGCCTGCTGGTTTTTTTGATAAAACATCCATTTTCAGTGATAATTGTATATAAAGTAAGCAGTATGTCATTTGATAGAGGAGGGAAATGGGAAGAGGGAAATACTGCTTTTCTGGATTGGGAATCACTATTCAAAGCAATTGCTGAAAAACATTTTTTAAGCAAGTTTTTTTACAACACAGTGTAATTACACCAAAGAAAAGAAAGCCTGATACAGGCTAACAAACTCACATTGGACTATATGTTGTGTGAGTCGCTGAAACGTCTAAAATTATTTTACGGTTGCAGAACTGCGACCAAAAAGCGAATTTTAAGATTTCCTTCACTCAGGAGTGGCTGAAATGAAACTAACATCTGGATTTCAGTCAGAAACCACAATCTCCAACTTATGCATTCAACTTATACAACCATTTATTCAACATCTGTTTGCCTTTAAACTGCACATTCTGTCTACAGTCAATTTTGCATCCCAAGCTTTGTTTCTAGCCAGCTTTTCACCCAGATCGCGTATGTTTATGTGTCAGCTTCCTTTGGTTTACCAAGCTTCATCCATAAACAGAGAGCCAGGGGCTTTCCAAATATATGTCCAGGCTTCCAGTAAAGAGTAAGGAAGCTAAGATAAGAAACACTTACTGAAAAGTCTCTCTTGGGTGTGAGTTTCTTGGGGAAGTGGTCAAAGGCATAGGGCTTGGTGCAGACAGGATAACGATTCCGGTGGATCTTGTAGAAGAGATGAGCTGATTTATCAAGACGGTAATCACAAATATATACATCCTGCTCCTTCACACCTTTTGGCCTCCCTGCAGTTTCAAAACAAAGCACATAGGGAAAAAAAAAAAAGGTTAATCAGATTCAAGAGGAAACACATGGTATAGCAGAACAAGAACAAGCCATACATAGTGTCAGAGAAGTAGGGGGCTGTCAGAGCTGTTCACTGGGATGGCAGGCATTCATATTTGTTCTCCATGATTCAGAATCATAATAGCGGACACATTGATAGTTCAATTTAAGAGCAAACCCTGTATACTCTAATCAAATAGTACCCAAACTTTTACAAAAAGTATTATCAACTGCCATCGCTTTGTCTTCCTTGCCCACCACAACCCCACCCTGCTGCTGTCTCTTCAGTACTGGCCCTCTTAAAAGAGAAATCCCTGTCCCAAAGCTGAAGCAATAGTGGTCCCTCAGCTCTGATACCCTGTAAACATTGGGTACTGCCTTTTTACAGCAGTAACTATTATCACACTTCCCAAATTACCAGAAAGGTGTATTATATTTCATTTCTCATCCCACTGAGTTTCCTTACCTTTGCAGTAGGTGTATAGGTCAAGAACACAGCACGTTCCCACCACGGCCTCTAAGGGGATAATTTCATACAATGGCACCCGGAAGAGCTCATTGTGATAAAACTTTCGAGAAGGGGAATGATGTGTTTCATGTGGACGGAAATAATGATGACCAAATGCAAACCGCTCCTCTCTGTTTAAAGGTGTAAAAGTAAGAGAAAGAGAGAAACAGAAGGGGGAAAAAAAAAAAAAAAAGACTATTTCCATGCGCCCATGATACAACTTTACTTAATGCCCTTCACTTAATTTTGAATTATCTATCTTGCATTTTTGCAAAGACTGTGACGAAAAGCAAAGTCACGTGAATTTTACACATTCAACTTTCCCCCTTCAGTAGGTGGAAATACTCCTAGTGTGATTTTTATGAACACAGCAGACTTACTGTGCTGCTATCTACGGGGCATATGCATTTAGTCACGTTACAGTGGCTTAGCAAGTCAGTGATCGTTAGCGGAACCAATTCAGCTGTCAGTGCGTATTCTCAGCCTATTCCAACAGTGAGGAAAGTGCTTCAACTTCTATCTCTTCTCCCTCGCTTAAACCTCCAACCTTACAGGTTTTTACTTTGCAGTTGTGGAGCACAAGCAGAGACAAGCGGGAAATCATCAAGCCTTTGTAACTGAACCGTGTTCAGTCCTGCATTTTTAAGCTATGACAAGACTTCCACAAAATTACTGTGTTTTGACAGGTAGGTATATGGAATGTCTCAAATTCAAAAAATGCCTTGAACATACTTCTCATTTTTCCAGAGTTTTTCAATGCGGAAAATATCGAGTTTCTCCCTGTTGATGTGGGACAGCAGCCGATATGACTGCCGGACAGGGTGTCCATCTGGAGTTCTACGGCTGTCTCGCATCAGGTAAACACAATCACCTGGCAATAGGCACAAAATACACGCCTGTAAAGAACTTTTCACGAGTCCAGCACACCAAAAATACAGGAGTAAATGGTTTCATTAAAACTAACATGACAGAGCTACCTAATGTTGAATTGTACAGAGTGTTGCAAAACCAATGCAGAAATAAGACAGGTTACCTTGATCATTTTCGCAAAAAGCTTTATAGCGAGAACTAAATGTAACTTGAATTGTATGTCCAGACCGAAAATAGTAACATGTAATGAATCAAGATAAATTATGACAGACCGCAGCGTATGTAACAAAATAAGTTTTGATTAGGAAAATGTATAGAAATTAGATATAGCTGCAATGTTTAAATAATTTTTTTTAAGATTTTAGAGAGAAGTTACTTAGAGAGATTAAGAAAATTAATCATTGACTGAGAAGCCCCAAGCCTTTGATTATCCCAGCAGAACTCAAATAAGATAAGATGCATAGCTCAGGAAAGGTAAAAAAGAACTCAAAAAGGGCTGAACAAAATTACATTCCTGGCAACTAAAAAAGTCTTTCCCAAATGCAACCCCTAAACAGGTCCCTAAACTTCTAATTATTCATTTCATCCTGTGACTGAATGAAGTCTTTAATTTCTCTGCTCTGATCTGTGAAACGGCATTATTAGTACTTCCTTTCTGCCCCCCAGCCTCAACTGCCACTCTTACTTGCATACTGCATCTTTCTTTGTGACAATGGCCACCATTTTATAGGGTGAAAATACACTGCTCCATCCAAAAAGCCCTTCTCCTTTAGGGAAAAAAACTTTAATCAATAATATTCACAAAGAACCTGAAGAGTTTCAGAGGGAGAACATTTGGGAAACTCAAAGTATTACTGAAAGTATCATTGGATTTAGTATATAGTATTTAAAAATCAATTCCGTCTTTTCTGTTACTTATCTCACAATGAACCTGGGAGATCCCAGGTCATAAAAATTTAAGAAAAGCTGCCCTGGGTAAGATCAAAGGTCACGTAGCACAATATGCTAGCCAGAACAGTGGGCTGTAGCAGATGTCAGGAGGAAAGAGCATGGGAATAAGGCAGACATAGGAAAAGCCTGCCCAAGGTGTCCCCTTCAGGCTTGCTTTAATGTCTGCTTTACAGACCTTCAGAGCTGAAGGCTATAGCTGGACCACTGTGCATAAATAGGCAGGGAGTACTCCTTCCTCCAAGAATCTGTCTAATCTTTTTGGAATCATTTATACTCTTGACCTCTCCAACTTCCTGTTGCAATGCTTTCCATAGTTTAGTTATGCTTTCGTGGAAAAAATACTTCCTATTGTTTAACTAAGTTACCTGCTAAATCCCATGTTTGTTCCCTAATTTCTATATTGTTACACCTTACTATGCCAGTGATTTCACAGACCTTTATCATATCACCCTCCACATCACCTGACTCTATTCCCAGCAAAGGTCTTTCACAACTGATTACCCATGTCATCTCGCTTGCTTCTACAAGTAGCAAGATACTGTTTCTGAGATGGGATGACAGGAATAGCACACAGCATGCAAGACAGACACACTGTAAGATTACAGAACGGCACAACTACTTTTTCTATTTTCTTCATAATAATTCCTAACACTCGTTTTGCCTTTCTGACTCATGCCGAGCATTTCTCTTATGTTTCCATTAAATTGCAATGACTCACGGATTTTTTTTTTCCCAAAGTACACAACTATTTTTGTGTATGTGCAGTTACGTCTATTTTCCTTTCATGTATGTTACTGTTATTTAATTAATTAACAGGCTCAGTCTCTGTTACTTCCACAGCTTCACAGAAAGATGCTAGGGAACCACCGAGTACAATGTGGCCCCAGGTTCAGAACACCTCAGGTTTGCTCTCCCTTAGCTTATAGCCAAATTTAGGATTAAAGTGAAGGATGTGTAATTACATTTGCATAAATATCATCTCATTTATCAATCTTGTATAAGTTTAAAAGATGCTCCTGAGGACTCCTCATACACAAAAATCGCTTTAAAATATTATGTTGTCACCTGTACTCCACCGTTACAGTGACAATACACTGCACTATTAAAAAAATCCTCTGATTTAAACCAGAGATGACATGGGCCATACGGGCACTGATATCTGCCTACAACCATGACGCCAGGTTTTAAACCTTCTGATATACCAGTATCGCTATTAAACAAATAGAAGCTGAAGTTGCAGGAAGGAGAGATAGAGTTTTATTCTCGCTTAAGTAAAAAATGGACTGAAGACAGAATGACATAGGCTTGCAGACAAGCTAGCAGAGTGCAAGCTCTTCAAGGATTCAGTGTGTATTTGCTGGTGATTAGCCTGCACTCACCCATTGTATCAGCTCTTCTTACTATCTGAACTAAAGCTGGGATAACATCATCTTCATGTTACTAAACTACTTTTAAGGAACCCAGCTCCCTAATTTCTTTAAAAGACCTGTAGAGGAAAAAAAGTAAGGTACCTGCTGAGAGCAGCTGCTGGCCCCAAGCAGAATGGAAATAAAACCACTTTTTTTTGGCTGTTATTTTAAATTACCTACTTTCAACTCTTCTTCCCTACCTCTTCAGTGAGAATAAAGCAACTCTAGTACTTACTGTACCCGACTAAAAAAATGAGTATTCAGAAAGAAACGTACACGGGTACTCTCTTGCCTGAAGGATTAGGAAGCTTGATTTCAATTCCAGTTTATCCAGATGTTACTAACTACTGAAAGAGCTACCCCTGTCTCAAAAAGGGAGTTTATAGTTCTGTTTTCAAGGAAGACAGGCAGCTGCTACTGCTTCTGCATCAAAGATAATGACATATGACAGTTTCTGGCTATGCGGCGTTTCCAAGATCCATTTTGACTTCTGTTTATCAACTCGCATTGGAAGTACAACTCTCTGTTCGCTCTGCAGGATGCAATGGATCAACTGATCAGATCTATTTGCATAATCTCCTGGTTTTATGTGTTAGGTAATTTTTGCAGAGGAAGCACATCTGTAGTACGTAACTCAACAACCTCAAGTAGAATTGTCAAGAAATTAAAAAAAAAGTCCTCTAACCAGAGACTGAAGGACCCTCAATTATTTAGAGGGATTTGTTCACAGCCAAGTGTGTGCACTCACACAGTTGGAAGCTTTTCAGCCTTGTTCCTCAAAAACATGACTTCTCAAGCTCGGAACTGGAAGACAAACTAATTCAACGTCCAGACACAACTCCCCAGCAGCGAGGGTGGACCCTCAAAGGAAGGCAATGGTCTCAAACCCGCTTTCAGTCTTTATCACAAGATCAGCCACTTTCTCATACACAACACTGAGGAAAAACATAGTAGTCTACACATAGAGTGACTGTGGGGAGGAAGGTCACCATGGTCTCTTTTGCCCTGGAATCTGTAAATTACATGAGCTTTTAGAAACCAGCAGGAATAAAACCCTGTTTCTTCTACTGTCTCCAAAATGCCTGTGGCACCTGTATCACAACAAGTTCTATAAGCAGGTGTCACGCCTCAGAACTTTTGGTGGAGAACTTGAGACCAGCAACGAATCCAAGAATTTCCCCTTTTTTCCCACTGTAGCTGTGCATTCCTTTCTAGCACCTTCCAGGTATACACCTTGCTTAACCTTTTCCCTGTAACTGCAGAGGCATTTGGTGCCTAACAGAGGCAGTTTGGTCTCCTCTGTCCTCTGCTCATGGTACATGGAGTTCAGCCACATATGGACTAACATTTCTCTAATTAAAGTCACCAAGATCAGATTAGAGGTGCATGAGTGAAATGACAAAAACTACCTCAATGCTATGAATGACGGGAAGACGCCACAAAACCCAGCTAAAACATAATCCATTCTAACAGAACACACAAAAGCAAGTACCGATACAACCCTAGAAAGTGAGTCACTCTCCAGCAAGGAACTCAGCAAAAAACAAATGGCTGAACTCTAGACAGGCTAGACAATGCAGAGCAGCAATGAAAAAGGAACAGTGAATGTAAATTCTAGAATCCTGCAAGGTGGATAAAGAATATACTGTTCTTTGACTTTTTTTTTTTTAATTCTCCACTTTCCTGAAGACTCTCCCATTCCCCTCTAGCAAACATGCCAACTGGTTTTACTCATTCAAGAGCAGTTCTCTTAATAATTACATAGGCTTCTTTCTAACCTTGTACGTATCTGTAGGATGAAATAAAAAAGAATAATAATCAGTGAACTGAATTATGTGGCTGTGTAGCTGCCTCTGAAAGACTCAGGGCTCTGAAGCAATGTCCAGAAAGATACACTTTTGGGAAGGAACAAGCAATAAGCTGGATGTTTTAATGACCATTCTACACCAAAATCCTCAAGGCCCAATAGCGTACTTTGCCTTTATTTCTAAATGTTAACTACCAGAAGTTGGGCCAGCATCTTCCTAATCTGGCCAGAAGGAGAGCCCTATCTGTGCTAAAGGTAATTAATGTTTCTTCATCAACCAGCCTGTGAGAACTCTTACTATGAGTCACTCCCATAATAGCAGAGAGTGCAGCTTTCTACTTGTAAAAAGATAAAAGCATTTCGAACAGGGTGATGCCAGAAATTTCTGTACACTGATGAAAAATCGAAAAAAAAAAAATCTGATGGAAATCACAGCCGCCACCAGAGTTAGCACATACCTTGGCGCAGCAGCAGATCATCCCGTAATAAGCATATATAATAAACACAGCCAGGCTGGGCATAATGGGGACGAGGAATCATGGGAACCTCCTGGATGAAAAAAGAAAAAAGGAAGGAAATTCTGAGATGCCCACCATAATCAGTGCAAAATGGGGCTGATGTCCTTCTGGAAATATGCAGAAGTGGATAGAGAAGAAGAATTGACACTTAATTGGATTAAACCTAAACCAAGGAAGCTACACTATCAAGTCAGAATCCCACACCGGTCTTGCCAATGTCAATAAATATAAATGCAAGAGCTGCTTTAGTTTCTAACTGTAGTAATGAAGAGGAGATTTTTTTTTTTTTTTACCCTGTTCACAGATCGAGGTTCACACTGCTCACACAAGTAGTGTTCAACATCAGAATTCACACCCATACAGTCACAGTGCTGCCAGACCTGGAAAAACAGACACAACCCAATTAGAAATTCCTGTGATAGATTTTATTTACAAATTGCATTTTCTCAAAAATATTAGGGAAAGCAAGAAAACAAGCTTCCCAAAAGAAATTCAAGATTTTCATTGAACTATTTCACACTATGGCAGAAGACAGACAAGATTCCCATGCAACCGTTTGTGTAAAAGCCCACAATTGTTGAAATTAATTCTGTTCGCCTAAAGACGCGAGTTGCTGGTGGTTTCAGAAAAGTGCTAGCTCCTCTATATAGAAATGCAAGTTGCATTTCCTCTGTGAAAACAGAATCTCTCAATTCTTTTGGAGAGAAAATGAAGGTCTGAAGAGGTAATTAATACTACTAGCTACATGGAAACTTCTGGTAAAAGTTCCACTAGTTACGTATCATAGAAAAAGCACCAGGCTTCATTTTGTGTTCCCCCTGCCTCACCATGCACTTTTCACACTGGATCATGAGTCCTTCATCTTTGTAAAGGCCACAAATGCAACGGATCACATCCTCGTCCTTCTCATGCCCATTTTCTTTTTCACAGACCGATGTCTCGCTGCTGTCAGCTTCACTTGCTGTTTCTCCCACAATTTCATCAATTTGGGCAGATGCCTCATGGCGAGCATTATAATACGCTTTCCGTAGCCGGCATACATCACGCCCAGTTGGAGATTTTCTGCCATAATATTTCTGAATAAAAACAAAACAAAGAAACAGGTTTTTTTCCAGGTTCCATGCTTTTGGTTCTTTCCTCCTCCCTGCATGCACCCTTAAAGGTGTCTTCACTAAAGCTGCATCCACTAATGTGGCATTCACCTGTCCATCTACTCCTTACTTTGAACGGCAGGTCTGTGTATCTTACATGTGCCATGGAAGGACAAAGTACTTCTTCCAAAAGGTACTGGAATTTCTTTAGGTTAGCTATTCATGCATGTTCTTGACCTTCTATCTGTCTGACCTAAGGCACTAAGAGCAAGCTGAAGCACCTGAATGTCTGTTCATCAGAAATGGATCATCCCAAGTTCTCTTTCTCTAAAATATTTTTCTTCTTTTATTACTGTAAGTCAGCAAGAACATGAAACTAGGGTATATCCTCCACTGTCTATGCAATAGCTTTCAGGCCAGGGAGCACCTCACCTCTGCGTTCCGGAAGACTTTCAGCATGTCCCCATCAAAAGCTTCCACAGTTTTGTAATAGCCGGTCAAGATCTGTTTCTCAATTGTGGCAAGGTCCAATGGGTCAGAGATCTTTTCATAATAGTCTGCATTTCTAAAATGGGAATGTATGTACAATGTCATTTTCACTAGCATTTGAAAGCTGTGCAAATCCATTATAGAAAACTATGGGTTGCTCTGAGAAGCAAGTACTTACTTTTTCTTTGGGGGCAGGTTCAGGAGTGGAGCTGCAAGAGCCTGCCTGGAAGAATCTGGAACAGGAACACACAGTTTACTTGAGTAAAACTTAGAAAGATGAGTAACCAACAATATTCAATCTAGGTTAAAAAAAGACTCTTCTACTATCTGAGGCACAGGGAATTGAAATGCTTTTGTATTTCTAGAAGTTGGTTGCTGTAATCAGACTACATGTATCAAAAGGGAGGATAGTTTCCTTGCAATTCTGTCAATTGTACTATTTTGCTGAAGCACTGAAAAAAATGAATTTAAAAGGATAGCAACAGCTGTGGATTCTGGTGGCAGAGGAGAGAGTTGAGGATAAAGCAAAGTGATTACTCGTGGCAGGAGAAAAAAAAAGAGAAAAAAGAGAAAAAAAGGAGGAAAAAAGAGAAAAATGAAAAAAGAGAAGAGAAAAAAAGAGGAGAAAAAAAAGAGGAAAGATTACTTAACGTCTTGAAATAAACTCATTTTTTGCTAGTATTTTCTATTCAGAGAGTCCATTGTTCCAGAGACTGAAAAAGTTTCAATGGAGAATTTTTTAGGAGTGTCACCTTCACCTTTATAGGATATGATGCTATCACATATTTCCTTGAAAATCTGGGCTAGGCGGGCAGCACGAGCCACTTCAATATTCTCTTCAGCTGCAGCCAAGCGTCGTGTTCTCACAGAGCGGGAGGTCTGAAGGGCTGAAAACTGGGTCATGAAGACATCTAAAAGAGGGCAAAAAAAAGAATTATCTCTAAACAAAAAATTAAAGATCAAATCACAGCATCTCTTCCAGTCCAGCAACTCCACCACCAATTATTAAAATTAACATGTTTTCTAAGCTACTGTAACAGTAAAAGCCTTCAGTTTCACATTCCCCAAGTTGGCTCTCATGGCTTATTGCTCATCTAAATGGTTAAGCTGGTTATCAAAGTATTTTATGTTGCTGGAGCAAATACAGCATGTCATTGAATTCACCCAAATACTCACTTCCCAGCTTCTCATGTACCCGACAGTGGGGACCAAATCCTGCCTGGCTGTGAAGATTATGGTCCTACGAAGACAGTGCTATTTCTGGAGCAGGATTAATACATTTTTTCTGATAGTCATATTTTGTCCCATTCCCATAACTGACTGCATTTTTGTTCCCTAAAGGCCTGAAATCGATTCAATTATGAGGATAAATGACAATTTTCAAAGTCAGCACAACTATTTCTGGTCTAGGGATACAGTAAACAGAAAACAGCCCTTCTCTGTAAGGGTCCAATCATGGAAAATGTTAAATATCATAAATCCTCCTCTGATAAACCACTCTTGATGAAACACAAGACACGACAACTTCTACCAGGACTTGAGAGACATCAGGGCTGCTGGAGGAACACAAACAAATCCAGCAACCAGACACACGGCTTACAGCATACAAACTTCTCGTTCTTAAGAAAATAGCATTAAGTGTTTCAGAGGAAACTGCAGAATCCCATAATGCAAAAAATACACTGAAAAAGAAGAGCTTCTGTCTTACCCTGCTATATGTCACAATAAGGGCATACATACACGAACACATATATAGGTATTCCCTGTAGGTATTACAAAAGGTAAATCGATCTTGTAGTAACTCTACATTTGATTTATACACAGAGCTTATGTAAACTTTTCATGGGCATGTCATATAGGTTCTGAAAATAGCAACCTGAGGAACCCGTTTTGGTCTCACCAGATTTAATATTGCCGTCATCCCGACAGATTCCATTCCAGCGGTTGTATAGTGATGTGGTATGGATATTGTCACTGACATGCTTCACCTCCTCTTGTTTCTGTCGAATCTTTTCCCAGTTTCGTACCAAAAATACATGGTGTTTTAGCACAAAATTCCTAGAGAAATTAGAAATGCATTCAAGAATCACTTTCATACTGTAAAATTAATTCATTAATGCGGGGAAAAAGACAGATATTCAGAGGTACACTTCTGATGTCAGCGGAGAGGAATTCCACTCCAGCTGGTTAAAGGAGAACTAAGAACCGCTTACTCAGACATTTCATGATGCCCTAACTTATAGGAAAAATAAGTAGTTTCGACATTTGCACAACACTCCATTTCTGAGGAAAAACCCACTGAAATTATTCCTTACCTTTCTCTGTTAGACATGGGCTTCATCTGAAGCTGTGGTGTCAGCCTTGTTGGCGCATTCACACTTTCACTGGGTTCCTCTGGGATGTGACCCCTCTGGAAAACAGATCATTCTGATAGACAGGAAAAACTGCACCAAGAACTTAGCAAAGCAGTAAAAGTAGTTCCTGAGACAGAACCTGTAGTATTTCTCTGAAGTTTAAAATATACAAACACACAGTTTTTTGCTCTGATGGCAGAAACTGATTTTCTATTAACCTTTATCCACAAAAAAAGCTACTACTTACTCTCTTCTTTAGTTTGTGCTTTGACTTCCTTTTCTCTTTTGATCGTCCAGGCCTTCTGTGGGTGCTCACAGGCTGATTGCTTTTGCTTGAAAGTCCATTCATTCGCTGACTTTTACCCCCAATTATTCCTCTGCATTTGTCAAAACCACATTTGCAGAGTTGCTTTGGGGAAAAAAGGGAAAAAAAAGAAAAAAAAAGAAAAAAAAGAAAAAAAAAAGAGAGAAATTATTTTAAATAAAGCCCAGAACACTGAGGATATCTTGACAGGTTATAAAGAACCTGTTCTGTCAAATACGACACAGTATGTTTTGTTAATCAGCCTTCAACTTTACAGAACTGTTTGTCCTTGGTGAGTTTTTTCAAGGTCTTGCACTATGATCCTTACCTGTTTTTCAACATTAAATGAATGAAAATTGTAGTCGTAAGTCAATTCAGTACCAGCAGGCATGTCTTTAAGTGCATACAATCCAATCCGGTAAACACCATTAACAGACCTGCAGGGAAAATACAGTAAAATATTCCCAATAATTAAAAAGAAAATTGTCTTTGTCCACATAGTGGAAGTGTTAAGAGACACGAAGCAACACTTCTGCTGTGCCCTGGATTACGCTTGTTCTTCATTTGTACTGTTCTCTTGTTTATCTCTTACAATAAACTTGGAAAGCCAAAAAAGTGAATACTGTATTTACAAAGAGTAGGAAGTTGTGCTTCAAATAGAGAAGCCACAAACTATATTGGCTATCATGGCAGATCTACTTATCAACCGCCAAGACTCAGGCCCTTGCCCTAAATTCAAAGCTTACGCTGAACATCATACCTCATTTCACAAAATGCACTAAAATTAGTCGCCTCTCCAAATCTTTTACTTATTTTTTTGTGTTGGATTTTAAAATTTAAAACTTGATTACTATTGCTAGAATTACCTGATAATCACAAGCTACTCTGCTGTACTGCCACCACAGCTGGTTCCTGTTACGACCATCTGCTATTACACTGTAAGTTACTCGCTAAACATTTCTCAGAAGTACTTCCTACTAGTCTGGCACTGGATTTCTTCTGATAACATAGTACTGATATGACACACAGTGTGCTGAAATCAGACTACTTTCCTGTTTGCCTGCTTTAAAAAAAAAAATTTCAATTGCCAGAGGGAAAGAATATATACATATCGATTATTTTACGGCATTACTTACGCTTCAAAATCGGTAGCAGGTAATAGTATGACAAACAACAATGTTGGATTGGCCTTGCCAGAAAACTTAGATCCTGTCTCCAAAACGTCCAACACTCGAAAACATTACATTACTTCTCTTGTGCAATGTAAGCATGACAGTAAATATTATTTACACTGTTCAGCTTGAGTCCCCTCCCTATTTTACATCAGATTCTCTTAGATGATCTGGTTCTCTACATCTTAGTCACTGGTATACCAGTCTTCCAGTAAACAGAATATATTTTTCTTACCATTTCTGCATTTCACAGTTAGGATTACAGCTGTGGTTGATAAAACGAGCCTCATTGCCCATACGATAACTATCTATCACCATTCCACTGTCTAAATTCAGGCAGTAATGATCACTGTGATTATGGTACTGTTCAATCATCCGGTTCCTAGGAAGCAACACAGGAAAGTTATTTGTGATTCTGCTTGTTGCTGCAAAGTAAACAGGGAGTAAGATAGTAATCGCGCATTCAAGAATTCTGAGAGAGGGTTTTGAAGAAAAAACAATTATAATCTTTTATATTTTATAGAACTGTACACCTAGAGACGGAGGAAAACCATTATTATACCTATTTTTATAAGTCAAGGCCATTGACAGAGCTTGGATTAGAATTTAGAAATTTGCTCTTCTGGAATGCTCCCTTTTGGGTTCTCCAGACTATTTGTATACATTTCATGTTGATAACCTGTGTATGGAAGAGAAAATGCAAGTATATATTCTTTGGTGTGTATATGTATGCATGGGTACAACAATCAGCCTCTCCCTTTCATTATATGGGACTGGACACAATGGAATTATATCCATTGATTACAGCTACCTCTTTTTAGCAAGAGAGCAACGGTAACAAGAGTCGGTTGTGTTAGCAGTTATCTCTGCAGGAGGATTGCATTTGTCTTCTGACAGAGCTCTGAGAGTAACAACTACATCCCTCCAATCTCAATTATCCTGCGATGCTATGTAGTTAACAAGACTACAGTGTCTTTCTTTCATTGGTTATTAATGCTCCCACTTGTCCTTTTTTCTTCATACCTATCTGCAAAAGCTCCTTTCCCTTCCTGCCCCATTCTGCCCCTCAATTCTATCTTCCACAGTTCAAATTCTGCACAGTACTCATAATTATATCAAATTCACATTCACTTGTGGCATTTGCCATTTACAGAGCAGATGTGGCAGATGATGCATTCCAAACACTAATCATTCCTCCCTATTTGATGGTGAAAAACTTGGTTGATCAAAAAAGCTGAACTCTAAGCCTTGCTTCTGGTGGCTGTGACCAGAAAAATATGCTTTTTTTCCCCCCTTACCCTCCCCTTCGTTTCTAAGGATTTCCCAGCAATGATAATAGATACTAAAGTCATTTATTGAGCCTTTCATGCTAAAGCAGCAAATAAATATTTCTACCTGAATTCTTGCTCACTAACAACTTCTCCCAGATATTCAATGATAAACTGTCCTGCTTTCAGGGGTTCTTTGGTACGAATACCCCATCCTTTCTCCTCAGCCCGGAACCTTTCCAGGCACTGCACCCATTCATGCCTCTGTATCCGCTGATTACAACACTGTTCACCGCAAGGACAGGTGTTTGGTGAACACTCTGCAAAGATCATCCTAAAATAAAAAATAAGAAAAAAAAAAGAAGTTAAAGGACGGTGAATGGCATACTTTTAGCTCTATCATACAAGGAAAAAAAAAAGAAAAAAATTCCTCCATTAGAACAAAAATTCTTTAATAACTAAAATGCTTCTTGTTTGCAAGGTATAATTCACACACAGATTCACAGTCAGGTGCTCACTGCTATTCGAAGAGCAAAATGGAGCTTCTAATGGGATCTTCGTCTGAAGAAAGATGTGGGGGAGCATACGTGCAGCAAAATTTACCCTGTACACTCTGTAACAATACTTTTATTACTGGGCTTGCATCCAGCACAACTCTTTCCTTAAAGATATTATTAATTGGTGTGAAATAATACATTTATTGAAATTCTCTTATCATAGTCAGTCAACCTAGTTCTAACCTGTTAAGACAGTCTTCCACACAGCCCTTGCCGTCACCATCATCTGGTTTCTTACAATTGCAGGTTGTGGCCTCATAGCCAGAAAGAGGCTTGACATCCACATAGACATCTGGAGGAAAAAAAAACCAAAACAACAACAACAACAAACCAAACCCAAACAGGGAAAAGAATTCTTTCCAGGTGAAAAATCAGAACTATTTATCTACAATATTTTCATTCCAATTGCATAAAGCAAAAAAAAGAAGGTAGACGTGTCTTTGGTAGGATGAAGAGCATGACAGAAAGGAGGGGTGTCATGTGAAAATTCCAGTTAACACATTTTAGTAATAAGCTTTTACTTACTAGAACGGATTTTTTTATAAAGTGGGACATCTGGCTTTTTATACAACTAAAAGGAGAAGAGAAAGAAAATTTTAATACATTGCATAAATGCATCTGTTATTCAAAAGAATCAGGGAGATTATGTTCTGTCCATATGTAACAGTTTTGTAATCATTACTAGAAAAT
Organism: Balearica regulorum gibbericeps; assembly: GCF_011004875.1. Lineage (NCBI taxonomy): Eukaryota > Metazoa > Chordata > Aves > Gruiformes > Gruidae > Balearica > Balearica regulorum. The sequence continues at coordinate 3,248,357 of NC_046211.1, forward strand.
ACGTCTGCATTCTCTTCTTTAGGCTCAGACTAAATTAGCAAACAGGTCACAAGAAGTACATGAATAAGTAGAACCTAGGCTTAATGAGTTAGCTGAGCAGTTTTTCTAACATTGCTTATTCTTCCCATACTATCTGAACAGAGCATTATGGATATCAGAGGACAGACTATTCTGAACAACGCTGTTCAATACTGAAGAGTAATTATTTAAAACTACTTAGGAGAAAGCATCTTTGGTGGAATTACCATATGCTGATGCTTAAAATGGTGAAAAAGAAAAATTAAGGTGCTTATCAAAACTGTGACTACAGGTAGGAGCCAAGAAAAATGCAGATTCATCTACTAATTAGAGAAACTTCCTCTGCAGATGGGGATGACTGGAGGGAAAAGGGAAGCTCAGATCACATTTCATAACCATATATATTCCACCCTTTCAAACAAGCTTTAAGGAATAATTTCAAATTATTACGTATTTCACACACATTTACTGCATGAATAGCCTTCCCTCCGTAATGTGCGTGGCACATAGGCACTGTACAACCATTGTGCAAACAAAACTACTCTGTCAGGGTTCTCGATATTCTAGGTAGATATGGAAAATATCAAGGAAATTGATTGCATATTATTTATGTAATATTGAATAGATAAGATAGGCAGATGTAAGTAATCTTCAGTACATGGCAAGAAACTGTCCTCTGCTGAAATGTCAACAATGATCACTACTTTAAGATTAGATTTTGGTGGTATGACAAAGAGTAGTTGGAGCCACAACCACCTGGGAATTTGTGTTGCTCATTTACACGCTTAAGTTACATGTCTGAGAGCGCTTTCCTGCAGTAGAGCTGGGGACAGATTTACCCTCCAGCCTTAAATCCTGTGTTAAATCACTTGGTGGAAACTTCTCAGGGAAAAAATATTCCTATTTTTAGGTTTGCACATATTTAAAGCTCTTTGAAAAGAATGTGACTGTTAAACAGCTTCTCTTCTTTCCTCAGTATGAAAATTTCAGCTTGCAAGTGAAAAATAAATTCCACTCTGCTGGGATTGATCCAAGAAAAATAAGGCCTGAAATTTCTCAGTGCTGTTGGCAGTACATCTGAATTCTCCTGAGGCGTGTCTAAAACAAGATTATTGCAGAAAGCAGGCATACTACCAAAATAAAAGTCTGAAGCAAAATTAATTACTTTTTTTTCAGCAGAAACCCATAGGATTGCTATTTTGCAAGAGATGGAATAATGGAGATTATTCACATTAGAAACATATGCAAATCCTTTTTTCCCCTCATACAGTGGCAGCTACAAGAATATTCATCAATACATAGGATACATAAACACAGTTTTCATGTAAGAATCCTGCTATTTTCTTTCTAAGACTTCTGATCATAATCTTGGCAACCAGTAACTTTTTATCTTGTACCTGATTGTGTTTCCACTGCCAGAGGATGTCGTAAGGCAGCTGGAAGTCAATTCTCTTTTGTCTGAGATACTTTCCTGAAACAAAAAGGTTTGTAAGTCGCACACACTCATATGCACATATCCCCAAGAGGAAAAAGGGCTGCTCCTAGGCACACCGCCAAATTCTGATGGGGCCTCTCGACGCCTGAAACTCAAAAAGGCAGAAGAGCAGAATCCTCCCAGAACATTTTCTTTGTTAGTGGCAAGCACAGGGAAGAGCCCTCCACGATGCTGCCTTTTGCATTCTACTCTGTTGTCGTAGTCAGGTTTAAACCTTTACTGACAGTGAGGAAAGCTGCTGTCTTAGACGCGAGATGCCTGGTGGGGCAGGAGGCAGAGGGGAGCTGCCCTCTGCTTGGATGACTGACCGTTACGGATGCCACTGAACTCCAGCAGTCACAGCAGAATACTTCAAACCCTGCTGGTGCTCACCCAGGAGGGGTCACTGAACGTGAGCTACTGAAGGGACCACAGCAGGTAACTGACAAAACTGAATACAACCCTGCGCCTTACAGTAAACACTAGTAACTTCTGTGGAGGAATCTCAAAGCTGACACTTTTCTCCTGAGCTTTTCTGCATACACATGAACACAATGAGTTAGCACAGAGAATAAATAGGCATTAAAAAATTCTGCATGCACAATTCATGCAAGATGGTAAATCACACTGTTGTACTCAAAGAAACTGGATTAGTTTTAAAATAGTATCCAAGCCTGTTCCTATGACCTTTACCAAAAGAGACTTAAGAATGAATTCAGACTTGGCAAACATATACCTACATGTTTCGGAAAGACTTCAAGATGATCTGTATTTTCAGCAATAGCTGAAACTTGTTTTAGACAGGAGTTACTACTTTCACTGCAGATCTCATCTCTAGTCTAAAACGTATTGTCACCCCTAACCTGTTCCCAAAAGGAGGAAACCAACCCATTACATTCCTTGTTAACATAAGACCTCAGGTCAGACACAAGTACTAAGTTAGTTCTAGCCAAATTAAAATGTTCTCTTATCATTTTGTTGGAATGTCACAAAATTGCAGCAAGAAGAGTGACTAAGGATGAGACATCAGTCCCATGCCTGATTTTTGCAGCTTTTCTAAACGTTAACAAGTGTCTTTATGTTCCTCCAGCAATAGTCTGTGGTTTCATGTAAATTCACACACATACCCTCACCACTGGAAAATAAAAACTGTAATGTTTTCCTTACAATTTATCCCTAAATTACTTTTCATTTTCAATGCTTTATTCATCCATAGCAGGTTCCAGGAAAGAGCTAAATCTGCCAGGAATTCGGTTTCACTTCTATGACCTCAGTGGGCAAAACAAAAGGTGCTTTCAGGTGCCCTGGCACTGTGCCTGGAAGGTCCCTCCAGCCCTCGCAAGCGGGCACCACTGCAGTCACCTGTCAGAGTCCTAAATCTCATAACTCCGCTCTGCAGTTAAACCACTCTCCAGCTACCCAACACAGAGTAATCGAAGCAGCTTTATCGTCAGCGCAGCAGCTTGTTTGTGTCTGCTAGCACAAACAGACATGGGGCTAGGGCCTCGTGAAGAGAAAAGAGAGCAGGATCGTGGCACCGCAAATTGAACCTGAGCATCCCGACAGATGGTTCGGTCATGCAACAGTTATATGACCCAATTCAAAAAGGAATTGAGAAAGGTCATGATTTTGAGAATTTAAATTAACACATTCAGTTCTGAAACCTGTTTTGCAGTTACTGATTCACACAGAGCTGTCGAACTGCCTGCTGTTACCTCTCTGTGAAAATCAAAGTCGTACATGGAGCAAAAAGTTCAGTTAAAGACGACAAACCAATTAAACGTTTGTATTTAATGGGACAAATATTCCTACTGAACAGTGTGGAATTTCCCAAACTCTCTTTGCACGACAGTACTCGAAGTAAGAAATCACAGCACTTTAAAAGCTGAAACAATTACCCGAAAAATAAATCAATCTTGGTTTGACCTGGGAAATGACATGAGCTACAAAAACATTAGTCTGGGAGTCAGCGGCCATTCCCTCCAGGCAGTGCAGTCCACTGGACTGGACCCCTGAACAGCACCTTGGAACTCCCTGAGTTCTAAACGCTCATGCCAGCCTTAGGTGATGGCTTCCTTCTGGAGAAGGCAAAGAGAAGCCCTAAACCTCATTTCTGTTCTACCTGCAACCTCAAAATGGGGATGAAATAGAAACTTCTATAATAGCTAAGTTTTTCATTCTTCCTCACTATTACCCATGCTTGAAGGCAAATACCATTAACTGCATGGGGAATTTATTATTGCATGCTTAGTTTTTGAGGTTTAACAAGTGGTCATAATTGTCTCTGGCTATTCTACTGTAATATTAGTTTGAAAAGAAAACCACTGTACTGCATTTTAGCAAATGTATTATGGCAGTTAAAGCAGGTTTTAAACTAGATTGGTATCTTCTTATGGTAAATAAGAGAACAAATCGAGAACAAAGTTCATGCAGAAAAAAAAAAAGCCTCTCGAGTAAAACTTTTGCACTGAAGAACACAGACAGATGAGTATGACCTTTGGCAAAGTTCACTTGTTGAAAGACAGGAGTAACCTGGCAAGGCAATAAAACAAAAAAAGAAAAACGGGAGAGAGGCAGAGAGATTGTGAAGTCCAAACAGACTACTTCCATGCCACCCAAGTGCAGTACTTGTTTCCCAACAACTAAACCACATATGAAGTACCCACCAACATGAATAGGGGCTGGAAACAATCCATGCTCATGCTCTCCAGGAGTGTACTCGAGCTTTTCTTTCTTTAATTGTATGAGGCGGCTCTTCGGACTGTGGACAACAGCAACAACAACAACAAAAAAATCAGAATGAGGAACACCTGCCGTTTGCAAAAAACACATTTTCTCTTTTAATTAAGGCACAAATGTCTAGACCATCAGGCAAGAGAACAGTAATAGAAATGGCCAAAAAAATTGATTTCCAGGTTGCTTGCCAAATACACTTATCACGTTCATTTCAGAACTTGTGATTTGATTTTTCTCCATAACTACTATTCAGGTAACACCTAATGGGACACCATCAACTTTAAATTCCTAGTATGTGGTATATAAGTAATAACTAAGATTACAAAAATAAAAGAAGATCAACAAATCATATCTGACGTTGCTGGCTTAGGTATTTGACAGGTTATACATGTATAGTGCCTGCTTTCCTAATTTGCTAAGGGCAAACATTCATGTACTACTCCAGAAGGCTGTTCATCAAGAAAAGCAGGAAAACAACTGAAATCAGAGTTAAAAAAGCAACAAGATGCCCCCTTTACAGAAAGAAAAAACAAGAACATGAGATAAGAATGGTTGCATGGGTCAGGCTGACGTCAAACCACCTAGCTCAGTAACCTGTCTTTTATAAACATCTCCTCTTGGCTACTGACAAAGTATGGCAAGAAAAAACCGATGTGGTTATATTTAGTACTGCAGCCCTGAAACATTCAGAAGAGACTTCTAAATGTTACATATACCAAAGATTAAAGTTATATTGAAGCCTATAAAAGTTTACTGAAGTTTTTTTTAAGGGGTTTATTTTAATAACTGGACATACAACTGAAAGCTGACTCAATTAAAAATGTGATACTGATCACCTAGTGAATGGAAAATGCAACTTAAAAACAAATTTTGAGATACAGATATCAACAACTGAAAATAATTACTGAAGGTCAGAAACAGAACTGATGGATTGCAGTAACTTCTGGTTCACACACTCTTCTAACACTTTCTGGATTTCTGGTACTTATTTCAGAAGTATAACAAGTTACTAAATTTTAGTGAAATTAAAAGCTAAGGCATACTGCTAAAAAAAAAAAGGCTCTGTTGAGCTAAATGCTGTATATACTCTCCATTAAAGAACTCTCCCTTTAACAGAGTTATATGGCAAGGCTATAGTTATTATGATATACTTGCACTTAATGTCTACAGGTGGACACACAGATCTCCTAATCAAAAAGCAGTAACATTCTCTCAACTAATAAAGGTTATAGTTTTTAAATAACATGACTCTCTGTTTACTGATGACAGGAATGAATTTCATTTGCTTTGGCAAACAGATAGCTCCTTTGCCCACCAGGCAAAAATTATATTCTAGAGAGGATTAACCCCCCCCCCCAACCCTCCCCAAAACCCAACTCATCCTTTCAAGTTGTGCTGCACTGAATCACTACAACTTGCAAAGAAAGGCCATAAAGCAACTACTTACAAGACCTGGAAAGCAAGTTCTTACCAAGAGGAAAAGGAAAGGTATTTTGAAAGGGCAAAGTGTGAACCTCCATTTCGAAGAGGCAAGCAAATTCTTGAACCAAAGGCAAAGAAAAAAGGAAAAACATTCAATAGAAAGGTGACTTAATTCAAGACAAATGTGCACCCTTTAATGCCCATATATTCAGTGGAAAGAAAGCCAATGGAAAAACAAATTATGGTACATAAACTGCAAGGAGGAAACCAGTGTGGAAAGGAAATGCAGAAGGCAATTATCGAAAACCACAAAATATAACATGAATTTTTTCAGGCACTGCAGACACACCCATCTTAGACCTAGTCACAAAGAACACTGGGTAAAGCACCTACTCTCTTTTCCTTCCAAACACAGCCATGAAGTATTGTTAGAGGCATGGAAAAAATTGTTAGGACAAATCAGTAAGCTGAACAAAGACCATCGATACTTTAGGGATTTCGGATGGAAAGGCTGAGATGTCAAAATAAAGCATAATTGTTCACAAAAAAGGGGAATATACTAAAATGATCAAGTATAAACAATACACACAGTTTTATAAATACCATGCCAAAAAAAAAAAAGAAAGCCTCATGAATTAAAAAAGACCTCTCTACACTATCAAGAAAAGGTCTTTATTAACAGGCCCACACATTCCCACTAGGAAGACAATGAGCTATTTTAGGCTGGGATTTCTGGGCAGGCACTAAAGATTTTGGTTTTGAGTTTAGCCACTATGAGAAGACCTCTCCCTTTCACTTTGCTGAGGCATGCCGGTAGCCTCGCAGCAGCTTAAATTCAGTGTCAGGGCCCTTAGTGTCCCCAACACACCTTTATGCCCTGACCAGCCTCATGGGGGGCTTCCACCCACCCACCCTGCAGATCCATGTACGCTCAGTCCAGCCTTGCGGGGGCAGCCATCTCCAGCTCAGCCATGGGAGCTGTGGGTCTGCTGGCTGAGCCATGCACTGGCTTCCTGGTGATCCTGGACTGTGCCCGACCCCGGTTACCATCACTAGACCTGATCCTGACCTGCAGGTTGACTTCCCCACTTAACCTGAGTCTGCCTCATCACCACAGACTGGTCTGGCAATCTGGACCTTGGCTGACACTGGGTACCACTGCTCTGTCTGCCCGACTCGCCTCACTTGGGGCCGGGGCTGCGGGACTGACAACAGGCTTCCTTTGCTAGTGCTCAGATGACGTTCTGTTCATCTCTTTTTTTAACTAAGCTGGAACACTTACTAGCCAGATACACTTTGCTACAGATGGCGCAAGTCGCAGGAATTCCCAGGACTAAGTGACTGTCCTTGCCTTCTCCTAGAATGCGACTCTGTGCTGCTATCAAGGACAAGTACCTGCTCATTTTCATACCACGCTCTTTAAGATGTTTCCCTCAATGACTGCTGCAGTCAAAAAGCAAAAGATCTCTCCAGAAAGCCAGGATCATTCCCTCCCCTTTTCAAGCAACCCAGTTAGAAGAGGGTGAGACCTCACCAAGAATCACAGAGAAATGATACCTTCTACTGTTTCAAGTTAGCATACTGTCAACCGTAAGCTGGAGGAGTACATTTCTGATTGCTGGACAGACTGAAACATAAGCCTGGCTAGGTAAGAAATGCTTCCCCTCTATAATCCACTGTCTAAAGTTCTTTGGTTCAGTTTCTGTGGGGACAAAATCTAAAATATGCATTTTGTAAACAGTCTGCTTACCAACAACAGACTACTCTGGCCTCTCTCTGCAAGCTCCCTTGCAAATGCAAAATGATTCTTTTGCTGAAGATGAGAACATTTCGTACCATTGTGCAAAGGCTGAATGTCAGGCTTAGTCTCAGAATGTCAGTCCAAAGCCTTAGGCCAATTAAGAATGGAATGAAGAACAGAACCAGAGTCTTCTTTCCTGTGTACCTCCATTTCTCTCCACCTCTCTCCTTCCTTCCTTTCTGATACGGTGTTCCATTTCTGCTCCCCCTCACCAGCTTCTAGTGCCTTCTCCCTACACTCTTACCACGTTGGCTGGGATTAGTTCTCTGTGGAACGCACAATTACATTTTTGAGGCGTGGAGCCCAATTTTCTCTCTGAGACCATAGTTCAACAAACAAAAGTCAGTGTAAGCTGGCTTTGATGCTCCCCAGCCTCTGCTGGCATAACAGAACTGTTGGTATGATTGCAAGGTTAACTGCGCCAGGAAACCTGCTCTGGAAGGCTGGCTTTGATCTGAGTCACTATCCTAGCCTTGTTCAGCTGCCCTGGTCATCATGATGGGACAAAGGGAGGGACAACACAGGGACAGGAATAAGCCACAAAGGTGAGGAGAAAGTAAAACTGACTCCTTTAGTGCCATGTCAGCTTATGCCAACTTAAAGCATTTGCTGAACTGCAATCTTAGACTGTCATTTTAATTCAGCTGGCTGACTTTTCAATAGGTTTGCTCCTAAAATGTTCAGTTACCTACACTGAGTCACCCTGCAGCTCCAAAAACTCTAACATCAGCAAAACGGAGGCACTGTAGGAGCAGTGTGCCTATCACATGGAAACACCATGTCCCAGAAGAACAACAGGCCTGCGCTGAACTACACTGTGCAACCACAGTCTTTGAGCAGCTACGGGTACCTAATGACGGGTAAGATGCAATTCAGTGCCGATCACAGCAAATTCTATCGATTATACTTTTGCAATGAGGACTTATATTTGTTCTTACTCATAAAAATCATATATTATATAAAGTACTATATTTCCCTAAACAAGATACAATATTTTGATTAATTAATAATTTATTAATTGTTATTAAATTTCTTTGGTGAACTAGACTTCGCACTCGTCTAGGAAAGCCGCTGCTGGGTAAACAGATAATGACTCCTGTACAAAATCTTCCTTTGTTCTCAAAGCTGCAGTTTTGTGCAACCACACAGCAAACTCCTCCAGCAAAAGATCTGTGTAATTCTTCCAGTGGGAGCTGAGGATTCTGGAACACTCACGTGGAGGTTAACATCAGATCAGCTAATGCTGTCTACAAAATTACATTCGGAAATTGAGGTAGAACTGCAACTGACTCCAGAAACCATTCCTCTTACTCTTAGTTCATTTGCAAGGAATCCAAGTCTGAGCTTTCTTTGCTGCGTTTTAATAAAAGTTCTACATCAAGGTGAATTGGAGGCAAATTGTACAATTCAAGTGGCTGCACAGAAATAATGCAGACTTTTCTCTTTTAACAGCAGACTAAAACTGGCACTGACATGACAAACATTTTCTGTGCTGCTGTTCAGCAGTCGGATAGGACTGATCTAGAGGGAGGCTGTAAATTTTAACAGTAAACCTTTCACTACTTCCTATGTTCTAGTGACGTTTAGGAAGTATTTCAGAAATATCCAATAGAGAAGGAAAATGTTTTTTACGGTAGTCCCTGCAATTGAATACTGCAAACAGAAATAGAGAAAAATGGCAAGTACAACACCCATTAACAGAGAATGCAGAGTGTTTAATGAGACAGTGGTAACACTTAACTGTACCATCACTAGAGGGTGCCGTATGATTACAGAGTTGCATTTTTGTTCTCAGCTAAGATCATGTTTTCATACTTATACAGCAGGAAGTTATCAAATAATAGGCTAACAACATTAACTTCTGCTCCCCTCTTGCACTGACTCCAGTAGAACTGGAACAGCAAGTTAAATCAGCAGAAAATTTAATTATAAAAAAGTGACTATTGTTCTGCTGATGTAGTTTGCTGAATGAATTTAGTAAAGAAGAGACCCAGTGCCAGCATGATGGAATGGCGGGATCAGCCCTTCAAGCTGCACCTTGCTGTAAGACAACTAAATTGAGATGGCTACAGTTCTGTCCTTGCCCAGCTATGCCTTTCCAGGCCTTGTTTCAGTACCAAACCACCATGCAGAGAGGTAGTTCAGGCTGGGTAGGCAGCATTTCCTCCTTGGTAGGGTAAAATTTCTTCAGTGTTCTTAAGCAGCTCATCACAAACATCAGTATCAGTGCAAGGGAAGGACTTAGGATGTGGGGCGACAGGCAAAGGGGAAGACCAAATCAGACCTCTTTAAGCTTCCAGGGAACTGCAACACAAAATGTGATGGAAGAGGGAGGGTTGAAGTAGAGATCAGTGTTGTCATGGCCTTCTCCAGGGTGGTGAACTTGATTCCATCATCATCCACAATACCTACAAACCTTGGCTTTTACTTTCTGTATTTTTCAAATGACATGTTTGCTCACTGTCTGTGAAATAAAGGTCCACCGTTGGCTGACTAGGTCCGACAATGTAATGAACATTTTACAGTACAGAAGACGACTCTCTCAGGTCCCCTCCTAAGGCGATAGACCTAATTTTAATGCTAGAATATTTGAATGTCACGTGATTGTGTATACCAATGACAGAACATCCAAATGCTGAAAATTTCAGCACATATGCTTTCAAACTATTAGAAACACGAGCAGTCTCACTTTGATCAGACCCGTATCTTTGTTTCTTCCTTAAGAGTCTTAACCCTTTCATCAAGGGCCTTCATTCTACTATGGAAAGAGATGACACCAGGAGTAGCTGGTAAACTGAAACAGCAGTCTCCCAGTGGTCTCTGTAACATTTTAAACTGGTCTACAACATAATGAGAAGGTGCCCAGTTTTCTTTTTCATCTGTCAGATCATAAGAGAAGTGCAAATTCTTGACTTCCACACATTTGTTCAAATGGCTGTAGAAAACTTTAGGTACCTACAAATGGAAGCAGAAGTGGGCTGGTTATCAGAAATGGGAGATGTCCACTTTCTAATGTACATGAGATTTTGGGCCAACCAGTGAAAACCATAAAAGAATGCTGGATTTTTCCTCTAAACATCTCACTGAAAGTGAAAGAGATGAACCTCACTTAACTGTGAAATGAAGAGGGTGCATATCTGAAATTCTTTCACACAAAAGATGACCAGTCGTCATCATTCAGTCAATAAAACTAGAAACTAATGGCCTCTTTTATGTAGATGCTGTACTCCATACCTGAACACCTCAAGCTCTCCCAGCACTTTTACTGCTGTGATCGTTAAGATTGTTGAATGAAGCTCTCTTACCTTCTTCAAGGTCGATACTCAGAAACACTTTCAGATTGGTGGAGGCTGCTTTCTGACTGGGATTACATTTTAAATCTTCACTGGGTCAGATTCTGATAATTATCATGCATGTAATTTTTCACAGGCTTGAATTAAGTTGATGGTTTTATTTCAGCTACTCATTAGTAGCAGCTCTTTATGGCTCTAGTTGAAAGGAGACAGTTTCCACTGGAATATCAGACAGCAGCTTTTCACTGGTATTACTTACTCTGTTGTTTTGTACACATCAGAGTAGAGCCCTGCCTTCTGGTACTTCTTCTTTGGGGGTCGAGGCGCTTTTTTCTCACGCTGGGCTAGAGAAGGCAAAGGCTGTTCAGTGTTTTCAGATTCATGCGGTTTCCCAAGGGCATCATGTGGACTGGGAGGTTCAGCTACTGTCTCAGAAAAACTGGAAGAAAAAGTAAAGATTAAAGATTATCTTACTGTATTTCTTACCACAAAGATTATCTTGCCATATTTCATTATTCCTCTATAATCTGGTCAGCAGAAAAAAATATGTCTGTGTTTTGGAATTACTATATGTCTCAGCTATTTAAAAAAATGCAATTCAATGATCACGATCAAGTGGTGGTTAAGCATAATCATAAGAAACGTACAATCTTTTTATAGTAAGGGTGTTATTAATTGTTACAAAAAGAATGTTCTTTGCTAATATTTATCCCTCGGAGCCTCAGTTGAGGAATTTAGAAGGTGGCTTATGCTATCTGCTTTTCTACTCTAAAAACACTACATGGTAAACCTTTTCTTTGCCTTCAGGACAGCCATACAACACAGCCTTTGAACATGTGGTTCCACCAACATTCTGTGAATCTAAATACCTGTATTACAGTATTCATTGCTGAAACACAAATGGATGGTTATTTTTCAGAACTATTCAGAACACAGATGAAGGAAGACTTCTGGAAGAGTTTGATCTGCATGTATTGATGACTTTGAGGATAAGCATGTGAAGATTAGACCAGAGATAGATTTCTGGTCTGGCCCTTTACCAGCCAGTGACTGCACAGGTGCACACCTTAACTTCTCCTTGCTGCTTGGGTTTTACTCTGTATTAGCTGTGTATCAACTGATCTCACCTGACATTCTGTGTGGCTTGTAAGTGTTTGTTTGTAATGCATATGAGTCACACTCTAAGATTCCCATGGCACACATAACTCTTACAGTTCCTTATTCCACACATGATGAAGGAACAATCTTTGCTATGCTATCTCATCAGTAAACCTGTTACCAACTCATTAGAAGTATTCTTCACCAAGACAATCATAAAACTTGCTTCACTTGACACACAAGCACAAACCCAATAGTTTTAGATTTCCATCCCATTTTGGGGTGCGTTCAGTAATTTAGGAAGACTCTAAGCATACTTAAAACTGACATGTTGGTTCCGTCTAAACTGAACTCCTTAATAAAAACAAATGTAACAAGCAGAGCTCATTAGAGTAGGATTCTTTCATGGACTGAAACGTTTTAAAATATTATAAAAATCAACAACGGCTATACTGAGGGCACAAAATTGTAGGGGACTTACCTCTTACTGCTCTCCTGTTCATCTTCTGGTAAAGACTTTTGTCGCTTCCTGGCCTGTTCCTCTGCAAGCCACCTCTTTCTCTTCCAGCCTTTTCGGTGATCTGTATTCAAGTTCACACTTTGCACGACAGCTTCAATCACATCTGTGATGGTATCAGGTCCAAGGTGTAAGGGACTGCTGCTTTCTTCTCTTTTCTCTAACTCCTGACTGACCAGTCGAGCCGCCTGGAAAGCTTGCATTGAAACGACAGCCTGCATCGGGTATTTCCGAGGCCTACCTGGCCTGCGCTTCACAAAATTATTCCCTGTCCGTGACTGCCTTTGCAGCTTTTTGGCTTTCAGAATTTTATTGACGTGGTCAAGATTTTTTTTTGTTGCCAAGATCTTGTTATAATTGCACATTTTCCTAGCTTGTCGCTGCATGGCTTCAACCACACTTCTCTTGAGATGATGTGGGGAGTAGCTGTTTGGTAGTCTGTCTGACAGAAGCGAGATACTATCGCTGCAGGAGCTGCTGGGAATCGCTGGAGTTATGAGGCTGTCCTGCTTCCCCAGGCCTCGCTCCCTATTGTGGTTTCGAGCAGGACTGGCTGATGGTGGAACAGACACATTTGCAATGACTGCTTCTAAGGTTTTGTCCAAAGTAGCCTGGCCTTCGTGTTGTGCCATGCGCTGCAGTAAGCTATCCACCGAGTCATCACCCGCAGTTGCCAGCCTTGCTCCTCGGGAAGGTACTCCGATCACTGAAACCCAAACAAACATACGTATACTGAAACAGACCTGAGCTATAATCAAATAAGGTTGGAATTAAAATACAATAGTTGGGTAGACTGACAGCCTTTTATATCCTATAATTGCCCGGAATGTTCAACGACAAGACACCCATTTCTGTAACACAAGGTCTAATGGGAGAAGGGTCCAGTGATGCAAGTAAGTGGAAAGTCTGCATTTTATATCATCTGTTTTAACATACAATTATCTTCTCTTTATTCACACGCAGTCCCCCGCTTCTAATAGCGGAGAGTAACGGGGGCATGCCCTACACACGTACAGTCCAGAATTCTTCTCAAGTTTCTATTCAACACTAAGAATAAGAAACCCTCTGTGCACAGAAAAATGAAATACTGATAAAAAGACTGAACAACATCTGAAATGTTTTTAAATTAATTTTCCTTTTTTGTAGTTTGGAAGTATTGAAACAACCTTTTCATTGTTCTCGCAGTTTCTTTATATAAAAAGACAAACATAATGATGACAGAACTGTTGCAATAAAGAACAGGCTTGGATAAAGGTAAATCAAAATATCTGTACAAAAGACGAAGGCTAATTTACACAGGAATTAAAGTTAGATGTCACTTTTTAAACAAAATGTTATATGCTTTAGAACTGCAGACTGATATTTGAAAAAGAGAATTTCCAGGCCAGCCCTACTGATTATGCTGTATTAAAAAGGGATTTGTTCCAAACTAAGAGCTTCCCAAAGCTGCCCTGCTGGTTCTTAGTGATAACATTTAATCAGAAGAAACTCTGCTCTTTCTGGAATAAAATGGATGCTGTCTTCTCATAAATATATCACAATTGCACATTAGCATTTACAAAATGTTACTGTAATTGTGGTCAATTATTTAGATTAGATCTACTTAAACTAGTAGGTTCTAGGCTGTAGGCTGAAGAGCACGCACTAGTGTAAAGGTAACTGTTAAAGGGAAGACAACAAAATGTTTTATAAAAGGATTTCTATCATTTGACAGGAGGGAGATTATGCATTAGCTGACAAAGATAAAGCACAAAACAGTTTAAAATAAATGGTTGCTAGTCCTAGTGCTCACTAGTCTAAGTGTGGTACTCTGGAGAAATGTATTGCTCATTAAGATTCCAAAGTCATGAATTTGCCAGTGCAAATGAAGACATGCTTTAGAGATTGCACAATTTAAAAAAGGGAAGAATCAGCATAACAAGTTCTAAAAATCCTCCTGTTAACAACTTTCTTCCTAAAGGGTAAAAAAGCAGAGAAACATACTTGTCAGGTCACTGCTGTAAGCCTAACTGCAATCACCTGGAAATCCTAGCAACCTGAAGAACTTCGAAAGAACTGGAAGGATTTACACTTTCAGCTTTCAATTTTAGATGAAATAGTAAAGATAAATTACCCTTTATTTTCTTATGGTCTTTAAATACACATTGGGATGGAGCAGAGGGTTCCTCGCAGAAACACCATCTGTTTAGCAGTGAGCTCTGTAAACAGCTACACCATCCACTGCTAACCAAACTATACAACGCATTTGGACACAAAGCCTAACAGGTGTCCTTGAATTAGTGTTTCTGTTTGGAACCTGATCCAAAAGGTTGGGACAACTGAAGCCTAAGATCCCCAAAACAGCTGCAGCCCTGGTCAGGCACACTTGGTGACAAAGGAGCTCTTTGACAAACACATCGAAATCCCACATGCATTCCAGATCTATGGAAGATATAACAAAGACTAGTCTTTTCAGTGCATCATCAGTTCAGTGACTTTGAAGTTGATAAACTTAAGATTCATTTCATTCATACACTCTCCTGCACAAAATATGCCTGAACTTTTAACACCTTCCTACACACAGACTTACACTGATTGCAGCTGCCCCTTTAAAAGGATTAAGTAAGAGAAAGTCAGCAAGACAGAGAGGAAAAACAGAGAACACTTCTTCACTGCAGATGACCGTCTTTAGCATACGCTGGATAAAGTATCTGTTGCAAGTATCTCTTTAAAGGGAGGAGGAAATAGCAGTTTTGGCACACCCTTCCTATATGGAAATCATAACTAGTTCTGTAAGTCCCAATCCTAAGGGTGTTTACTAGAAATTTGCAATCAACTTTGATGCCTAAGAATGTTTGAATTCTGCTAACAGGAGTTCTTTCTACAACTGGGCTTCTTACCAAATTGGTCAACGTTATGGATTTTTTGGTGTCCAATCACAGGTAAGCTCACATCACATTTTCCTCAGAGGGACTGCAAACAGAGTCTCGTTTTATCACACGGCTGACAACTTGCCAGTAATATACAGGAAACCAACATTTTCAGATCTTCCCTCTGACAATTTGGTCAATGGATTCAACAGTTTTATAGGTGGGAAAATGTGACAGAGAGCAACACGCATGCATTCACACAGAGTGTGACTCCGCAAGTCTGACCTCCTTACAAAAGAAAGGCTAAAACATATCAGAAGCACCTTTCCCTTCCTCCTGAAGTGAACAAAGATGGACTTCCTCAAGCAGCAAACTGCACAGTACATCACCCCATGGCTGAGAAAGCCAGCTCCTGTAACATCCTGTTGGCATGCATTTGCTCAATTTCATGATGATTTTTGTGCATCTGAGACTTGGTCCTCACTGGATAGAGCTGTTGAGAATGCTACCAGAGTTCCCACGGCTTTCAGTGCTTCCATCTCTCTCCTACTATCATTTTGACCTGCCTAGAGTCATTCACAACTGTATCATTAGCGATGACTGGGATGAGCTGCTTGTCCTCCTCCATCACCTTAGCAGGATTCTCACGTGCTACGAAGGAAACGTAACAGCACAGCCCGTCTTGATCCTAACAGTTATCTACCCAAGGGCAGACAACTGTCTGCCTTCTGAACAGCACAGAAGTCAATCTCTTCCCCATGGAGGAATTAATCTATTCATCTAATTCATTGATTAACCGTAGTGTCACAGGCCTTGCTAGCATTAAAGCACTGAGCTTCATGAAGACTAATTTAACCTGGTGAGGAACCAACTTCCATTCTGCCATAGCCATGCTGCTGCTTCTGTAAGGGTCAGCTCAAGTTTCCCTACTCTACAACCCAATTTGCAGCACTTGTATCCTAAAATGTAGGTGGAAAAACTCAGTATCTCCATGAACATATTGCTGCTGTTAAAGTTCTCAGAGCAATGCTGTCTCAGCTGTCTGTAGTAGCATGGAAGGAAGAGGGGGCCCAAGACACCTGGCTAATATTCAAGGGTCACCTCCTCCAAGCTCAGGAGTGATGCATCCCAACAAAGAGGAAGTCAGGCAAAAACACCAAGAGGCCCCCCATGGATGAACAAGTAGCTCCTGGGCAAAGTCAAACAAAAAAAAGGAAGCCTACAGAGGGTGGAAGCAAGGGCAGGTAGCCTGGGAGGAATACAGAGAAACTGTCCGAGCAGCCAGGGAGCAGGTTAGGAAAGCCAAAGCCCTGATAGAAATAAATCTGACCAGGGATGTTAAGGACAACAAGAAAAGCTTCTATAGGTATGTTAGTGATAAAAGGAGGATGAGGGAAAATGTGGGTCCCCTCTGGAATGAAATGGGCGACCTGGTTACCCAGGATATGGAGAAGGCTGAGGTACTCAATGACTTCTTTGCCTCAGTCTTCACTGGCAAGTGCTTGAGCCACACTGCCCAGGTCACAGAAGGCAAAGGCAGGGACTGGGAGAATGCAGAACCGCCCACTATAGGAGAAGATCAGGTTCGAGAATATCTAAAGAACCTGAAGGTGCACAAGTCCATGGGACCTGATGAGATGCATCCGCAGGTCTTGAGGGAACTGGCGGATGAAGTGGCCAGGCCACTCGCCATCGTATTTGAGAAGTCCTGACAGTTGGGTGAAGTTCCTGCCGACTGGAAAAGTGGAAACATAACCCCCATTTTTAAGAAGGGTAAAAAGGAAGACCCAGGGAACTACAGGCCGGTCAGTCTCACCTCCATGCCTGGCAAGATCATGGAGCAGACGCTCCTGGAGACTATGCTCAGGCACATGGAAAATAAGGAGGTGACTGGTGACAGCCAACACAGCTTCACTAAGGGCAAATCATGCCTGACAAATTTGGTGGCCTTCTATGATGGGGTTACAGCATTGGTGGATAAGGGAAGGGCAACTGACGTCATCTACCTGGACTTGTGCAAGACATGTGACACTGTCCCACACGATATTCTTGTCTCTAAATTGGAGAGACATGGATTTGATGGATGGACCACGTGGTGGATAAGTAGTTGGCTGGATGGTCGCACTCAAAGAGTTGTGGTCAACGGCTCGATGTCCAAGTGGAGAACAGTGATGAGTGGCCTTCCTCAGGGGTCAATACTGGGACCGGCACTGTTTAACATCTTTGTTGGTGACAGGGACAGTGGGATCGAGTGCACCCTCAGCAAGTTTGCCAGTGACACCGAGCTGTGCGGTGTGGTCGACACGCTGGAGGGAAGGGATGCCATCCAGAGGGACCTTGACAGGCTGGAGAGGTGGGCCCATGTGAACCGCATGAAGTTCAACAAGGCCAAGTGCAAGGTCCTGCACGTGGGTCGGCGCAATCCCAAGCACGACTATAAGCTGGGCGAGGAATGGATGGAGAGCAGCCCTGAGGAGAAGGACTTGGGGGTGTTGAGGGATGAGAAGCTCAACATGGGCTGGCAGTGTGCGCTTGCAGCCCAGAAAGCCAACCGTGTCCTGGGCTGCTTCAAAAGAAGTGTGACCAGCTGGTCAAGGGAGGGGATTCTGCCCCTCTACTCTGCTCTGGGGAGACCCCACCTGGAGTACTGCGTCCAGCTCTGGGGTCCCCAGTACAAGAGGGACATTGAGCTGCTGGAGGGAGTCCAGAGGAGGCCATGGAGATGATCAGAGGGCTGGAGCACCTCTGCTATGAGGACAGGCTGAGAGAGTTGGGCTTGTTCAGCCTGGAGAAGAGAAGGCTCCGGGGAGGCCTAATGGCGGCCTTGCAGTATCTGAAGGGACTACAGGAAAGATGGGGAGGGACTGTTTATCAGGGAGTGTAGTGACAGGACAAGGGATAATGGGTTTAAGCTGAAGGAGGGTCGATTTAGATTGGATGTTAGAAAGAAATTCTTTACTGTTAGAGTGGTGAGGCAGTGGAACAAGTTGCCCAGAGAGGTTGTGCCTGCCCCTGGCTCCCTGGCAGTGTTCAAGGCCAGGCTGGATGAGGCTTTGGGCAACCTGGGCTAGTGGAGGGTGCCCCTGCCCGCAGCAGGGGGGTTGGAACTAAATGATCTTTGAGGTCCCTTCCAACCCAAACCATTCTATAACTCTATGGGTCTTAGTTTAGCAATGGTCCTGAAAACAAGGTCACAAATATCACTTGCCTGTAGAAGATGTGCTCTCAGATGTCGATCTCTTTCGGGAAGGGCTACAATTTGTGCTCTCTGACTGCCTCTGGGAAGGTTTGTCCTGTGTCGGCAAAGTGCCTGAAAAGCAGACCAGGGAAGAGAAAAGCACACAAAAAAAATATTTCAGTATGATAGTGCTGATACAACACACTGTAGATGCTAAACATTCAAACTAAGATTACTCTTTTTTAGCTGTAGGAACACCTGCTTGCTATGATGCACGTAGGTAGAGAAGGAGGGAAATGGACCATCAAGAAGGAATTTCTCACAGGCTAATGGCATAGGTAGGACCGTAAACAAGCCATGAGAAAAAGCCCCTTAATATCATCAGAGTATTAGCTTTTATGTACAATAAACAAAACACCCATACTCCTATTTTCAAATTAACCCCCTAGCTTCATGCCTTGATTTTCACAGAACAGCTGAGTTTGGAAAGGACCTCTGTGGATTGCCTAGACCAACCACTCTGCTCAAACCAGGGTCAACTAGAGCAGGTCGCTCAGGGCCACCACGTTCAGCTGGGTTTTCAACATCTCCAACGATGGAGACTCCACAGCCCAGAGTTCAATCACGCTTACAGTAAGACACTTTTTTCCTATGTATGAACAGAATTTCCTGTACTTCAGTATATGCCCATTGCCTCCTGTCCTGTCACTGGGCATCACTAAGAACAGTGTGGCTCCTCCTACTTTACTCCCTCCCATCAGGCACGCGTACACATTGGCAAGGTCTCCCTTGCGCGTTCTCCTCTCCAGGCTGAACAATCCCAGCTCTCCCAGCCTCTCTCTGTATGACAGATGCTCCAATCCCTTAGTCAGCTTTGTGGCTTTTCACTGGACTCACTGCAGTATGTCCATGTCTGTCTTGTACTGGGGAGCCCAGGACTGGACACAGCACTCCAGATGTGGTCTCACAGGGCTGAGTAGAGGGGAATATTCATCACCCTCAACCTGCTGGCAATACTCTTCCTAGTGCATCCTAAGACACCGTTCCTCATAGGAGTCTTTCCCAGCCCATTCCACCAGCAAATGACGGTCCCTCTGAACACCAGCACCACCATCTGCTGTATCCACCACTCCTCAGCTGTATCATCTGCAGACTTGCTGAGAGCACACTGTCCCATCACCAAGTCATTAGTGAAGAGCAGTTAGTTAGTTAAATAGTACTGGACCCCATATTGATCCCTGGGGTCCGCTGTGAGTGACTGGCCTTGGGCTTCATCTTGCTGATCATAACCCTCGGTGCCTGGCAGGTTAGCTGATTTTCAATCCACCTCACTTTATAAAAGCATTTCTCTTCCACTCCTCAGGCAGAACTGCTTCATGTAAGTTCTGCAGAAAGCTGAAAAACTAGAAAAAAATTCTTAGACTACTTCTTCAGATTTGTTTCTCGCTATGTTAACTTTTCCTTTTTAAGATCCCATCACAAGAAAAATGTAAAAATTTCTGCTTCAGTCAGCCATGACAAATATGTAAAAACCCCAAGGTCTAAACAAATGAGAGAGATTATCATGTACACACAAACAAGTATAATGTATTATTGGATTTTTAGGGACCTGCAAAACATGTTTCACTCTATGTTCTGAACGCACAGGCTTGGTATTACAAAAAAAAATCATTAGATATTGGCTTATCAGGCAACTGCAATCACAATTACCGTTACTTAAGTTAAAAACAATTTTTAAAAAGCTATAGAAATCTCATGACTATGGAAAGATTAAGGGACAAAATTGGTAATAGCATCTTTGCTGATAACATGAGGAAAGGCCTATTTCTGTTTTGTTTCTTACATATACGTATTTTCTTACTGTAACTTGTTTTATTTCGCTAAAACTAAAACTTTTAAAGAATCTCAATAACTCTTGAAAGCAAAGGTTGTGGGATTTGTCAAAATTTCATAGAAAAACTTGCATATTGCAATCATGAAAATGCAGAGATATTAAAAATTCAGATACTACTACAAAAACCTAGGTAGGCAAAAATGCACATGGCAGTATGCAATGAGAATATGCACATCATGAAAATCTCTAGAAAATAAAATCTAGAATGCATACTTAAAAATATTTTCATTATTTCACTTTGAAATATCGTTCATGATAAATTAGCTTAGTGCTGCATGTTCAGTTCTGATCTCTTTCTTTACTAACAGACTCCAAAGAAACGAGAGAGCAGGCCACTGACGTTATGCTCTAAATCAAGGCCACAAATTAGCACCCATTCAAATGACCATTCGCTTCAATGCGTGAAGGGAGATCCTAAGGTATGACAATGGGAGAACCCTGGAATGCACCAAACTGATTTACCTGAAATCTTCAGGAAAATCTCCTTTGAGATCCAGTCTTGCCTCAAAGTTTGGATTTTTTTTTTTTTTTAATCACGGGTGTTATTCGCTCATGGTGTAACATCTAAGATATGTTCAATTGATAGAGGAAATAAACAGTATCACTTTTCCAAATATTCTAACTTCTCAACAAGGCACAGGAATAATTTTCTTTTTCATTAATTCTTCTCAACAAGGGCACAATCATAAGGCTGCTGGACGTGGCAAATCATATTCCTGGTGAAGATTTTCTGATTTTCCTGCATGGCATCCTGACGTAGAGATGGTACTGGTGGGCTCTTAAAGAGAGCTTCTGTACAGTCTGTTCCTACAACACGCAGGTAAAAAGGAAGCTGCAGTGGAGCTGTGCAGGGAGACTACACGCAGTTGCTTAATACTAGAAGAAGCAGTCAACTGTTTTTTTTATTCCATAATGAATTTTTCTAATAAGAAACTACAAGACGCATTGATTTCATGAAGTATAGATTAACACAAATACCTGGGGACTTCAGGGAAAAAAAAAGAATTATACAGCAGGAATAATTGTTCGAAGCAGGAATAGGCTGTAAGTTATAATAGGGAAAAAAAAAAACCCAACCGTGAGAGGGATTTGGAGGGCTGCTTGGATGGCAAAGCTCTTTGTGCTTGCTGACAGATGATGCTCATATCCTAGAGGTCTTCATCCTTTCACAAATTCAGTGCTCATTTCCTTCACAGACTGCGGCCGTCTCCGGCGGCAGCAACCGGCTGTCAGGCTCCCGCCGGCGGCCCCGGTGGGGCCTTTGCGGCACCTGTACGAATGGATCCCCCCCACGCCGAGGCTCCAGCCGCGGGCAGTGGCGGGACTCGGCCCGGCAGAGCCCGAGCTCTCCCCGGAGCGACCGGCGGCTGCTCCGGCGCAGAGGCAGCGGCGCGGCCGGCAGAGGGCGCCGCTGTCCGCCGGCTCCCAGCACCGCCCGCCCGGTCGCCGCTCGGTTCCGCCCCCGCTGCGGGAAGGGCCCCGGGGCAGCGAGCACGGCGGAGCTCCGCCCGTCACACCTCGGGCAGGTACGCGCCGGTGCGTTCACGGACGCGACCACGTGGCGCGGAACCGTCGGGCTGACGATCGAGATACAACGCGCTCGCCTGGGCCGAGGCGGGTTTTCCCGCCTGGACGTACCGTCCCGAAGGCACAGAAAGGTACGTGCACCTCCCGCCAGAGTCCGACTGCATGCCCCGACCCTGTCCTTCGGGTTTGAGATGGCACGAAGGCCGCAAAGGCTTCTCAAACTGTGCCGATTCCCACTGAACGGCTGATTTTGTTTTTCTTTCCCTTTCCTTCCAGGAACTGTGAGCAGCACA
Source organism: Balearica regulorum gibbericeps (assembly GCF_011004875.1). NCBI lineage: Eukaryota > Metazoa > Chordata > Aves > Gruiformes > Gruidae > Balearica > Balearica regulorum. Next base: position 3,270,457 of record NC_046211.1, read on the forward strand.
CCGAGACCCAAAGCTATCCCAAAGTTTGACATGACTCGTGGCATGAAGCTGCAGAAGTTTAGTAAAAACCCCTGTGAACTTCAGATGAACGGGTAACAGCATCTTACAAAAAATCTTCAAATGTTAGAGCCTTGTGACCTTCATCGGCATAACTGTGCATACACGCTGCCTGTATTAAACAAGAAACCTACAGCATGTACACTTCTTTCTAAACTACTCCTTCTGTGAAACACAGACCTTCACCAGAGTCCTGTTTGCCAAAACATGCCTGTTTCCAATACAGCCTGGACACAGGCAATCTCTGAAAATATCTAGCATCAGCTAATACCACAGAAAGAATCTGTCACTTAATTCAGCCAGGCAAGGTTTACATTCAAAAGTCTATGGAAAGGAAGCGTACTTTCCATATGGGATACTTTGAAATAAAGTATCATGAATTTCCCCTATGGATCATAGAGAACAATTCTGGAAGGCATTCCCCGATGCTGGTCTCTGCTCGTTTTAACTCCTCTGATTCTGGTTTAACAAATAAACAATCTTTGAGGCACCACAGGTTCTTTCTCCATCTGTTTTCTGAAGCACACAAAAACATCTAAGTCTTTCATGGTAATAGTTTCAGAATCACAATTCAGCACCACAGTTAAAAACAAAACACAACATGCAACTAGACACTGATCTTCTAAAAAAAATCCAAACCAAAACTAACAACCACCAGCCAGCCTTTTTACTTTATTGGGGCTTTTTGCTAGATGCAGTTTTAAGTTTTCTGGTATACTGCACGCACATGGCGTGGGGCTTAGGAGATGCAATGAGATGAATACTGAGCTGAAAGCCAGTCTCACAGTAAAAACAGCTGGTTTCCGTTTCAGGAAACACACTTACTGAAAGTGATACATGGCATCCCAGGAACCACTCAAACATACTGTAAGAGGGAGAGTGATTCAGAGCCTTCAGGAGCAGGTTTCAGCTTAAAACATCTCTGCTCGTTCCCTTAATGAGGTTGTTCCTCATAAAAACCCAAGTCAGATCATTCACTGTAATGGGAATCCTCAGGAAATTCCCAGAACTGCACGAGCTACCACAACCAATCCTTCACTCCTCAGAGCCAAATTTAACCCTTTTGGTGACCTACCACTTTGAATTTTTTCTTTCCATCACTGCAGGGGAAGCAATCTCACAGCTTCATTACATTCTCCTGACTCCTTCCCACCCCGAGTAGTCTTAATAATATGAAATAGCGTGAAGAAACTTGTAAACTCTAAGTAACTTTACGAACTTGTAAAACAACCCAGACACTTCCAACTGCCCTTAAAACAAAGAAGCAAAACATAAAGCCCCCAAATGCCAAAATAAAACAAAGATTAAAACCCTTCCATACATACGTAGGCAGAGCAGGGTGGTGGCTGGAGGCATCAGAACAGGAGTATCACAAGAAAAGGAGGAAGATGAGAGTAGGGAACGTGAGGAGGTATTATTCATTACTGGTAGCTGGTTGTTTGCTTGGCTCTTGGCCTGTGAAATATTAGTCACAAGTGTTCTTGGACAAATGATTTAAATTTCAAGGGAGAGTGCAGGCAAGTACTGAAGGGAGGGAGGAGGAGCTATCAGACTTCCTTTATGCCTCAGAAGTAAGCCAGAAAGAGCACAAGGCACACTTTTCTCTTTTGCAGGTTGTCTTTGTTATGAGGTCTAATGTGCCCATGCCAGTTAAGACAGAAATGGATAAAATGTGAAAATCATTCCCAAAAACATCTGCAATAATAAAGTACAGCATGAAGTGACACTTTAGCCAGTAGGGAAAGTGATGTATAATAGTTTCTTCAAGTCCTAAACTTCACATTAGATTTTTTTTTTTCCCTCTTAACATTATGCAAATGGCACAGTTTCAGAGTGGAGGTCTTTTCCTTAAACAGCAACCCTCTGTCAGCGTCACTGCAATGTTCTGTGTATACAGTCTCAGCTAGTTCTGTTTCGGTTTTGCTTGAGGCTACGTAAAATGATTTCCCAACTATGAATAAAGCAGTCATTACGAGGTTTGGTCTTAGGCATTCCCAGCATCATTTAGCAACTGTTCTGAGGTACTGCGAGAGGCCTCAAGTCAGGGATCAAAAGCTATACTGTAGCAGACATTATCAAAATAACTAAAAGGGAGTTACAAATGAAAAAGGAAACATTTTCTTAAACGGAAATGTTATTCACAATAGTAGTACCAATAGATAGTCTAAACCAAATCATCCAAACTTCAAAACAAACAGAAACATGGCTTCTAAAGTATCAGAAATCCTGAGGAATTTTAATTCATTTCTCCAGAAAGTTAAAATTGTAAGGAAAAAGAAAAGACCTTTTCATAAGAAAGAGTCCTTAGCATAACTTTATATACTGCTATAACAAAGCAAGAAAAATCCGGTGGGAAGAGGTACTTACACAACCCCATAAGCAGCTCTGGAGAAGACACTACGTTAGTCTGTACCAAACGCTGCACAGAGCTGTGCTCTAACAGAACACAGACACTCAAGAGCGACAGCAAGAGTAGGACTGAAATTCAACACAAAGATTCCTACAAAGCCAAAGCTATACTTGCCCTCCTTCCCTAGTGCACGTTTGGTATAGCATCAAACAGCAACTCATAGGAAAGTACGCACAATTAGAGCTCCCTTACCTGACAGTGGCTGCAGTGCCTTTTCAATAGAAGGCAACGGTTCCTTTCTGAGAGGTCGATTTAGGGAGGTGTCTTGTGCACTGAAGAGTCCAGGGCTGTCAGTTAATTTTTTACGTCCATTGGTGCTGGTAGAGTTTGTGACTCTGCAGCTGCCTATTGCACTTGTGAAAAGATTCGTGTGTTCATCGCTGCTGGCTGGTTCAGAGCTCGGAGTAAATCCCCCCAGGGACAGACCTGGGGAACTTTCTGAACAGTCTATCTGTAGCGGTGTCTGCAATCCCAGTGCTAATGAATTAGACTCCGAAGGCTCTCTCCTGACCCACTGTTCATCTCTGCTTAGCAAACCCTTTGAAGGTGACAGGTGTGGACAAGACATGTGACATCTGTGTTTCTCTTTATGTTTGTATCTCTCACCAACAGCCTCCTTCCCAAATCTGTAGCGCTTCAAGGACTCCAAAACTGTTCTAGAAGAGCTATTAGCTGTTATAGTGTCCATGGAAACCTGCGGTTGTTCAGAAGAACGATGTTCTCTGTGTTTATGGCGATGTCTATGCTTATGTTCCAGCATCCAGCCATAAGCCATTTCAGGTGGAACACTCGGGTACGTGCTCATCGACAAGAGCGGAGTCCTACTTGTCGTGAGGAAAGCCTCCTGGCGTAAAAGTTTATGCTTCTTCTTGTGATATTTGGTGGGATTGAGAAGCAAATGGCCTGTATGCATGTAGGAAGGTGGTGGCAAGGGGGTAGTAAAAGAAGGAGAAGGCGGAGGAGGATAAAGAGTTGGAGGGTACCTTCCATAATAACCTAAGCCTATGGGAGCAGCTGCAAGGGGAGAAGGAGAATAAGGCATGCCGTAAGAGGGGTAGAACCCAGTGCTGGAGAGAGGAAAGCTGAGACTATGCATAAAAGGCATTTCTGCCATAGCCTCCCGCATTTTTGGAGGCCTGCCTCTCTTTTTCTTTAAATCAGGTTTTCTAATGTAGTGCAAAGGATCTAAAGGAAAAGTAGGATGGGTATAGAAACTATTGAAATTTATCCTAAAAATGGTAGGCAGTAGATCTCGGGGTATAAAATGGTGACTTCTGTGGGTTATTCTAATTTCACTTAATCGACTTATTAATTCTTCTAATTCGGCGAGGAAATCTGGGTCCTGCCTACCTCGAAGCTGAGGGTACTTCTTTTTCCTTTTTCGCTTCTGTCTCTTCATTTTGTCATAACTAAGGTAATCGTGGCTGCGGCGCTTACATTTGTGTTTATGCTTCTCTTTTAGATTACTTAAAACGGTGGAAGTTTCAGGTGGAATAAGGGAAACATGATCAAACGAATGCCTTTTCTTCTTTTGCCCACAAAACTTCTCCGCTCGATCTGAAGTACTGTTATTATCTGTTCCTATTCCACTGTCGCTGGGAATCGTCTCATCGCTGTGAGACTCACTTACTGGGGAAGGAGTGGCTTCTTTCAGTGATGTCAGCTCACTCAAGTGAGAAGGGGAGTTTGGCAACAACGTAGGTGGAGATAATCTCCTCCTTCCCTTAGCAGCTTTTTTCATCGCAAGTGTCTGAACAACACTTCCTTGTCTGGAGTGTATGTGTAAATACGGCACCGAGCTGGGCTCAATAAATCCTGCATCGCTGCTGACAGGGCTCTGTCCCCCACTCACTGCAGATGACTGGGAGCAAACTGGAGATGGCAGAATCTCGGAATTATTAGCTGCTGAAGGCAGTAGATGGGGAAGTACTTGTCCTAGTGACGTACCAGGCGCTTGTTGAGCCGACTTCTCGAGAACTGTCAAACTGGCAGAACTGCTAGTTAAAATACCATTCAGGACAGCTTTAGGTTTCCTTCCTCTCCTTTTTCCTATATAAATTGTTCCTTTCTTGCTGACATTTATCTGCTGGCCTAATTTTGAACCAAATGTAGCAGCAAGAGTTGACACTGTATTGTGGAGTTTAGATTGTACTTTCCCTTTGTTATGTGGTTCCACTGTACTAGAGAGAATCTGATTCAAAAGTTTCTTTCGCTTCAGAGTTTTCATTTTATTTATTTTTCGAATAATTGTTTTCATTAACTGTCCATTATTTCTCTTGGCAACTTTTCTGTCTGGGTCTACTTCCAAATCAGTCATGCTACAAATATTAGGATTTTGGACTTCTTCTGGCCCTCGGAGCTGGTCCTTTCTCTCAAAAAAATCCCCACTTCGATGTTGATCACTTTCAGACTCTATCTTGCTCGAGTTATCTGTTCCAACAAAAGGTGCCACAGAAAGAATAGGTGGCTTCATTTTAATTGATGACCTGATCTGTCTTTTAGGTCTCCCTCTCTTTTTAGGAAAAGGTTGTCCCGATAAGCTCTGTTTTAGGGAGGGAATTTCTACTTCAGGCTGCAAAATTGGAGGTTCTTGCTCTTCTTTTGATTGCACTGAAAAGACTTTTGATGCTGGGATCTTTAGAGTTCTTTTGGGGGGACCTTCAAGCTCTGGCATCTCCTTGGATTTAGGTCTTCCTCTTTTGGGTTTATACATGTCAGGTAGGAAATCATCTGACATACACAAACTAGAGGGTTGTTTGTGAGAACTGTAGAACTTTTGAGTTTGCTTGTCAGTCTCAGCTAACAGTGCCAGAGACTGTCCATTAGCTTCATTCAGTTTTGGCAACTGATGTTTGACAAATTCATGCTCCACAAATGAAGACGATCCTATGTTTTTCAAGAATTTGGCCTGCTCCAAATTACTGCTTGATAGTGCACTGTATGAAATGTTTTTAAAAAGCTCCGACCTTTCTAGTTCTAGACCCTTTGGAGGTCGACATGTGTTTCTTGACACCACTTTAGTCCACCGTGGTTTCCTTCCTTTTCTTTTCTTTAAAGGTTTTGATTGCTGAGTAGTGCTCAGATTTTTTGCTCCTTGGCAGGATTTATCTGATGCAGCTATTGCACCAATCTTTAGGAACTGCTTGCTACTAAACAAGCTTGTAAAACTAACTACTGAAGGGGTGACAGTAGCATGAATGCTTGTTTCAGCTGCCAAAATAGGCTTTTTCCCTGTAGAAGGACTAGTTCTTGAAGTTTCCACATAAGTAGCTTTTGAATCATTTAAATCTTTATCAGCACCTTTAAAATCAGTGCTCAGAGTATGGTTCAATGTTCTGTTTATATTCAGAAGCGTACTGTCAGAAGAAAACTGAGTTTTGCCAATCTGATCTGAAATGCCTTCTAAGAGATCTGCTGTGGAACTTAAATGCAATGAGTTGGATGCTAACTGTGAAGAAGCTGTTGAGAGGCTCCTGTTTAAGGTCGTAACAGACACCGTGGGTGAAGGCGATGGGAGGTTTCCCTCTCCTACTGCACTAAATGGGGACTTTGCTGTCGATACGTCTGAAGCACCTCCTGTTCTGAAGTCTGGTGAAGTGCAATATACTGGAGGCTGTTTTTCATGCTTAGATGTTTCATAAATCCCTTTTTCACTGGTTGAGTAAGCATCCTGTGGAACACAGATTCCTTCATTAAACATCTCTTTGCCTACATCAGCAATTTCTTTCCGAATTGAAAATTTTTCCAAGATACTTTCTTTATTCTGTCTCATAATATGCTTCTCAAATGTTTTGCTAGTACTATTTTCCTTCAGTAAATCTGTAGTCTCATGGCTTTCAAGGCTACTGAGGTTTGAATTGCAAGGAAGCTTAAAGGGCTCCGAGGCAGGCATAAGAGAGTCTGCTTTCAGAGTTCCAGAATCCTTGTTGACCAAACCAACCGGACTGCCGATTCCTGTGGGCTTCTTTCCAGAGTCCTTGCTAACCAATCCCACTGGACTGCTAATTCCTGGCATCTTCCTCCCAGAGTCCTTGTTAACTGGTCCCACTGGGCTGCCAATCCCTGGTGTCTTCCTTCCAGAGTCTTTGTTAGTCAGAACTGTCATAGTGCCAGTCCCTGGCATCCTTCTCCCAGAATCCTTGTTAACCAATCCTGTAGGACTATTTATTCCCAACAACTTCTTCCCAGCATCCTTATTAATCAATCCTGCTGGACTGCCAATCCCTACTGGCTTCTTGATAGACTCCTTACTAGACAACCCAGTTGGAGTGCCAATACCCGGAAGTTTTCTCCCAACATCTTTGCTGATTAACCCAACTGCAGAGCTGGTCACTGGCTGTTTCTTTCCAGAGTCCTTGTTAACTAACCCAGTTGGAGCGCTGATCCCTGGCAGCCTCTTTCCAGAGTCCTTGTTAACCAATCCAATTAATGGGCCAATCCCTTGTGGCTTCTTCCCAGAGTCCTTGTTAACCAATATGGCTGCACTACCAATCCCTAATGGCTTCTTCCCTGAGTCTTTGTTAACCAATCCAACAGCAAGACCAGACCCTGGCAATTTCTTTACTAAATCTTTATTAACTAACCCACTCGCAGTTATGGTTCCTGGTAGCTTCTTCCCAGAGTCTTTAACCAAACCAGGCGCAGTTCCATTTCCAGGCTTCTTTTGCTTTGCTTTGGAAGACTTTGAAGGAGGACAAGTTGCAATAAGTTGAGCCAATTTTTCTGTTACCGTTGTTGCTCCATTAATTTGTGTTCTATCCTTTAAGTCAGAATTATGGCTACTGATAAGGGTCGGAGGAGATGACTTTATATAATCTGTCATTTCAGAGTGCAAGGGGGTAACTTTCTTAGATAAAGGATTTGTTTCTACTTGTATACCTTCTTCCACATGTAATTCAACTGATGCAACTTCTCCAGCTTTCTTGTACGACTTTGAAGGGTCCTAGAAGTTAATAAAAAATAATCTTTAAGAACAGAGCACAAAGACTGTCTCTGAGTAACACAGTATTTTTTATGTTGAGATGATTAATACCTGCTTTTGATAAGAGTTATCAACTATATAAACACATAGTTCCCGATCCTATTCATTTTAAAGCAAATGTATTTCAGTACACATGCTAAGGCTTTTCTAATGTTAAGGAAACCCAAACTCTCTCTCTCCCAGTCCTCAAATGTAAACCATTTAATCTGTCCCCCAGTTATAAACATTCTCCAAAAATATTTTTAATGTTTATTAAAAAACCTCATTAACAATAATGTACCGGGCTAACTATTTATGGTGTGACAGCACTTGAAGACCTCAGATGCTACTGAGAAGCAGCTGAGCAATGCACTACAAAGGTAGGCGTTGTGTAAACCTGTCCGTGCACAGCTCCATCAGTGTTTCTCAGTCTTGTCCCATGCTACCCTTAACCACTGTCGTAACAGGTTCTCCTCATAGCAGACTGCTGATAGTATTAAAATAAGTCGAACTATTCTGTTGTTTGTACAGGGTTGGGGAACAACGACATGCAACACACATGGAGTAAATGAAACTTGCAGGTATTGTCAGTTCTTTTACTAAAAGATTACTTTCAGTAATCTCTTTTAGTAATCTTTTACTTTGGAAGGACATTCTTCTTTACATACAGTGCCCAACACATCTCTGAAATCCATGGGATACATTTGCTCCAAGCAGGGGCTAAGAATGGAAGACTCTGATTCCTTATGAGATAATTACATGTATACACAATTTGAAAACCTTCTGGAGTCTGCCATCTCAAACATTAAATAAAGAGTGAAAGGCGTCAATGCCACACCTATTCATCCCTCTGCAACAAAAATGAGTAAGACAATTGCATGGTACTTACTGTGCTTGATTACAGTCAGCATTAGATTGATCGCTTTCATGGTTGGCCAGTATCTAATGATGCTGAAGAAAGATACAGCCTGGATTCCTTTGAAATCATTTGATAAACAGCAAACTTTGGTGCTGATCATGAATGAAGTATTTGTTCAGTAAGCTACAACAGCATGACTTAAACAGAAGACTGCAAACTGGATTCAGTCTGACAGTTTCCTAAAGATGGGAAGTAGTTGCTTGGGTAATGTGCTGCCTGAGCTGTTGGAGCCTCTGCAGTGCATAAACAGGCACTCCAAATCCTAAGCCTTTCTGCTGGGACAGAGCAAGAGGTGTGTTTCCTTCTGCCCACTTATAGGCCTGGCATTTATGTGGAAACTACTGAGTCAGCACGACACATGACATGACTCCAAACATGGAATCCAACTGCTTCAGCCAACACTCTTGGACATACCCAGGGCAGACTGAGAGTGCTAGAGATCCTAACTAAATAGTATCAAAGTAGTCTTTCTGACCAACCTGGATGCCTACCTCCATAGAGTTACATCCTCTTTCCTATGGTCTTAAATTTTGAAAAGAACTTTGGAACAAAATTTATTCTTCTTTGATCAGTGGACTTAAGACATATTTGAAAAATTCACCTGAATACCTGGGAATTCAATTCTTCCTTTCTGTGCTGGTTGAGCCACCTGTGTATACAGTCTCTTCCTTCTTTCTTCTGTCCCTCCTGGATACTCTGCTACCCTACTAGACAGCTTCTGCTGTATTCTCATACTCAACCATTCCTGGATATCAAATGCCTCTTGTCAGCCTACGCCTTTCCTATCCCCTGTTTCCAAACAAAGAGCTTGGAAGTTTTATTAGATATTTAAATAAAATAAATAAATAAGAAAACCCTTCCAAACACCAACTTTGATCTAAATAAGATGCCAGGATTTTGAAAACATGCCTTTAACATCAAACAAAGATTCTTTGAAAAGCTGAAGGCATTCGCCCTGGAAAGGTTCTCTCTCATCTAGGGTGAGTGAATTTTCCAAGAACACTGAAAAATTATTTCAAACAACATGAAAAACAAACCAAGAAACTTCTATTGAGATGAAACAAGAAATCAAAAAAGTTTGCAATTTTTTTCAGCTTTTTTGTTTTAATTTTATATAGGAAATTATTTTCATTTTTTTCCATAAAGCCACTTAATAATCAGTATGATTAACAGAAACATTTTTTTTGGGGGGGGGGGGGGAGGGGGAGAAGGTAGGGGTGGTGTGGTTGGTTTTTTTTTTTCAAGGACAAAATTTCATCTAATAACAGTTAATAGAGATTGTTAATTCACTGTTAAAGTGAATGGGAGGTATTGCTATCACTAAGGAGTATCATCTAGGAAGAATAAGACTATTGTAAACAGATGAGAAAAATTAAACTTAAGTAGTACACAGCCATGAACTTCAGGAATAACAAGGACATTTTCTGTATGAAGGCGACAATGGAAGAAAGAATTTGAATACACTGTTAATATACTGAGGAAATCAAGTCAATCTCTCAGCCTAAGCCTGCATCAGTACAACTCTGCCAGCACCAGTCACAACACAAGTGGTGGTACGCACCAACTGTAAGTATTTTTAAGAAAGTTATCTAAAAGCTAGTGAAAACAGATCACCCCATATGTCTCAAGACTAGCCTCGATCACTGCCTGTTTCCTTGTTAGGTCCCCACAAAACCCCTGATGTACCAGAAGCTAAATTTCATGAGCTGTTATGATCACTGCCCTACCAGCCCAAGTGTGTTTCCAGAAAGTAAACAAGATTTCACAAAAACAGTGATGTGCCGCTGATCAAAGTTCTCCTTTTGGGGGCGGGTGGCCACAAGCATCGGTTGGGGTCGGATGTCTCCGAACCTGCTGCAGCAGTAGAACAAAACCCACCAGTCGTATCGGTTACTGGTTTTAAAGCTGTGGTGTAAAAGAGACTGTGGTCTATGGAGAATAGTTTGGCACTTAGCCCAGCTTTTCTGTGGCAGCTGCAATCTTATGTAAATTATGCTGGAGCGTCACATTTCAGGAACTTCCCCCCAACTTAGCCACCCTCATACTCACAAAACATACAGCTGGGAGGCGGGGAGCAGCCATGACACGTCCTACTGCACTGGAGACAAAAAAGGTGCCACGCTTTCCTGAAATAACTTCTACTGCACAAACAATTGCTCCATTAGATGGGAGGGAGAGATCTTAAATCCAAAACACGTTACAGAGTGCTTTCAGTGAGCACAGCGCTCCAAAGCTTCAACGGTTGGTGCGGCCACGTTCACGTGTAGCGCTGCAAATGCGTATCTGGTCTCTTCTTGTCATTTTGCTCCTGGTGCTGGATGCTGGCCGTATGTGCAGCACATTTAGCCTTTCCTTTTGTGGTTCCATGGAACGGAGAGCCCTACTTCACTGTCTGACTTGACCAAATGCTCAGTTTTATATCAGAGAAAGCGTAAAGTCAGATTTTAATGCAGATAGTTTTGTGAGGACTACTAACAAATCACTCACAGAAAAAAAACCCCAAAATCCCTCTGGATGGATGTTTCATCCATCTAACTCGCCTAATACGTCTGCAAACAAGCACATACTTCAAGCTTCTTCACTGGTACCTTTATGTTACAACCCAAGCTGACTATGCCACATAGAAGTCTAAAACAGTTTTTCTTGGATTATATGCATTTTCAGTCAAGAGCTCTGGACCTATTAGACGTTACTCTGGCTTTCAGATGGTAGGTTTCATCTAGGTGCAAAGCCGTTAAAAAGGTCTGGATTGCATTACATTAAAAAATAATTTTGTGCTTTAAAACATTTATTCCTGTGCAATCTTTAGCTATAACTGTCTGGCTTAAAACTCTATCCAACAAAAGAATTGCCCAAAGCAGTTACACAAGCCATGTAAGTTTTCATAAAATTGTATTATTGTTAATTTTGCACTGAGCTGAATTTAAAATTTTATCTCTCTCATGTGGACATAATGGTTTCTAGACTTGCATCATTAATTTGAAGAATAAAAATTCCAGGTTATTTTGATACAAACTATTAACAGGTTATAATCAATCATTCCAGAACCATCACAGGCACCTACAGGAAAATTTGGCTTTATTTAAAAAAAAAAAAAAAAAAGGTCATTCATTGTTACACTACAGCATGATCTCAGGGTTTATTATTACTAGATTATTATTTACTGTTGTTATTATTATTGGTACTTATTTGCAAAAAGCTTAAGAGTAGATAATCTTTCACAAGAACAAGGATATCACCTATCAAGTCTGGTGTAAAATTCACACTTCTCACACTAGAACCAAATTAAGAAACGCAAGATAGTCTCAGCCTCCAAAAGCTGAAATAGTTAGAAGAAAACAGATTGTTAATTAAAATTTTGTTTGCCAATGCTCTTGAGAACTACCAGCAAGCAAGAAGGATTTTTAGATGTACGTGTACACGCACAGAGAGACATTTGCCCATTATTACTTCAGTTGTTGTACTTCTGGCCAATGCATAGGCTATAATTCAAATAAGCATTCTGAAGAATCACAGAAATTGCTTGTGTAATTGTGACATCAATACATTCTACACAAGAATTATTACATTTTGGGAACTTATTACAAGTTCCCAAAATAATGAGTCAAAGTGTTTGCTGTTTAGACTTTTTAGTTCTTTCTAAAAGTAAGTTTTAGCTAACTACCTGGAACCACCCCTGGACTTTGTGTAAGTAGTCTAAGACAGAAACTTATGTCCTAGATCCTGCAGAAAATATTCTTGAGCTACTCAGAAAGAAAAGAAAACAAACCACTGATTTAGCTTTGTTACTTTTTGCTTGAAAATTTTCAGTTAGTAGCTGTGATTTCATCAGCAAACTTTCCTGTAGAGCTTCCCTACATAACCAAGGGCAATAGAAAGAACTACAGAATACTGCACTCAGCAGTTTTACAAAGAAATAAGGAGATGGAGCAAAAGGGCATGTTCCAACTTGCTTCGCTGTTTTACCATGACTATTTTAGAATTACAGCAGGCTGTTATGATCTATTTTCTAAGAATTTAGTAATGCAACTTAGCTATGTCAATTGGCTACATTTACCTTGCATGCATAGGGAAACCATTCATACAACTCTTGTGCTAAAACTAACAGAATGAAAATTTGTATTTATGTGCAAGGCGCAGGTTTTCTGGCTCAGCAAAGGTACACTAGCCACACATCAATGTCTGCAACAGGAAACTTTTCCGAAAGAAAAAAAATCAAAGTTTCATATTCAGTGACAAAAAGCAAATTGAGTACTGTTTTGCTATTGCAGTAGCTTCTACTTTTGTTTCTTGTAATGCCTGGGAATCTTAGCTGTTGCTAGGTGTCTCTTTTCTGTTCTATGATTTTCTCTTTGCTAGTAAAAGATTTTCTATCTTTGAGATAGAGATTTGCTATCTTTGCTAGTAAGAGATTTTCAGTTGCAAGCACCACCCCAATTTGGACATCAAGAGAGATCAATGATGGAATATTCCAGATTGACCCAATACTCAACTCATCACAATATAGTTTAAAAAAAAAAAAAAAAAGTATTCATCACTATAATGACAAATTGTGATCTACTCTTCCAAATTTTTTCAAGATGAAGTTAGAGAAATCATTAGAAATAGTAAGCTTGTTCTGAAATGGAAGAATGTAAAATAAAGGCCATAGCCAAAGTTTTAAGTTACGTAATGTACCACTTGAGAATGTCTTGTTTGATAGGCTGACGAAAAATGCCTTTCTGGTTATAATGGAGATAAAAAAACCCAAAGCAGTTGCATGATAGAGTCTGGAAAAAGTAATTTTAGTCATTACCCGTAACATACAGCACACTTGTTCTTTCACAGCATAATTTCTTATTTGTCTCTGAAGATCCTCTTCCTCAAGGAAAACTTAAGTCCGGGTATGCCAGGATAAAGAAAAAGGTTTGGGTATGTCAGACAGACATCATCTCAGCACAAGATAAAGGAATTTTCCTTTCGGTAGGCTCTACCTTATGAGATATGCCAGGAGACATTTGTGCAGGTAGCCTTATGAATAGGACACAGGCTAGAGAAATGAAAAAAAAAACCTTCAACCTTTGGAACCTCTGAAACAGGAGCCCCATGAACAGACAACCCATACGAAGGAAGGACTCTAACTTCAGGGACTCATATTCTCCTGCTGAATTGCCTAGTGTTGCAAAGTTGAACAAGGCTACGTAAGGAACGTGCAAGGAAACTGGGAGAGATAGTATGCCCTCGTAAGGAAGCACAGATAGGTGCAAGAAAAATGGGAGTGTAGGGAAAAACTTCAGCTTTAAATCAGTAGGCATGTACTGAAAGGAGACAGATTATGGAGGGCATATTCTAACATTTTATTAGTTAGCAAAACTTCTATGTATACTGGAAAAAAGAGCATGCCGTAACAAAACACTTCTAAAATTTAGCATCTATGCAACTACATTTATAATTCTTGCCACTTATGCTATTTTCCCTATCTGTTATTGCTGCTCTTACTTGTTACATCATGCAGATCATAAAAACAAGACATCCTCAAGGCAGGTCTATCTCCTTACATTTGGAAAATACCTGGCACATTGCTCCAGCCACTGCATTTATATGCAGTGTATCACCGGGCTGTTTTCTTACATATCTGGAAAAGTATTTTTTACTTTTCAGACACTGCTCGATATGTTCATCGCAGAGTGTCAGTTAAGACACAGCAAAAACAATGGTTCTAACAGGTGAAAAAAAATAAAACCCCAAATACTATAGACGAGCACAGCAAATACACAGCCCCATTTAAATAGTGACAAGACCCCCCACTTCTGTCTATACAAGAGAGTAAAAGTTACTCTATTACTTTTCAGAAATTTACCCATGATGTTGACTTCAAGTTAACATGGGAATTATCTTTCACTACTGCGAAAAAATACCAATGTTGGCAAACTGTGAAAGATCCAAAGCATTTTTTTCCTGTCGATGGAAATTAAATCAAACCAGTTCTAACTTCGGAATCTTCAATACCAGAGGTTACATGGAAAAACAGTTAGCAGAACATGACAGTGCAGAGATGCCAGAAACTTTTAAATACAATTTAAATTTACTATGACTTGCAAAACACTACATAACCACACTACTCACTTGTTTTGAAGGACAGTGCTCGTTCTTCTCATCTGTCATCTTCCCACTCTTCGGTGCCCTTCTTGGTTGCTTGATGCTGGTTTTTATAGCAGGCCGGCACACATAATTCTCAAGGTTCTTGGGAGGCTTTTTAGTTCGCTTTGCTTGGAGACCAATCTTCAGTTTCAAGTTTCCCTCCGAAAAGTTTGTTTCTTTCACTGAAAACTGTTGCTGTGCATCAGTCAGAGCCTCATTCTTCCCATTCTCAGTACTATTCCCCTCCCGATTCTTTTTCTTACTGTCGTCTTCTTCCTTGGTGCAACTTTCTAGCTCTACTTCTCCTTTTCCCACCAACGTGCCAATGTTTACTACAGAGGGGCTTTTCCCAGAAAACCCTTCAGAATCAGAACCCAAGCCTAACATAGCAGTATTCCGAGGGTCCATCACAGGCGGAATATATGCCTTTGGGTAATTTTAGGGAAGATTTACAGAGATATGTTCCACAGATGATCTGGTCTACTACTGGCAGCCAGCATCTTTTACTCTGAAGAAGAAAAAAAAAAAAAAAAAAGACAGGAGTAAACTCTAATCTTCTAGCAGAAATTAAATGAATATTAAGATCTATTAGAAAGCAAACGATCATATCTCAGACAAGCACAATTACGCAGCTGATGTTTCAAAACACCAACCCCTCCTGTAACCTATTACAAAAATACAATTTATCTGTAAAGTCACTTTTAGATGATAGGTGAAAATAGGTGACTATTATAACATAATTTCCAGTTCACCCATAGGACACTTCAAATGATGGTTAATGCTTTTAATATTGATCATCAAAATAACTTTTCTTATTTAAAAGCAGAGCCCAGCTACTCCTAGTACTGCCACTCTTAGTCTGGACACACTAAAACAGTTGCATCTAAGGAATGATGCAGCTAATGAAACCTATGATAAAGCATTCGAAACCTGGAGACAAATCTGTTTTAAATCTCTGAGCCACTAGGAAAGTTGAGCTTAAACCAAGTGTGCATTAGGTTCCAAACAAGCCACAAAATCTACTTTTTAGTTGAGGACTTTCCACAATTCAGGACAAAGGATGGGCAAACAGGAAAAACCAAAGCCACCAAACAACCCCACCAAATATGTGAGAACCGCATGAAGTTCAACAAGGCCAAGTCCAAGGTCCTGCACGTGGGTTGGCGCAACCCCAGCACAACTACGGGCTGGGCGGAGAATGGATGGAGAGCAGCCCTGAGGAGAAGGACTTGGGGGTGTTGAGGGATGAGAAGCTCAGCATGACCCAGCAATGTGCGCTTGCAGCCCAGAAAGCCAACCGTGTCCTGGGCTGCGTGTCCAGCAGCGTGACCAGCAGGTCGAGGGAGGGGATTCTGCCCCTCTGCTCCGCTCTGGTGAGACCTCCCTGCAGTGCTGTGTCCAGCCTGGGGGTCCCCAGGACAAGAAAGACATGGAGCTGCTGGAGCAAGGCCAGAGGAGGCCATGGAGATGATCAGAGGGCTGGAGCACCTCTGCTATGGAGACAGGCTGAGAGAGTTGGGCTTGTTCAGCCTGGAGATGAGAAGGCTCCGGGGAGACCTCAGAGCACCCTCCGGTCCCTAAAGGGGCTCCAGGAAAGCTGGAGAGGGGCTGGTGACAAGGGCAGGGAGTGACAGGCCAAGGGGGAAGGGCCTGAAGCTGAAGGAGGGGATAGATTAGGTATGAGGCAGAAATTCTTCCCTGTGAGGGTGCTGAGGCCCTGGCCCAGGTTGCCCAGAGAAGCTGTGGCTGCCCCTGGCTCCCTGGCAGCGTTCAAGGCCAGGCTGGATGGGGCTTTGGGCAACCTGGGCTAGTGGAGGGTGTCCCTGCCCATGGCAGGGGTGGGACTGGATGGGCTTTGAGGTCCTTTCCAATCCAAACCATTCTAGGATTCTGTGATTCACACACTAATTTGTACTTCCTGGAGCACGGGAACACAAAACTCCACGCTTCTACCATCAGAGACACTGTTACGTATACATAATTAACCTATTTATCACAAGATATTAGTAGGAACTTTTTCATCTTAACTGCCATAAAAACTAAAGCAAAAGTTGATTTGAATCAACTTGCTAATGCAAGGCTTTCAGATCCCTGGCTGGCAGACTACTTGTGCAGTGTGCCAGCACGGCCTCCCGTGCTTGCACACAGACCACCACAGAGCCATAAGCCGCTGTTTTCCCCCACTGCCAAAGAACAAACAAAATCGGTGTACCCCATTGTATTTTTATCCATGGAAACAAAAATCATCACTGAAAGAATCTACAGAAGATACAAATATGGTATATCGGTAACTACCAAAGAGGACAAATCACAGGTTACAAAAGAGAAGCTTAATATATGCATTTCAACGTGGTCAGATATTTAGAGTATGATGTAAGAGAAAGGACACAAGTAATGTTTACAGAACTGGGGATTTGAAAATCAGCAACTCTCAAAAGGACTCTATGCATAGGATGAACAGGAACTCCAGGTGAAATGTGACAGCCACAAGGACATATACAATCCTTGCAGCGTACTGAAAAAGGTCTTTTTGACACTGCTATGGCAACACACAGTGCATATGCCCATCTACCCTGCAGGTATGGCACACCAAACCACTCCAGATCAAACCCTACTTAGCCTTAACAGTGGTTTGGGAGAGAACTTCTCCTTTCTCAAGATTCAGGTGCCAAACCACAACAATCTAGGTGGACATTTAGGGACACTCCAAGCAGAAAGTGTTTAAATATCTTAATCATTTTTGAAAATGAACTATGTCAGAAGCAGGTCTGAAAAAAAATCAATGTACTGAAAAGAGCATCACAGGAACTCAACCAGCACAATTTTCTGTTCTTATCTTCTATACAATTATTAAGGCTGAATTGTTAGGAATGCTATGAAAAGATGTCAATGGTTTCAGTGAACTTCAAAATGAGTTTCAATGGTTTCAAAAAGGTTTCAATGAGCTCAGCAATTATCTATGACATTTGGCCTCCTGGCAGGTCAGCACACGCATACTCAAGCCTATCAGCACATGGCAGGTCCCAAAGCCATATGCCTCTTGTCCAGACAGTAATTAGAAAAACAGCAGTGGGGAGGTGGTATTTTGAGGTGGCTCGGTAAACACAAGCCCTGTATAAAAAGGGGGAAGGATAAGGAATGTGAAAGGCGATACTGGGAGAGGACTAAGGCAACTGCAGTGGACACAGGTTGGAAGTCAGATGCCAGGATTAGTGGGGACAGAAGAAATGCTGCTGAGAACACAAAATGCAAGTCATTAGAAAGCTAGGCTTCGCTGGCTACATTCTCAGAGAAAACAAACTTATTTTCACATGTTTTATGCACATTACTAAAAAGGATTTTTATCTGCAGCTATGACTTTTCAACTAAGAACACCCTGAAAAATCAAAACTGGTATTATTCCTCAGAAGACCAGAGGTAATTAGACAAAATCTCCATTTTACAACCAGAAAAAATAGGTAGAGCAGTGTGACCCAGGGGACTAGAAAGCAAGTCAGTGACAGTTCCCAGGTTCAAGGCCCAACGTTCAGTTCATTAGGCTACGCCATGTAGCCTAAAATGGGAAAACAGGCTTTTTCCTACATGCCAATACACAAAGGAAAACTGGCCAGATAAGCTATTCCATGAATTTTTATTATTTGAGTTCAAGAAAAGGAGAGAATCCTACAGGCCATCATGCAACTCTCAAATCTATGTTCACACAAATGTTTCCCTCTCTAGTGACTATGGTCCAGAACAGCTAAACCACTTCATTTTCTTACAATTACAACTAATTAATAAGCTTAAAATCTGAAACCAAATTAAACTGAAACAGCACCATCCATACTGCTGTATTTGGCTTCATATTTACTATCAAGACTTTAAGCAAGTAATTACCCTCATACACTGACCTTAGAAACTGCAAGACCAAGACAAATTGCACACTGAGAATTAAAGAACTGTGCTAAAATCTTACTCTATGATAACACAGAATCAGTAACTATCCTAGAAACAAAGCCATGAAATTGATGGCTCTCATAAACACATAGCAGGTAATTTTATGTATCCATTAATTCCTCTCTACACAGACAACAAAAATGCTAATCCTGGACCTAATAATCATTTTGCCTCGATCACTGTAATCTTCTTCTCTCTGACTCTCCAATTACCCCACTATAATTCACAGAAAATGCATCTGCCAATTTGATAATTTTCATAACCGTGAATTGATTAGGTCTTATCTCCTTGAATCCCAAGAATGCTTTTTCTTCCCCACCTCATCAGGTTCAAGCTTCCTGTCATTGTCTTCAAGGTGTGCATAACTGTACCTTGGTTCTTCGCTTGTTCCTGTCCCTTAGTGCTGTTTCACCAGTGACAACCATGATACATGTTCTCTTTTTTTTTTTTTTTTTTTTAATTCTTCTTCAAGTAACTTTCTTTCAAGTAACTTGCTTTCTCTGTGCTAACCTTCACACTTTGTATGGCCTGCCTGCATCAGTCTACGGGATCTGTACCATTCTTCTGGCAGGTTGTGCCCTAAAACTTCCTTGTGGAAGTCAATGCAAATAAGCAGCTAAATGATGACAGTCATAGTTCAGAGACAGCTATAAAAGCTTGCATGAATTTACCCTGAAAACTGCAATGATTTGGTACTTTCAAGACCTAAAACTATCATGTTTACCCATGTGATATAAGGTACATATCTGTGTCTTCGCTTTCCACATTTGTTCTGTTAATGTGCAAGTCTCCTTTTAAATTATAGTATAGGCTTCTTCAGGTCAGAAAAATGGACTATGGACATATAAAGTACCTGCTTTGATGCTACTGATCCCTGAAAGAGATCTTTGCATGGTTCTGGTACAAGGACCTTGACAAGAAAAGCACTATATCCATCTGGTGTGTCCAGTAAGATTCATAGGAAATTAAAGCAGTGGAGCCTGATTGCCCATGCCCACAATTAAGTATTTTCTAAGCTTGCACAGTCATTTAACCACATAACTGCTTCATAACTTCTAAGACTAGAAAGTACCGCTATAATCAAGCAGCATGGCATTCTATACCAGGCCAAAACCTCTGCTCAGCAATTCCTATCCCACTGCTCACATTTTGCAGACTCACAGCAGGTCTTTCCAAAGCAACATCAACATTTTTTATTTAAAGATTTTTCTTGATGAAAGAAACTGCCATTTCCCTGGGGACTCTATTCCAATACCTAATCCACATTTTGCAACAACTGTCATCTGCAGGATCTTAGGCTAACATAGATTTTGCTACATTAAGAACCATCTAGTATCAAATCTCTACACGACATCACAAATTATGATCAAGACACCTCCTACCATCTCCCTAAGAAGCAAAACACATCAAACTTCCAGCCTCTCATCCAGTAGATTCTGTAGATCTCAAATCCCTCCTGTAATTGTTCTTCCCCAAAAAAAGATTAACTAGGAAGCATTTTAACATCCGTTTTGACATGTACTAGAACTAAATGGTGTTCATTAACGATTTCAGCTCTGGGGCCTCCAACATAAAAAAAAAAAAAAAAGACATGGAGTTGTTGGAGCAAGGCCAGAGGAGGCCATGAAGATGATCAGAGGGCTGGAGCACCTCTGCTATGGAGACAGGCTGAGAGAGTTGGGCTTGTTCAGCCTGGAGAAGAGAAGGCTCCGGGGAGACCTCAGAGCACCCTCCGGTCCCTAAAGGGGCTCCAGGAAAGCTGGAGAGGGGCTGGTGACAAGGGCTGGGAGTGACAGGCCAAGGGGGAAGGGCCTGAAGCTGAAGGAGGGGAGATTTAGATTAGGTATGAGGCAGAAATTCTTCCCTGTGAGGGTGCTGAGGCCCTGGCACAGGGTGCCCAGAGAAGCTGTGGCTGCCCCTGGCTCCCTGGCAGTGTTCAAGGCCAGGCTGGATGGGGCTTTGGGCAACCTGGGCTAGTGGAGGGTGCCCCTGCCCATGGCAGGGGTGGGACTGGATGGGCTTTGAGGTCCTTTCCAACCCAAACCAGTCTGAGATTCTATGATTTTGCTAATGCCACATACAGTTTTAATACCTATTATTCGTTCTTATTCCCCTGTTGACACATCCAAAGCCCTTTTTGCCCATCATCTGCTAAGATTCTGTTCTTCTGATCCCTTGCTTTTCCAGAAAAAAAAGCCCGACAAACAAGAGTTGACTTCTACTGTCAACTCCTAGATATGTTCCCCCCCCAGCAATATTAAATGAGGTGGTTTTTTTCCCTCTGTCCAATTTACCCAGTCATCTTCATTTCTGCTACTGCTTTTGTTGACAAAAACATATTGTGATTTTATATTTGGAAGGTATTTTTCTTTTGGTTCTTTCCATTGCTTCAGCTCCAGAGGACATTAAAAAAATTCAGCTGAGTGTCTGAAATCCCAGAATATTACTAGTAACTCTATAGCCTCCCACAATCCCTTCTCACAGTCCTTGTCTTCTGCTACAGAAGACAGCTACTACACTCAGAATTTCTTTCTCAAAAAGAGAATAAAACGTCATAAAAATCCCACTATATTTCTGCACATCACACATCCTCAGCAGCAACAGGGACCACTGGAGGTCACTGAAATAGAAGTTCAAGGACTTGGATTACCTATGTGAGTAGTTTTTAAATGTTTAGAGATGGAGACACTTGTCAGAAATAAAGTTACTGTTTGTGTTATATGAGGTGACAAATACAGTATTTTACAAATAGAATCTGTTAGATGCGGTTTTGACAGCCATAAAGTAACAGAGTACCTGCCTTGTCAAGAAGAATATTCTACAGAAGTGTTTGTGGCAAAGACAGTATGGGCCACACGCTGGGAGAGCAAATGGTAGCAGGACATTTATTTTGTAGGAAGAAACGCAGAGGGCAGACATAATGACATTTTGTGAGTATGGTCCCGTGGGAAGAAAACTTTGTAAGCAGATATGTGTCTACTGATATCTTAACCTTACTTCTTCTGATGTCCTACCTTAACTGAAAAGCTTGGAAACACGAGATTGATTTTTGACTTGCCTGATAATTTTGTTGTTTCACTAGTCATATGCAAATTAATATGTAATTGCTAAACACTGTATAACAAAACACATGTTCGATCAGACCAAAGTTTCATTTATGCTGTTAGCCCCAACATTAGCCAATACTGATTGCCCAGGGAAAAGTATAAAAAACCCCAATGTATGCTGTGGTAATTCTGCTAAAGTATTCTCATGGCCTCTAAATTTGTGATTCAGGAACTTGCTGAGAGGCATGTCTCTACATCTAACGCCTTTCAATAGGTTTTTCTGAACAAAAAAATCTGTAAAAGATAATGTTAAGGGACATAGTAAACCAGTATTTCACCTTTAACTCCTGACATAATGTGCAGACAATGCCTTTGGTTATGCCAAAAATACCCTGGTGCTAGGATGGCCACAGACACCATGTGGGCCATGCTGCACAACAGGTAATGCTGTGATACAGAAAATTAGGAACAAATACAGAGTTTGCTTTCATGGAATAATCACATTAGATCTGCATATCAGAATATTTTTTTCTTTTGAAAGCTGTGAGATGAAACACATGACCTCAGTGGAGTGGAAGAAATGTGTCCACAATGGCAAAAGTCGACCTCTTGCCAACGGCAGCACAAATTTTTTTTTTTTTTTAAAAGTCAACAATCCATTTGACAACAATACCTATTTAAAAATAACTGTGATTCAGTAACTATATGTGCTATTTCCATTCTTCTCTTGTGACAACAGCATTATAATTTATATCAATAAGCCTGTCTCTTGCACCAAGTGATTAAACTGTTTTTTGTATCCTCAAGGACAATTTAAGCTTCTGAAAACAACTGAAACAGGCTGCTTCTTTTCATAAATTATGATTGAAATTATTTTATTGTTCATTATCACTCAAACATTGTGCTTTTTAGACGACTGTTGCAATCAAATGTAAAGTCCAAAAAGAAGTTGCGATAATTTTCTCTTTAAAACCAAAATGTGATTAAGACCCCCTCAAAATTAAAAAAAAAACCCAAACGACAAACCCAAAAAAACCTGTCTTATACTCTCACACAGTTTAGAAAAGCTACCGAAGCTTTCATTTTCGAGTAAGAATGCTTCTTAAGAACTCAAGTAGGCAGACAGATGATGATTTTAGAGCCCATCTCTACCCATATGTTCAACCAGCTGCCAGAACTTCCCCATTCACACAGAGGCAGAAGCACCAGGGATGGTCTCAAGGTCCTCAAGGATGACCATCTGAAACACAAACCTTTCAGGATTCACCCAAAAAACCCTACAAACGCCCTCGTTCTTGGAAAACATTGCCTTTGCAGGTGTAACCTACACTAATGCAAGGAAGACAAAATAAACATTGAAAGATGCAAAAAAGCTACATTGCTCTTGAAAATGAAAACTGTGTATACTTAAATGCAGGAAGGTAAAGTCACAGATTTTTACCACACATCCATCCTGCGCTCCCTGCTCCCCAACAATCTCCTAACAAGGCTGGAAAGCCAGCGTAAGAACCCACTATCTCAAGTTTCCCTTACCGGTTCCTGACAACACACAGCTACCAGGAGAGAGTGAATGCGTGTCCTGAGGCCATCTGATGGAAACCCACATTCCAAGTAGTTTCCAGTTCTCTGCTCAGTAATTAACAGGGTGAAGGAACCACAAACCCAGGGTGAAAAACAGAAGTGAGAGAGTCAGGAGACTATCTAAAGAAAGAAAAGGACAGCAACATACTTTGGCTTCCTATCTCAGAGATGGGTAAGGCTCAGATACATTTAGGCTCAACCATCAAATCCCAAATTACCCATCATAAAACTGAAACAGGATTAAAAATCCAACAAAAGTAGAATTTCAGAAGTACGATTTTGGGGAGGAGGATTGCAAGCAGACAAAGACTTGTCTGACACGCCACTGACCTAAACTAGCCAATATCCCAACAGGCAAAACCATAAAAAGCTGCCGGAGCCGCCCCCCCCTCCCCTCAGGAAGCCCCGCTGCCCCGCACCCCCGCCCTCCCCGTAAGGGAAGGGCCACACTCTGCCCTACAGAAAAATTAACTTTCGGGGATGCAGAGACTCGCACAGACCTCACCGCCAGAAACGTCCTGAAACCCGACGCGGGCACCCGGCCGGCGAGGGGCTCCCCCGGGGCCGCTGCCGGGGTGACCCGCGCCCCCCCCCGGCCCTGAGCGCGGCAGCGGGCCAGCTGTCAGGTGATATCCCGCCCCCCCCGCTCCCGCGGGGCCCGACACAACGCGTGAGCGCGGCTGTCAGGCTCTCTCCACCCCCGCAGGGCACAGGCCCGGCTTCGGGCGTCCCGCCGGCGCACGGCCTCCGTGCGGGCCCGGCTCCTGTCACCGGGACCCCCCCCCACCCCTCCCGCGCCCCGTTGGCGGGGATACCCCGCCTCCCTCCCCGGCGCGGGCCCGGCTGTCAGGGATCCCCCGCCCCCTCCCGGCGCGGGCCCGGCTGTCAGGGATCCCCCGCCCCGCTTCACGCAAGGGCCCTGCCGGGGTCCCCCGCTCCACTTCGGGCGCGGGCCCTGCCGGGGCCCCCCGCGCCCGCCCGCCGCCGGGGACGCCCTGCGCCCGCCAGCGGGGCCCGGGGCGGCGCGGCGGCCCGCGGCGCGGCGGGGATGCGGGGCAGCGCGCGCCTCAGCGCCGGTGCGGGGCGGGGCGGCCCCCGCGGCGGCTCCCCGGCCAGGCTCCCCTCCCCCCGGGCTCCGGGCCTGAGGCGGTCCCAGTCCCCGCCCGCCGCCCCGCTCGCCCGCTCCTCACCGTGTCAGCGACAACACTGCCGGGGCCGAGGACGGGCTCCTCCGCGCCGCATCTTCCCGGCCGCCCGCGCGGACGGGGCCAGGGCGGGACCCGGACCGACCGGCCGCCGCTTCGGCCCTGCTCCGAGCCGAGGCAGCGAAACCAAAATGGCGGCGGCTCCTGCTCCACCGCGAGCGAGCGCCCGGCGCCCCGCCTGCCCCGCGCCCGGCCACACCCCTCCGGGCTAGCCCCGCCCCCGCCGCGAGAGGGTGCCGTTCGCCCAGCGGTGGGCGGGACCCGCGTCATCCCGCCCCGCGCCGCCTGTCCCTGCGCGGCACCCGTACCGGCCTCGCGTCATCCTCGGCCTCTCGCGCGGCGGATCCTGTCAGCGCGGCGCGCCCGCCGCCAGCGGTGAGTGCCGGGGCGCCCGGTGCCCGCCGAGGGGGGCGGGCGGGGGGGGGGGGGGAAGGATCGCACGGCGCCGGCCGGGGCCCGCGGTCGGCCGCTTGCGTGGGGGCAGCCGCTGCCCGCAGGACCCGTCTCCCAAGCGCGGCGGCTCTGCTTCTGCGGCGGCCGCTCGGGCAGCAGCCGTGTGGAGGCCGCGTGCGGGGGACTCGGGGGCGGTAATCGGGGCTGCGGGAGGGAGGGGGCAGAGCAGCGGCGGGGCACAAGGGCCGCAGCCTCTGGTGCCGGGAGGCGAAGAGCGGCTGGTGGCGTTAATTCCCCTTCGCAGCCTTCCCAAACAGATCTTCAGCCTTCCCGGGTTTCGCTAATGGCTACCACCTCTAGATCAGGTTGAAGGACGTACTTTGTGCCTCCCTGCTGCCTCAGTCCTATGGACGTCTAGAAAAAAGAGTAACGGAGTAACGATGCAGAGCACGTGGGAAGGAAAACTGGGGAGAAGGCACGGGGGAGCAGGTCCCCGAAACAGCAGCGCGCATGCAGACATCTGCCGTCCAAAGACCAGAACGCTCTGGTTAGCTCCAAGTTGTGCCCGTCGTCTACTCCAGCGTCTCTGGTGCTTGGCTTCAGGTTCCTGAAGCCAGTAGTAAATATATAGACAGCAAACAACCAGAAAGTTGTTTTTCATTTAGTGTGGAGAGGTGATAGGTTAGGATGACTTAACGATGTCTGCAAATACAACTTTCAGGGTTCTCTGCGTAATTTTTGCTAGCAAATTATATTCCGATCTATAAATCCTCTCCTAAAGACCACAAGCAGACAAGTGTTTTTTCTATAATGGAACAGTATACTGAATTGGACAGTTCTTTAACTTGATCCAGTACAAATCAGTGAAGCAGCTGCAGTTTTAATCTATTCTTCTGCTAAGGCTCCTCTCCCATGGATAGAGAAGAGCCCTTACAACTTCTGTTAGTTTAGTCATTCAAGAATACTGTCAAAATGTTGGGCGTGCCCAAAATAAACAGAAACTTTCGGGTTCTTGTGACTCCTTAATTTTACTAGTTGCATTTGACAAAACAGCTTTCCCATCCCTACTTCCACCTGTGATGTGAAACAAACGGGATACAGTCTCGTGCAGAACTGGATTTCTCCTTCCTCTTCTGCCGTACACGCTAGCATGGCATAAAGTAAAAGGACTAACACAGCTTCCACAGGCTGCTGTCTTCAGGTATTCTTGAAGTAGCAAAACTGGAGCTTGTTTTTCAAATATGTGTTGTGCACTGATTGATAGATGAAGGAATGTAAAGCATCTTTACAAAAGTAACCTCCTTCAGTGTGGAGTTATTTTCTCATTCTATGCAGTAACAGTTATAAATGCCATTCTATGCAGTTAAATCATCCTTGTCCTGCTTAGTATTAACACTGCAGTTAACTACCGATTCCACCAAGACAGTTATTACTCCAAAGGAATTACAAGGTAATTTTTTCACTTTGAATGCATTGTGTAATTTATTGCAACCAAGGATTCTTAAAGCGTCTTTGTTAGGTATCCTCATTATTTTCTTTCAAGAAAGTGGTATGAAGGAGGCCTTGAATGCTGGCAGAGATGACAGATTTAACTAATTTACTTACCTTTTTGCCTCTGTTTTTTGCATCGCAATTGCTTGAGTGTGTTATTTTGGGTTTTTTCTCCTGTTGTAATCAAAGATGGCTGAGCAGTAGATACTAATAATCTGATTAGGATGAAGCCAGAAACACAGAAGCACCTTCAGTCTCTGCATTATTCTAGTTTCGTCAAAATAATCACTGTGTAGCCCTTGCTCTTACGTCTCTTAACAGCTGGAATCAAACTAGATGCCCTTTCCCAATAAAAGGATCTGTCTTCCTCACTAGATGAATGAAATATCTTTAAAGTAAGGGGTTTTTGTAAATGTCTCTCTGAAAAAAGGCAACATAATTAATGTAATATTTTTTATTAGGCAAATGATGCTGCTTACCAGTAGTCAACTGTAAGAGAATTATATAGCCAACTGCAGAGCATTCTGACAGTTATTTGTGTGCCTAGACTTTAGGCTCTTTGGGCAGGAATGATTCTCTCCCAGCACAAGATACATGAAACATAATAAAAAAATGAAAAAATCCACTTCTGTCTCTGCAGAAAAAATGCTGAGAAGTCTGAAAGGACTCGTCTACCATCCTCTAAAGGTAAGTCCTGTAACAGTGTGGTGCTGCTTCCAATATTTCAGCTGTCCCATGACCTAGAAGGACAATTTACAACTGTAAAAAGTGAGATTCTTCTTACTTTTGTCATCTAAAAACTTGGTGTCTCCTATAAGCTGGTTGCATAAACTCCCATTATGGGCAAAGGAAAGAGAGCCTGCTTGTCTGTGTTACTCCTTCTACGTTTCTCTCCGTTGGCTGGACAGAGAGAACATGAAAATGAGCCTGGCTAGTTGGCTTAAGTAAGACATTGTTGGAAGACTAAAGTTTAGGATTCTGAAATGTCCAGAATGCTGAAATTCTGCTTCTTCAGTGCAAGTGTTTCTCAGAAAACAGAGAATCTACTTGCTCTGTGCTGCTGGAAGAAGCAAAGGAAGAAGCCCTCTATAGAGAACAGAACCGCCAGCCTTTCACAAAGCCTGTGTTGCTGGTGGGAAGATGATTTTGCCAAAGATGGCTCAATGCTTTAGGTGGGTGCAGGAATATTAGCTCTGCCCCAATGACACGGCAGCACTATGTTATCAGTAAAGCTTCCTTATATTATAAACACCGTAATGAATTAATGTTGCATATCTGGAATGACTTCCTAATGGTAAAGAATTTCAGTTGATTCGTTTGTTGTTGTCTTTTTCACTAGTACATAGTGATATGCAGCCATTAAAGAGGATGGCTGTATAACTACTAGTTTCCAGAGACGAGATTCTGGTTGTACTGTACTTATGATGGCAGCCTTTATGAAATAAACAGTCTTTTCTAGAGACTAGGATATGTGTAATCATGTAGGAACAGCTCCACCTTATGGCACATGACTTTGTGATTAATCTCCACGTACCACGTGATAGTTTGCTGCCATTTCAGGGATCTGAATTAGATTACTCTGTTCTTTGGCAGATGGAAACATACTATAAAATCCACTTTGCAGTATGAGCGTAAACTGCATTAAAAGATGATGTGAAAATGTGAGAACCTTATGTACATGTTAGGATTTACTACACAGAGCTCTAAAGTGAGCCAGAAAGGTATATGTATATGTTTCTGGCATTCTGTGTGAAGCCAAGGGGATCAGTGATAAGCCAATGTCTTCTGTTGAGGAGGAGGGAACGAGTGGCATGTTGCTCCTATGAAGTCAGAGTATATAATACATTAGCAGTGGTATTCTAGGTCACTCAAAGGTATTCTCGTAGCCTGTTAGAAACACAGATGTACTGTCGTGGTTTAACCCTGCCGGCACCTCAAACAACCACACAGCTGTTCACTTACTGTCCCCCACAGTGGGACAGGGGAGAGAATCGAAAAGAAAAAGGTAAAACTTGTGGGTTGAGATAAAGACAGTTTATAGGACAGAAAAGGAAGAGAATAATAGTAATAATAATAAAAGAATATACAAAACAAGTGATGCACAGCACAACTTACCACCCAGAGCCGATGCTCAGCTAGTTTCTAAGCTGTACCGCCTCCCGGCCCACCCCCCAGTTATTTACAGAGCATCATGCCATATGGTATGGAATATCCCTTTGGCCAGTCTGGTCAGCTGTCCTGGCCGTGTCCCCTCCCAGCTTCCCGGGTGCCCCCCACCTTATTGTTGGTAGGACAGTGTGAGAAGCTGAAAAGTCCTCGACTGCTTGGCAACAACTAAAATATTAGTGTGTTATCAGCATTATTCTCATCCTAAATCCAAACCACAGCACTAACCAGCTGTTAGGGAGAAAATTATCTCGTATCATTGCCATAACGAGGACATCCACTCGGGCATGAATTTTGTAAACAGAAATGCAGTAATTCATGAAATGCTAGTCTGTATCTCTCAAATTCAGGCTGTGAGTAGTGTTGTATTCACCACTGTAGGAGTTTGTCTTGATTTTGTAGCACTTCAAAGAGTTCGGAAGAATTTCATGTCTCCAGGTACTTAGAAGCTGCTTCTACAGTCCAGTGCAAGCTACAGGCCACAAAGGAAAAGTTCCGAAGCACTACAAGGCCAGATGTTGATTTTGGGAAAGACCTATCATGCTAAGGTTCAAAAAAGTGCTGTTCTAAACCTGTGTTCTTCCAGAAGAAAGATGTAGTACTTTAAAGATATGTTCTGTTGATGGAAAAATAGAAATTCTGTGTACTTGGCTGCAAGAACAGAGGACCGGACTTCAAGACGTATCCCTCTCACGCTTGCATCCTGTCTTGCTGTGCTATCCTATACTCCCTTCACAGAACTTAGTAGGAACTGGCTGTTGTACCATAGAGAATCCAGCCCCTGCTGATCTTCCGTGCGTTTAAAGAAGTGGTATTGCTAATAATGGTCTGACTAAGTATCATTCAACTAAAGTCTTGAGCTGAGTCCAGACACACGGAAAAACTGAACGTGGTTCAGAGCAGGAAGTTAATCCTTGCTTAATTTTCATTCACTGTTACACAGCTCAGGCACGAAGATTTGTATGGTACTGCAGAGAAACGATGTCCACAGAGCAGTAAGCTTGTCTTTTCTTTTAAATGAGCAAAGCTCACAGCCCCAAGACCTTCACTTGAGATTTGAGGAGGAGGGAATGGGGGATGTTCAAAGAAAATGAGAGGGACTGTGATTCCAGGCTAGAAGTGACCTAGGGCTGACATTTTCTAGGTGAATAGGTGACAATAGTTGCTTGCTCTAGTTATTCATATATTAAATTAGCATATTAGTGCCTTGCTCTAGGCTGTAAATTAAGTAACTTCTGTGGACTTAAAACTAAACATAGCCAAGACAGACATCCTAACTGATCGTTTGGATTTGAGGAGAAGACCATTGTGAGAACAAGAGAAGGTGGTGTTAAAATATGATGACAAAAGCGACTATTTAGTGATCTTCCATATTTACATTGCAGTAGTTTGTTCTACAGGTATCTAGTGTTGAGTACAAACCAGTTTAATTCCTTCCCTAAAACAGGAGTGCTGAAATGCTGATTCAGGAGTCCACTGTGTGTTTAACATGGGGTGTGGGGTAATCCGACATTACACTTTCTCCTGAGCACTTGTGGCTTTCAGATGACCCCCTGAGAAAACTCAGATGACAGCAGAGTTGCATCATGCCATGGAGAACTGAAACAGCTGTTCCTGTCTCTAAACTTTAGTTTATGGCTACTCTCATCTCTGCAGACAGACAAAATAGGAAACAACTTGCTCTGTTTACAGTGGAGCTTGCAACTGCTCCAGTCAGTAATATGAAGGGTGGCTTTCAGTTTTGCTTGCTTTGGTCACTGCCTCTGGAGTATACGCTTTTTTTATTCATTGACAAATGCTCATATTTTCTTTCACCGTAACATAATAAAATGCTTGTCCTTCTACTACTCACTTTCTTGCCTATTTTGGCTAGGCTTACAGGCATGCTTCAGCAGTCTGTCTACAGAAAAAAAGAATTAATCAGCTTAGCTGGCTGTTTCAGTTTCTCAGCCATGTCTGTATTATAATGAAAGAACCTGTATGCAGGGACACAGTTTAGGAAAATCAGTGCAGGGAATGTAATTATAAATATCAAATAGTGGGCAGCACTGCACTAATCCCTCAATAATTGAGGTGATTATGGATTACTAGACAGCTTGAATTTTCAAGGTACTAGCTACTATTCATCAATGTAGGCAGAAACATTGTGGGAACTTCCCAGCAATAAGACCTTAATGGCTGTACTTGTGCTCTTAAACAATCTCAAGGGGATAACTTTCAGGTACAGGGCTTGGCTCTCTAGAGGACTTAAGCGAATGGAAACGGTTTAGAAGCAGGCATTTAAACGTGAAACGTAGTTTTTCATGATAAATTTACATTCTAATGACGAATTTTTATTCTAATTGCAGAGAATTCTATTCTGTATTGCATGCTACCTTGATCCTAATGTGCATGCAATGAGTGTACAAAACAAACTATTACCTGGATTTTTTACTGGATCTTTGACTGCTGATAAGTTTGTTGTCTGTTTGCCTTTTTCCTTCCTCAGTTGTACCATGGGTATGCCCTCCATACAGCAGCCAAGGATTGCTTAAGTTCCGTTGTCAACCAGGATGCCCAAACACTGGCAGAAAGACCAAGAGCAATTTTCTATACCAGCGAGAACGACCCGGTGAGTTACTGCCACGATTGTTACTGTCAGACAAAGTGCCAAAATTCCATCAGTCTGTCTGTGGACATGCTGGAGCCAGGAGTGCTTACTGGATTGTGTTGTTCTAGTAAACCTACGGGAGGGGGGTACGCTGGCCTGACGATAGACCATGATCCCCGGCCCGAAGGAAAACAGGCCGTGGCTGTGCC
Source organism: Balearica regulorum gibbericeps (assembly GCF_011004875.1). Taxonomy (NCBI): domain Eukaryota; kingdom Metazoa; phylum Chordata; class Aves; order Gruiformes; family Gruidae; genus Balearica; species Balearica regulorum. The sequence goes on from NC_046211.1 coordinate 3,301,541, forward strand.
GTGCACCTGCCTGCGTTTAAACAAGACAGTGCTGGTCCTCTGCCTGAAAGCTCCTGGGAACAAGTATTGATTCGTTCTCTATAGTTGCATAGATGAGAGGCTGTGTATTGCAGAAGGTCAGATGTGGCTTAGTTTGTCATCAGACACCATTAATTTCAACTCCAGGGTTATTCTTCCCTGACTAACCTCCCCAAATTGGCTATGAAGAGGGATAAAAAACACACCCCAGATGACCTCAGCACAGCACAGCTCTCCAGCATCATAATTCCAGCCTCATGCTCTCTGTCTCAAGCACAAAATGAAGTGGAATAAATGAATGGAATAGGCCTTTGAGGTGCTTTTCTGCTGCCTCTGTAATTGGAGTCTTTCAATACTGATTCCTCTGGGGTCTCTATGGAAACAGCAGCATGCAGATGATCTTACTCACGTGATGCGAGTGTCTCTATAGATTGCACAGAAGAGTCCAGATGGCAAGGATTGTCCCCACTGTCCTGCGCCTACCACTTACGTTGCCAGGCAACTGGCTTTGGCATTCTGACTTCACGTGCCTGATGTTTGGCGACAACCGCCATTGCTTATTAATTTATCAGATCAGCGTTCCTCAGACTTGCTGTACTGCAGATCGCGTATTGCAGCAGAGGCTCCGCTGGCTTGCTTCATCAGCAAACCCGACAGCTCTCACTGCACCCGTACTTGTGCACCATAAAGTCCCATTAAAAATGGGATTAAGATGACCAGATGAAAACTAAATTTTTAATAAGACTTGGCTTTTATATACCTTTCCATTAGCAAAACTCAAAGTGACTAAACATGAGGATAAAGATACTGACCCACTTTACAGATTTAGGAGCTGAAGAGTGAAGGAATTTGCCCAAGGTTATGCAGCAAGTCAGTGATGAAACTGAGAATGAAAGTACCACTCTTCTGTTTGAGTCCATAGATAACGCTGCCATGCAAAAACACAGGTGCTGTTAGTCTGTGTCCAACACATGCAGGAAAACTCCAGGGAATCCAGCCCAGAGTTTGAAATATAGCTCTGTGTGGAAAAAAGACAGAAGACTCTCTTAATAATTGTCCTCTTTAGTCTATCGCCAAGTAACATCTCCTTACAGCCGAGGAGCTATTGACTAGCCAGCTTTTTAAAAATTTTCTTCCTGTTGCTAAGATTTACTGACCAGTACACACCAGACTGGCAGCTCAAGCAGCTTAGAGGGCAGTTTGCTGAAGTTACCAAATGGTTTCTTCATATAAATAGTTTGGCAAACTGGTGGGTACCTCAAATCCTGCAGCTGTACCAAGGTAAACCATACAGTCCAGGACACATTGCCCTGTCCTCAGTAAGGTATGGAATAGGGGTGTGGTAACCATGGGCTTTTTTGGGGGGGGCAGAAGATAAGAGAATAGGCATGTTGCATGGTGGAAGACTGAAAATCTGGTCTGAAGAAAGGGAAGGAGACTAACATGTAGCAAGAATCCCAGGGCTAGAGAATTCATGGATCTGCAATAGAGCCACAGCAGTTGTGCATGAAGAATCCATCAAGGAACCGGGACAATCAAAATATTCATGGCAAAAGCAGGCAGTAGTCAAACCTGTGGGTACAGCTGCTCGCACGGCTTCACGTGAGGAATACAGCAGGCAGCCAGGTCAGGGTCACAACTTTTTCCCCCCCCCCCATCCATTCATTCTGGTTGAACCATTTGTCAGCCAGACTGCCCAGGTGAGCGACCAAGCCCACACCAGTATTTTCTCATCTATTCTGGGCCTCGGTAAATTAAGCCCTGGGTCTCCACCAAAGGTAATAAGGAATACAAGAAAACTCTGGGTCAGTCCCTAAATCTGCTAAAGCTGGCAGAAATAATGATTACTGCTTTTTCTTTCTGAATAATAAATAAAACTACTTTTCCTGGATCATTATGATGCAAAAATAAAGAAAACAAGGAACTTTGTGTATTCTGATTCCATCTCAACCAAAATGGAACAAGAGACTGGCCTGCCCAAGAATACAGAGGAGGACTTTTTTACTTTAAATCCAAGGAAAAGTGCAGAAAGTGCCTAGCAAGACACAATATAAGCTTCAAAGCTTGGCACAAAGCTGCTAAAAAAGGCAGACAAAGGTTGGCACAAAAGTTGATAAAAGTCACAAGGAAGTACTGCAGAATAATCTATATGCTGTCCTAATTAATTTTGTATATTAGATGTTAGAAGGAAATGCTTTACTGTTGGAGTGGTGAGGCAGTGGAACAGGTTGCCCAGCGAGGTTGTGCCTGCCCCTGGCTCCCTGGCAGTGTTCAAGGCCAGGCTGGATGAGGCTTTGGGCAACCTGGGCTAGTGGAGGGTGCCCCTACCCATGGCAGGGGGGTTGGAACTAGATGATCTTTGAGGTCCCTTCCAACCCAAACCATTCTGTGATTCTATGATTCTAATTACACAAGACACGACGACTGATGACTAGACCAAGAGTAAATAAGTGCTTTGCAAGCATGGCATGGTAGGAAGATAGAACAATGAAAGGAAAAAACAAGGATGTATAACAAGGGATGAAACAGGGATTAACTTTCAAGATACCAGTAACAACCGCTTCTTAAGAGTGCACAGTCAGAGATCTCAACGTAGTCACTACAAATACACGCAGAATGACGCGAGTTCCGCTGGAGGACCGACCACTTATGTCACAACAAGGGACTTGAAATTAGTGCCCCAGAAAACAGAGTTCTCAAGCAACCAGTACTAGTTAAAAAGCCAAATGGCACAGTAGGAATTATTATTGAGAAACACCAAAGAACAAACAGAAAACATAATTTTGTCGCAGACTTAAAGAAAGTAAATTTGAATTGATCAGATAACTCAAAAGGGGATCATACTACTGTTAAGATATTGTGGTCACCAAAAGTACAAGTAATAGAATAAATAAAACAAAAAAGATTACGTAAATTCAGGAAGCATAGGGCTACCAGTGCCCACAAAACACAATGGTTCATATACGAGCTCAAGGAATCCCTTTATTGTTGATTGCCAGGTAGGACATCCTTTCTTTAGATTCCTCCTAAGCATCTGCCAGTAGTGTCCTGACACTATGATTCCTGCTTTACTTTAATATGCTAGTTCTTCTGACTCACTAAGTAGATTCTCACTTTGACTGAGTATTCCCTCCCTGTTCCCTTCTCACAGGCCTTCTGTATCCAGAAAAATGGTAACAGACTTGCCCGAGTGTTACAGTTTGCGTTTTACCTTCCCAGGCCAACCACGCAGAACGCCACGAGGGTCGCCATTATAGCATTCCGCTTGAGGAGGTGAAGGCTGTGTTTCCACATGGACTGCCCTACCGCTTCCAGCTGCAGGTACTTTGTCTTAGAGCAGATTTGTAGGGAGTGGACTGGTATGTGGGAAGAACCAGACCCATTGCTTCGCTATGATGCTTTCCTCTTGGAATAAGGGAGAGTGACGTGCTGCAAGAACGCAATTATTCCTGGTCCTTACTGTTATTTTCTACATTTAAAAGGTATCAGTCAACCTAACCGGAATAGTGGCAGAAGGGTGTGAGGATTCCACCTTAGGCAACATTCTATCAAAAATTTTTCGTCTCTTAACTTCTGGCTACATAATAAATGACAGAAATATTTTCCGCAGTTAACAGTTCGTATGAAACAGGCTGTCTCATGAAGTAAGTTTATATCAGCAACAAAAAAATCTTCTTGATTTCTGTTGTGAGACAGATCATGCTGTGATAGGATCAGGCTTCGTAAGCAGCTAACGTAGACTGCCTACTTGAGTTTAGGAACAGATTTCTTGTCTGTGAGTAATTCTAGGTGGTTGACTTTTGATTCATTGACAGCCCAGTTCGTCTAACCTCAATTCCTGGGAAGGTGATGGAACAGCTAATCCTGGAAACCATTTCCAGGCACACAAAGGACAAGAAAGTCCTCAGGGGAAGCCAGCATGGCTTCACCAAGGGGAGGTCATGCTTTCCAACTTGATAAACTTCTATGATGATATAACTGGCCTGGTAGACAAGGGGAGAGCGGGGGGACGCTCATACTCTGCCCAGTGCCAGTCAGAGATGGAGTCACATCAGCAACAGCCGTCATGTGCCGACACCCGGCTTCTCGTTCGCATTCTGCTCCTTTTCTCAGATTAAGACCTTCAATGAAGCCTGCCTGATGGTGCGAAAACCAGCTCTAGAACTTTTCACTTACCTGAAAAACTCCAACTTCACACACCCAGCTGTCAGATACGTGATCTGTATCTTTTATCTCTTACTTGATGGTAGAATGCAAATTAAATGCAAGGAGGTGAGTTTACGCAGATGAGGGTGATGTTTTGATCCTATGGTGACCACTGTGGTTTACTCTTCAGGAGGTGGTTCTACCATACCTCTGTTGTCAGCAAAGCTAGTCCAAGAAGTTCATGAACCTCATATACTTTTATTTTAAGCCAGATTTGGCTCACGGCACAGACCCACAAATAGGGCACAACTAAGGGAATGGGAATCATCAGCTCTGATATAGTGGGGTGGGAGGATACAGAGAGAAGGAGCTCTTTTGGCTAGGTTTGCTGCTGAATAAAAGCACAACGGAACGCCATCCCTGCTTTTACGACCTTTGAACTTCCTTTATGCCTTTTGTGAAAGGAGAAATTGAAGAGGTTTTTTTGGAGACTTTCCTTGACAGTTCGTGTTGGAGATGGTGAGAAAGGAACAGGGAAAACCATGACTCTGTGTCACGTGGTTCATTACTGCGCAAGGCAAGGCTGGCTGGTGCTGCACATCCCAGACGGTAAGAACAGTGACGCTGTCCGTGTCCCTACATCAAATGCACTTCTTGATCCGGTGTAGGGTAGGCTACAGCAAATTGTCATTGTTTTTTCCATAGCAGAGAAGGCTTATAAAGCACCCCAGCCCCCCAAATAAAGTAGAACATAGTAAGTTATTTTCACATGCTCTCACATGCTTATAGTCAGTCTTTTTTCCCCATTGTTAATGAGTGTGACAGGAGACATACAGTGTGTGGGTCTGTGTGGCCGCCTCTGTTCCCATGGGAGAGAGGGTCCATTAAGGGTGGCAGACTTTTCTTACCAGCGTAGCAGAATAAGGATAAGAGATACAAACACACACCCCACCACCCAGCTCATACAATTATTTTGACTTAAAAAAAAACAAACCCAAAAACCAACTGTTTTATTTTGCTTACAGCTCATCTCTGGGTGAAAAACTGCAGGGAGCTTATGCAGTCTTCCTATAACAAAGAACGGCTTGATCAGCCTTTGCAAGCATCTTTCTGGCTCAAGAACTTCAAAACCTCAAATGAGCGCTTCCTACAAGAGGTCTGTAGAGCCGGTCAGGTTGTTCTGGTTAGTAGCTAAGACCTACAGGATCATCTCTCGGGGACTGCCCGTGCTTCCTGTTATCGAGCACCTTGACAGGAATTCTAGATTTGCTCATTTCCCAGAAATGCTTCACGCATTAATGCATGCACTGACATTGCATACAAGCCCAGTATAATTGTAGTTCTCTTACTGCAGATAAAAACACAAAAAAAATACGTGTGGGGCAAACGAGAAAGCACGGAGGAGGGCAGACCGTTGGGTGAAGTGGTGGAGCAGGTAAGGAACAACAAGTGCTTCTGGCTTTGTCTCACCTTTTATTAGAAGGTCCCATCATTGTGCTTTAAGAACAAATTGCTTCTAAACATCTTACTCATACCAGTTCTAGGAAGTGGAAGGCATTTGCCTATCAACAAGGTGGCTACAAAAACCATTGTGGAAGATGTGATGGATCTGTAAAGGAAGCTGTAACCAGAACTTGGGTCGAAGCAAAAATTAGAATTTGAAAGTTCCTACTACTTTGATGCTCAGTACCTTAGACCAGATTGCTCCTTTGAAGGGAACGAGCGTCGTCTGTTCCTTCCCTCTTAGAAAGGGCAGACAGTGCCCAAAGTTGCCAGCGTGATATATCAACAAGAAAACCAACCCAAGTTATGTGCCTTTTCCTCCTTAAAGGGTTTGGCTCGCGTGAGAAATGCCAGCGATGCTGTGGGGGTTGTGCTGAAAGAGATAAAGCAGCAATGTCAGCTCGGCTCGTTCCGACTTCTTGTGGCAGTGGACGGCGTCAATGCGCTCTGGGGAAGGACTACGTTAAAGAAGGAAGACAAAAGCCCCGTAAGAAGTGACTATTCTGATGATGTTTCTGCATTCCTACGGCAAGGCAGAGCAGGGGAGGGTGGTGTTCATTTTTAAGTTCTATAGTAACCCCTGAAAGGCGTACGTTTGGTTTTGCTAGCTTGGAGGGACCTGCAAAATTCATAATGTGTTTGGGCCATTTTTACTGAAGAAAGTTCTTTCAGTAAGAAAAAAAGGCCCCGCGTCTGTCTTTGTTAGAGCAGGAAAGGTCTGGGCATTTCTCCACGTAACAGTACGAAGGCTGAATGTTACAGTGCTAAGTCGAAGCAAAGCAAAAAAATGCATCTAAATGATGCAAATGATCCTTCCAGTTTAATTTAAAGTAGAGGAGAGAAATTTAAGTCTCGGATAGAAACTGCTGGCAAAAAAAGTAATGCAGACAATCTTCACCAGGTTTCTCCAGAGGAGCTGACGCTTGTGTACAACCTAAGGAAGATGATGAGGAATGACTGGGTGAGTTTGGTCTGTACCGCGGGGTGCGTTATTCTCAGCAATTAAAGCTACACGCCAATAAGCATAAAGCTACAAATCTAACATGGCACTGATCCTTCAGCGGAGAGCGTGAGCACAGTGCGACTGTTAAGGGTTAGTATCTCATCAGTGGTTCCGACATCACCCGAAGAGAGTAAGAACGTAACAAATGCTTTTCTTGATGACTGTGCCAGACTCCAGTTTATGGCTCGTACTTCCCGAGCTAGAGGTATTTAATAACCCTTAACGACACTTTGGTTTATGATTTTTTTTGAACTAAAAGGAACTGTTAAACTTCTTGCTATAGGAGGTCAACTCCTGCTGCTGCTTCTCCCGTCCCCTGGGTGTAGCATCTCTTAACAGGTAGTCTTCAGAGCTGAAAGTATACAGAAAAGTCCTTTTTCAGGTATTGCAGTTGTGAGAATGACACGTTTGAATGCCAGCACTGGAAACGCCAGATGCTGCACGTAGACTTGGAGTAGCCAGGGCTCACGTAGGTAGGAACATTTTAGCAAGTCCATCATACAGACTTTTGGAATTGAAGTAACTGTAAGACCAAAGAAGAAAGAAAACACTTCCCTCGTTCTCAGGATCCACCCGTAAGTATTTCACAGACGCTCTGTTAGCGGCTCAGGGGGTTTCTGATGTGCCTTTCCTGCAGCACGGCGGTGCCGTGGTGAGCACCCTCAGCCAGACCGGCTCCCTCTTCAGACCCAGTTCTGCCTACTTGCCCCAGGAGCTGCTGGGGAAGGTGAGCCCTGGCCTCTAACGCGCACAAATCCCGGCCGGGAGAACCGCTCCCCCCCTCCCCGTTCTCTGGATTAACCGCGCTGCGGCCCAGCGCGCCCTGTCCCCGAGAGCTGCCGCGGCAGGACGGGGCGCGGCCCGGGCGCCGCCGGGGTCTCACCCCCCACGCTCGGTTTCCCGGTTTCCCTTCCCAGGAGGGGTTCGACGCGCTGGACCCCTTCGTCCCGGTCCCGGTCCCCAACTACAGCCCGCGGGAGTTCGAGAGCTGCTACCGCTACTACCTCGACCGCAAGTGGCTGCAGCACGAGAAGGGTGAGCGCCCCCCGGCCCGGCCGGCTTCCCTCAGCGGCGGCGGAGGGCCGGGGGTCCCGGGGGAGGCCGCGCCCCCAACGCACCTTCTGTCTTGCAGCGCGCACGGAGGACGGGAAGGAGGAGCTGCGGTTCCTGAGCGGCTCCAACCCGCGGCAGCTGGAGCGGCTGTCGGCGCCCCTGTAGCGCAATAAAGGCCGGAGCGGCGGCGGCTGCCGGTGTCGGTGTCTGTACCGTGTCCGTCTGCGGGGGGGGGGGGGGGGGGGGCGGCAGGGCAGGGCGTGGCCTCGCCGTGACGCGCTTCCGGCTTTCCCGCCGCGGGGGGCGGGACGCGCACGCGCTCTGGGCGGCGCGGCGGCGTGGGGCGCGAGCGCGATGCCGGGGGAGGCGGTGACGCTGCAGCTGGGGCACTACGCGGGCTGCGTGGGCGCCCACTGGTGGGGGCTGCAGGTGCGGGGCGGGGGGGGGCCGGGCCGGGGTGAGGGCTGGGGCCGCGCCGCGGGTCTGACCCGCTCAGACACACGCACACCCCCCCTCCCCTCCCCTCCCTCCCCGGCAGGCCGCCGCGCTGCGCAGCCCCGCCGAGGCCGCCGAGTTCCGCAGCACCGCGCTGCTCCGCACCGAGCGGGCGGCGGGCGGCCGGGAGACGCTCACGCCGCGCCTGGTGGCGCTGGAGCTGAAAGGTACCGCGGGGCGGGCGGGGGGCGGCGGCTCCGCCCGGGGCGGGCCCCGCCGTGACCGGCCTCTCTTGCAGGCGGCGCGGGCGCGCTGAGGCCCGGCGGCGGGGGCCCGGAGGCGCCGGTGGCCTGGTGAGTGCGGGGCGGGGGCGGGGGCGGCGCGGGGCCGCCGGCAGCTGCCGCTGGTTTGTGTTGCAGGGACGGGGAGGTGGCCGCCTACCTCGAGTGCGCCTCGGCCGGGGGCTCCGCGCCGCGGGACGCCGGGCGCCGGACGGTGAGGGACGGGCTGAGCGGGGCGGGCTGAGCGGGGCGGGGGGCGGCCCGGGCCCCGCCGCGCCTCCCGGAGTCCCCGCGGGTTCGCTCCGCTCGTGGCGTTTCCTTCAACCTCCTGCCCGGTGACGCGCGGAAGGATGAGGCGAAGCGTCCCGTAACCGCCGTCCCGGGCTCTTTTCCTTAGGAAGACGCTTCCTCGGACGGAGCGGGAAGCTCCAGCAGCTCGGCTCAAGGTGCGCGGCCCCTTCCTCTGCGTTTCTCCTTCGTGGGCTGTCCCGGCGGCTCCGGCGTCCCGCGACGGGACTGCCAGCGAGCAGCACCGGGGGGAAGGACGACCAACAGACGTGGCGATGTGACGCGTGGCCGTGGGTTGGCGCTTGGTCGTGGCAGGGACGGGTTAACGGTTGGACTTGGTGGTTTTCCAACCCCGCCAGTTCTATGGGATGGGGCAGAGAGCAGCAAATAGGTTAAGAACCCGGACAAGATTAAAAGCTGGTTGTGTTTTCTTTATTTGAGGGGAGGTCAGAGTTGAAAAGACCTTCGCTCCCGGCACCTTTCTTGTTCCAGGCGCGTCTCCCGCCCCTTCGCGACGCGCTCTTTCCCAGGAGGTTTACTCAGGCGGCAGCGTGCAGCTCTGGTCCGATTACCTCAATGTGCGCTTGCATCCCAAGAGCATCTATGTCATCCGCCAGTACATGCACGATGGGTATGGCCTAGAGGTTTGGTTCAGAATCTGTCATCCAGAACAGGATCAAGGAAGAATCAAGAGGGGATAGAATAAGCTTCCCCCCCCCCCCCCCCCCGCCTCTTTTCCTTAGGGAATGTGGCTGTCTAGAAGCCTTTGGACAAGGCGAAAGTCTCCTGCAGGATCCTGGCTGCATAGAGGAGTTGGAAGATCGGTTGCACTTCTATGTGGAAGAGTGCGATTATCTGCAGGTTTGACAGCCGAGTCCGAGCTCCTTTTTCTTTCAAGGCACTTTCTGTTCAAGATCAAGTAGAATCTCAGATGCTGCCGTCATGTTACACAGGGGTTTCAAGTCCTCTGTGACCTACACAACGGCTTCTCTGGAGTTGGTGCCAAGGTGACAGAACTGCTCTATGATGAGTATTCAGGGAAAGGAATCCTCACCTGGGGCTTGACTCCGGTCATGAGTAACATGGGAGTAAGTAAACAATGGAGAAAACCCAGAACAGGTGATGCCTTCGTGTCCGTCTGGATTACGTTTCTTGTTTGCATCTTTTAAGATTTTAATGGTTGGACTTTTGCCCCCCCAGGATTCTCAGAAGAATTTTTACAGACTGATGAACACAGCCCTGGGCATCGTCCACCTCTCCAGTCACAGCTCGCTCTTTTGCCCCCTGTCGCTCAGTGGGAGTTTAGGAATCAAGCCACAACCTCCCATTACATTTCCATATATAAACTATGATGTATGTACTGTATATTGGTTTACCTAGAAACTCCACCTACCTCAGTTGTCAGATTTCCATTGTCTAGAAGTGTTTTCTGCAGCTATGTGTTTTTAGCAATGCTTTTCCATGATGAACTCTTCTGCTAAGCAGGAAAGAGTTATTTTTTTCCTGCTTTTTCACTGTTAGCAGAGACTTAACTGCCAACTTGTCATTCCCAGAGTTTTTTTCATACTCTTAAAAATATTAGCACATTTACTTTTTTCTAGGCTTTGTGGTGTACTGCCTTTGGTTTCAGCTCTGAAAAAAATGCTGTACTGCATTATGCTTCACGTGCAGAATGTGTAACTCCAGCCTTGTCCGAGCACTAGGGAAGTCTTCCTGCTGACAGGAAAACTGGCAACAGATCATTTGTTAGCAAACTTGCTTATCCAAACCTTGACACAACTTAAACACAGCCTACATTTAAGGATATTGTAAATGGTGCTTTTGATAAATACACAAAAATTGGTTGAGGAACAGAGGAATTTAACTTGTCCTGTAACTCTTCCATTTGTCTCCTTCCACAGGCATCACTGGACTATCAGAGCAGCGCGGTGCTGGCAGCAGCGCTCGATACCCTCACTGCTCCTTACCGGCTCTGCTCCTCTCAGGGCTCTATGATGCACCTGGCTGAAACACTTAACTTCTCTGGGAGAAAGGTGAGGGCAGAGCACGGCAACCTCGAATCCTCTTGGCTCTACCCAAGCTCCCGCTGTAGGACGTGTTGTACTTCACGTCCATGCACAGGTGAGGAACGTGTTCTCGATCGTGGCTCTCTGGCTTACAGGTTGTGGCTGCGTGGGCGTCTGTTCCCTTTCCTGCCCTACGTGGCTACTCGCTCCCCGATACTTTATGCGCCTACCAGCAGGACGTGCCCTGGAAGCTTCTGTCTTCATGTAGGGAGCGAAAGGTCAGCTGCTGTTTTGCTCAATCTGTTGTGCTACGAGGAATTTGCAAAGAAAGTCACATCAGGTAACGAGTATTTGAACCGCACCTTTCCCTTCAGAACTCGGGCACTCTCAACAACAACTTCTAACAAGTCATTCACAATCCTTCTACTAGGAGTGTCAGCTGAATGGGGGGCGGGGGGGGAAGTCTAGTGGTCTAGGCAGTTACATGCTACTGATTTTATAGGCTAATAGCAAAAAAGCAGCTGAGTCACTGACATTTTCAGTCAAGTCGCCTGGAAAACCATGAATTGGTTGGTTTTCTTTGCAGCAGCTGTCCAGGAAAGCAGCCCACCTCTCCACTCCACACTTGTGAGAGCACGGAGCAGATTCTGCAGTGTTACTTACACACTCTGTTTCCTGGGGCATTCAGGTTGGTAACAGTCTGGGTTTTTCCAAACAGGGAACTAACCTGGAACCTGAAGGCAGAGCGAGTTTTGGTTAACTTTATTCACCTTCTTCCTTCCAGCACATCCCACGTGCTTGAGCAGCCCTGTAGTACCCTACCTCCATACCCCCAGTTTTTTTCTCCTCTTCTCACCAGACAAGGCTTCCTCCTGGACAAACCTCCCAGTTATTCCTCCACAGGTAACAACTGTCCCTTAAACTTAACAACAAAAAGAGATGATGTGGTGGCAGCTGGGTCTAACAGAGGTAAAAGGGAATTACTTAAAAAATCCCCACAACCCTTTTGAGCATTTGTAGGGCAAAAAATATGAGTGTTTAGCAACTCTTAAGCTACTCTGAGTTCAAGTAAAGCAACAGCTTGTAAAAGTAAACTAGGGTAGGGAAACCAATGTGAATTGGTACACTTCAACAAAGCTGGTTTTCCCTACAGCTGTTGAAAGCATCCCTGTACTCGCAGCCCTGCAGTCTTCACCGGTTCTGCACACGCTCCTCTACAGCTTATACAAGGATCTACAGCAGCTGAACATGCGGCGGTGGGCGAGCTTCTTTGCTGCCGGAGTTGAAGAGGGTGACTTCCAGGAGGCCTTACAGGAGCTAAGAACTCTGTCCCAGTGCTATGAAACAGGGTTTGAAGCAGAGGATTCTGAAGATGAAGCAGATTCAGACTAACTCATCTTTATTACCAGAGATAGTGGAAATAATGTCTTTAAGATCACTTTCAAAATAAAGGGAATGGCTTTAAAGATAGCCCAACTGCTACTTTCTTTTAATCTCAGCAAAATCCTATTACCAAGGCTGACTGATGTCATCCAGCCACTTGCAGTTGTGTTGTAAAGGAGGAAAGCTGCTCTTTTGGGGGCTGTTCTTGTTTGTTTTTAAAACTTTGCAAAGTTAATTTGCTCTGCCTGTTAGAGTAAGACCACACAATAAATACAGAATTCAGATTGTAACTTTCCCACGTACAATCAACACAAGGGGAAAACTTACCAAAAAACCATGTGTGTGTTCCACATGAAAACAGACATCTTATCATACAATATTTACATGTTCTTTTCAAAAGCTGCTGGCCCAGTCTTCACCGTGGACTGAGGTCTGTGTCCAGAAGCATCGCTTTTGTCATTTCACTGTTGAAGCTCCCCATGTAGGTTTTAGAGGACATTACCACCCTAACAACTTTCTTCATTCCTTTAGTTTGATACGGATTGAGAAGTGCAGCTTGTCAGAAGTGTAGCAGGAAAGTGAACAACCAAAAAAAAGGTGCTGTCTTAAGTACCTGTGCAAATATTTTTCCTTTATCCACAGCACCTGTCTAGCAGCAAACTGGCAAACAACTCTTCCCCCCGATGCAGTCAGTAGCTTATCAAGCCGGAAAAACCTTAGTCATCAGGTTCTTCCTCAGAAAGCAGAAGATCTTTATCTGACAGCTGGTCTGTGTTACTGGTACTGGTTGCATCCTCCTCGTCTTCAGAGCTCCCATCACAGGATGTATGGAACAGCTTCATCAGTTCTCTGAACCTGTGGGATACCTGAAGAACGGGAAATCCAAGGTGCTTAGTCATGCAAAAGGTGGTACGAAAAGGAGATTTTTGTATGACAAAGTTCAGGGTCATTGTGCTTTTATGTTAGAAAACCACAATCACAGTTTATGTAAAATTCAGTCATAAAGAGAAATGGAAAAGCACTGGATTGTTCTGTTTTCTTTGGAAGAACAGTTACATTCTAGTGACTCACAGGTAAAAACCTGCAGTTGGGGAAGATTCATAGGCAGTGATGAGGGGAAGGCTGAGACACAGAAACCTGACAGATTCCTTGTATTGAAGCTGAAGGCCCAAGTAGTCACTAAAACAACTCTGGTACCAAATACAAGGCTGCACTAGCAGCACTCATGTAAAAATGACCACAGCAGTCACGATTTTTGCTTCCAGCAGAACAGATCAGGGTATGTTCTGGTTTTTTATTTGCAACTGGGATTATTTTTCTCTGATGCAGCATCAAATTAAAGTTAAGTTTGGGAGACTAATGACAGGAAGCTTTGATCTTTCCTTCCTCCCCCCCGCCTTTCCCCATTCCCTGTGGCAGATGGAAGTTCTTCCACACCAATCCCTCACCTCGCTAGCAGTCTTGTTGCCCAGTTTCTGCGAGATGGCATGGAAGGTTTCCAGATGGGCTCCTTTCTCCTGGCAGGTGGTCAGGATGACTCTGTCAGCCTCCCTACAAAACAGGGCAATGGTGATTAAAGAGCCGAAAACAAGAGCTGACACACTTCAACCACCAGCAGCCCGAGACCTCTTCCTGGGTAAGGATAACAACTGGAGCAACAAAGAAAGGCTTGTTCCTTACCACCACTCACAAGCCATCGCTAAGCAGAGCTGCGTTTAACCTGTTTTTAAGCTTTTTGAAGGAGAGGAAAAAAAAGTCTTTCCCAGCCTGAAGTACTACAATAATTACACTGCCATAGGACCATGATGGACTGTGGTTAGAGGAAACAAGGCAGAAATATTTGAAGGGAGGGGGCAGAAGACATTAGAAAATGGGAATACAAAATGGAAATAAAAGATACTCTCTAATATGAAAGCTGAAGCCGAATACTGAATGCAGGAAGGATGCAAGATATAGTTCAGGGAGATATACCTGGTCCAGAGAACAACCTTCTCCCCGGTCGAGCTGACTTTGCTGTTCTTAGCACACACAGTTGCTTCGGTGACACGCTGCTGCTCTTCCTTTTGCCCCAGGGTGGCAGTAACCACTCCGTACTCCAGCTGCTCAGAATGCTGATGCACCTGGAGGCAGTTGTCTGTGTTTGACTTTAATCTGCTCTCTCCTGTGCAGCCCATGTCACCTGCTTCCAAAACGTGCTGATCAGGGGACACTGAGCTGCAGCTCTCACCTAGTGTTGGTTTTCCACCCGGTGTTACCCAACCCTGCTTTGCTTCAGGTTTTCCCTCCAGAGGCAAAGGTGGTCCCTCAAATTCTTTCACACCTAATTCTAAAGCAGTGAGCTTATCTGATGAATCAGAATGAAGCCCTTCAGTCTGACATAACCTCTTTCCTGAAGAGGAACTAGGTCCCGTTAAACCTTCTGCCATAGCAGAACAAGATGACAGCAGCAGATCGCTCAGCCCAAGGGCAGCATCTGCATGTCCTTGATGTTGCTGGTTTAGTCGCTCGCTCTCACTTCCCACAGTGCAAGGGCAGTCTTTGGTTCCCTGAGGTAGTTTTAGAGCAGCTTTTTGTAGATGTGTCCATCTGGGGCCAGTGACAGAAGAGTCACTGTCCTTTGCAGTTTTCACAACAGCGTTGACACCGGCATCTTGAACCCGATTATCTGGCAGTGCAGCTTTTTCAGAAGATGCATGTCTGCTGGAACCAATCTTTCCTTCCAGGTGAGATCCTGAGAAGAAACCCAAACAAGTTTAGACTAGCTGTTAGTAAGAAAAATTGCTGGAAGCTTTATTCATTCACTTTTTGAGAGATTATTATTATTATTCTAGAGCATAAGGCTGTGAGAACAGTTCAGGAGCAGCTTTGTAATTTTATCTGCAGTTTATCCATCCTGTACTTCACAAAAGGCACTCTGCAGTCAATTTTCTTCACCTCTGTGGGTTACGACAGCCAGCTGCTGTGCGAAGAAGCGATGAACCCATGAAAAAGCTTACAGGCATTTCCCAGAACAAATTTCTCAACTGAACAGACATTGCTGCTCTTGGCACCCTATTTGCAAAGCCGCTATAAAGGGGACATCAGGTTCATTAGATTTAAAACACTGTATTTAACCTGCACGCTGTCTCCAACAGTAGCATTAGCTGAGACACAGTTACTGACAGAAGAGATCTCTTTCAGGTTGTTTATCCTGCAATAATCACGTTTCCCCTCGTCTGTACCAGACTGAAGGAGAAGCAAGTAACACGAAGGAGATATTTAAAGGAAAATTAGAGAGATGGTGATTTTTAATTGCTGTGCTAAAATTAAATCTGGTAAAAAACCCCAACAGTCTCATGGACTGGTAGTACTGGAATCGGATTAGTATGCTAGGGGAGAGTATTTCTTTAGTCAGGAAAGCTTTTTTGGAAGGGAATGCTCTGGATACATGCATGTTCAGAGCATCCAGAGCGAATGAACACAAGGAAAAAAAATGAAAAAAGATTCAAAGTTCTCATGATCTCAAATTTGCATTAGCAAATCCTATACCTGTTTGCATTTGTGTGAACCAGTTTGGAGATGAAAGATACACCTGTCTGTGCACAAGACTTCGACATACCTGAAGCCAGAGAGTCCACTTTCCTAGATACGGTTTTTGTTCTGCTCTGGACATCCTCTCCCTCATCTCTCTTCTCCAGGCTGTCTTCTGCAGGTTCCTTAGACAGTCCAGAATCCTTCCCTTCAGGCCGAGGACTCACTTCTTGTTGAACAAGGCCTGCAGTCAGCTCTTGAGAATCTCTGTTTTTATAAAATTTGTTTTCACATACCTGCAAATCAATACATAGGCATACAGTTAGAGGTGTGGTACCTCAATCCAAACCTAACACCTCAGCCTTTGCTTCCAAAGCATTCCTTGGCCCCGACAAAGGCTTCAGTTTGGCAATATGTTTGCATTTAGAAAGCTGAATCTTTTTTTATTACTACGAACAGGCACAGTTCTTTTCACATAGTGGCCACAGAAGCATCTTCCACTTAAAAAGCTTATTCTTAACTCAAAAGCATCAAAATTAATGCTATTTGTCATAGGAAGGAGGGGCAGTAGAAAGTGCACAGGAGGTAAGATGGGGAAGGCCAGGTAGCGCAGCCAGAGCTCCGAAGAGGGAGGCACTACTGGTTATCTTTTGATTTACTTTCTTCCTCACCACATTATTTTGGAGACACGAGGCCCGAGGCCGGACAGATCATCACCACAGGGGGACTCTTGGCAGGACTCTACTTTCCACTCACCACTCCAGTGACTCGGCCTATCAACTAACCTTACTACTACAATGGCTGCAGGTCCTCCTTTTGCTTTTCTTTAGCTTGAGATCGCTAGTCCCTTCATGGCAGGAACATGAACATTCCTTCATCCCATCTACCCACTCGACCTCCTGGAAACAGACATACTCCAGCTGACAAACGTGCATGGAACACAAAGATGACAGTCAGGGGAAGGCTGACCCCAGGGGAGCCAGGAAGGGCTGAGTGGCACTCTGCGCACACTCAAAAAACTAAAGCGATTATGCTGCTAGCAAGCAAAGCACAAAGGAAACATTTTGATCCCCTTTCCTCACATCTTTTTAGGCTGTGGTCATGTCTCAGACACATTTATCCTCATGGGCATACATCTGCTCACAGTCCAGATATGCAGTCCAGTGAGACAGCCCAGGCCCACCTTGTCATTGTTCTGGCCTCCGATCTCTTTCCGCTTCTTATTCTTTGAGGCTGCAGGCATCTTGGGTGGTTCATCCTCCTCTTCTACATCTGGCAAAGACACCTCTTCAAACCCATCAAACTACAAAAAAAGAAACACACAAAACCTGCTCTACCATGATAGCTCTTCAGCAGACCAAACTTCCTCTTCCCCATGAATTTCTCAACATTGAGCTCAGCTCCAGGACATCACAAGTTCAATTATGTTAGAGGAGACACAAATGCTGTAAAAAAAAACTTGTGAAGTTTGCTTCAGTCCACCAACAGCTATCCCACCCTGCTGCTTCCCTCACTCTGGAAATGCAGCCTCAATTTGAGTCCTTCAAATTCAAACATGTCTAGTATCTCTGCTTTTATCTTTTCTGGTCTTGAGGAAAAGATTGCTCCACCTCATATTCTTTCTCTTCTGTCCAGTTGATCTCCTCAAAGTCTCCCATGCGGCTGGCTGAGGGCCGTAAGTGATCAAAGAAAATGGAGAACTCATCCTGCAAGTGATCATGTCCTTTCAACAGTTGCCACATTTGGGTCTTCAGCTGAAAGAGAGAAATCCAGAGAAAATAAGCATTTCATCCCACGTTGTCACATTCTTCTCAGAAGGATTTCCCAAAGCAAGTGGAGCATCAAGGCTTATTAGACCTGCAAAATGGAAGTTTATGCTCACACTGGTACAACTTCATGGATATTTGGAGATTGTTCCACACCCAGCTATCAAATTAGCACAGCAATATCCCTCCAAAATTCTAGGCAGACTCTGTAGGAGGCACTAAGCTTTCACCTGCAAGGTGATAAAAGCAAGGTGGAGGTAGGAGAGAAGACTCACAGGGGCTAGTTAATTGTGAAGCCTCTTGAAGAGGCAGCTTCAATTCTCCACCCCACCCCACAGAGGGAGATCGCACTTGCTCAACTCTTGCCGTCTCCAAGAGCAGCACACGGGAACAGGGAAGCAGGCTAGCTAATGGCATAGATACCTGGATGCCCGATTACCTCTGCAATCTCCTGGGGGAGGCAGTCTGCACAACTCTGCAGAACTTTGATGATCTTTTGATGGTGGGCGGGATTTTCAGCAAAACAAATCTCCAGCTGCCTGAGAAACTTCCGGCTTTTTTCAAACGCTTGCTGCTCTTCAAACTGACCAAAAGAAAGAGATTCACCCCTCAGGTTTAAGAATGTATTTCCAAGCATCTCTAGTTGGCTTAAGCAAGCTATTAAATGCCTGCCTTGCTATTTGCTTTCCATTTGTATTGACACCCATTGCAAAACTGGGAAGAGGTGGAGGAAATGACTTTGTATAATCGAGCCATAAAGTTTTGCTTCAACCACGTGTACATAAGATAGGAAAATCCAGAAAGAATGTAACAGGTGAAAACCTCTACCCTGCAAAGTGGAAGGCTGATTTGTGAGACAAGGAAACCATTCCACTTGCTATATCTGCACACTGTCTCTGCAGTCAGGTTCTGTGATGCAACTGGGAAAGGCTGATTCTCCCCAGTAATACTTAGTATGAGACTTAAAACAAACACTAAACTTTCCAATTCTGATTAATAAAGCAGCCAGGTAAGCAAGTGATTTACCAGCTGTTTACCTTTCTTGCCCTAGGAGGCGTTCCTTATTCTTCCACTCCCACAAGCATTCACATTCTCTGCTTAAAATTTGGTCTCCTGCTTTCATTCTACCTACCAGTCCACACTCCAAAGCTTGTTCTGGTAAAAGAAAGGCAGCAAAATCTGTAAGCAACTGGGGCCAGTCATGCAACAGTTTCTGTAAAGTGGAATAGAGATCCACAGCCGTTCGCTTGTCCGTGCTAATCTCAAACTCATAGATAACACGAAGAAAGTCTTCGTACTTTCCAGGAACATGCTGCAAGGCTTCACGTACCTGGAAAGAGCAACAGACCTTTACAGGACTACGCAACATCCAAGAAGAAAACAAGTTAATTTAGTAATCTTTGACCTCTTTCTACTCAGAATTTACACAGTGCTTCCAGTTTTGTTGAGCCAACCAAGTCTCTTCCTTAAAGCTAAATTTGAACTGCTCGCAAAAGAGAGGGGAGCCAAATCACAGACTACGAAATTTTGAAATTAAGAGAGGCCTGGTGCTGCGGATCGACTGCAGCCAGCAGCTAAGCGCCCCACTGCCACTCACTCACTCCCTGCCTCCCCCAGACAGGACAGCGGAGGGAAGAGGAAAAGCAGAAGCAAGAAAACTCACAGGTTGAGATAAAGACAGTTTAAGAGGTAAAGGACCACCATATGGGGTGCTACGACTTAGGGTAAGTCCATCCAGACCAGATCCAGTACACCCAGTTAGAATTGGCAGTTATGTGGCTCAGGTGTGAACCGTGTCAAAGGTCTCGGCGTCCGATGTTCCTGTTTCTGAGTTACACACTGTCCTGGCTTACCCTGGTTAGATAGGCTTGTGCAAATGCCAGATCTTTCTGCTCCCGCAGGGGATCTCTCTCTAGGATGTCTTCATCATACAAGAGGAGCAGCTTAGATGTATCTTTGCTGGCACGAGCCCGTCCCTTCTTATTCCTGGTTCTGTGGGAGCTCCTGCTCTTCCCAGGGGCTTTCATGTTTTCTCCTGCGAAGAGGCACAAATCAGGTTGTACAGGTACTTTTCACACACACCCTGGGCTGGCAGACAACTACTCTTCCAGATCAATATTGCAATAGTAAAGTCGGTTTTCAGAGTTAGTGATGAGTTAACTGCTCATGCTCTCCTGTAAGTGTATGAGCAATACATTTTTCATTAGTCAGGCTGGCTAACATATTTTAAATTGGCTGTTTATTGCATCTGACAGGAAAAACCTCTGGATACAGCAACAAGCCCATCCTAGCTGTTACTCAGCTAGCAATCTACTGCATACCAGCAGCAAAAAAAAAAAATCATAGTGGGTGAACTGGGACAGGATAGGAGCATCACAGCTGGCTGTAACACTTGCAAATTATTCTTTTAGCTTATTATTTACATGAATAGAGTTAACATCACAGATAAATGACTGGTGTCACATAATAGGGAAGGAAATAGTGTACTAAGAGTTGCTACATCAAGATTTTTGTGTCTTTAGATTAGGAATCTGTTGGTCTAATGGGCTGATGCCCACCTCAAAGTCCACTGCTCAAGTTTATCTACCACTTGCTGTATTCTGTTAAGGTATTATTTTGTTTCATTTGGTTTTCCCAGCATGACCTTGTAACACAGAGTTCAATTTAGCAAAGATTTGACTATTTAATATTGTTCTTATATAGGTATTGGATATTAGCTGACACCACAAATCTTATGTCTGCAAATTTTTGAAGCATAAATGCATTACAATGGCCTAACCACACTCGGTTCACACGCACAAGGGCTTCTATGGTAAGAACTGTTTTTACAGAATTGTGATTGTGTTGCAAAATTTAATTTCCAGATGGAAAGCATCACTTAGCCTATCTGAGCTTAGTGAAATTAAACCCAGATACAGTCTCCCCGTGGTTTTACTTTTACTGCAGAGAGCAGCTCTATTTCCCCATGCCACAGAACTTACCTGCTGGCATTCTGTGGGCTTCCACCTGCGGGGCTGTTTTTGTCAATGTGAAGGCAGATTTAGGTTCCTCTGATGTATCTCCACATATTTCATCATCTTTCTGTAAACTCTCTATTCCTTCCCCTTCCTCCTCCTCCTCTTCCTCGGGCTCAGAGTTCTCTTCCTGGGAATTCTCTTCTTCAGAGTCTCCTTCTTGGCTTAGACGTCTCTCGGTTGCAAGCCAAGTAAGTTTTTCCATTGTCTCCTTAGAAAGCAATACCAAAAAACCTCAGATTGTTTTCTTTCAGTGTTTTAATCTCATTCAGCATCTAGCTCACCCCATAATTCTAACAGCCAATTTCACAGATCAACATCTGACTAACTTGAGGATTCTACTGAAGGGACAGAATTAACCACAATCAGAATTGCCTATTTTTGTATCAGGCACAAAATTAAATTTCAGAATGCGCCACTTATAAAAGCCTGAAGTTAGACAGGATTCCTTAATGATCCTCTTCGTTCTTAAAGGCTTGCTGGAATTGCGACCTGGAAAGTAATTTTCCTTTAAAGTACTTCTTATTAAAGAACAGCCTCAGTTGAGGAAGTCCTTACAACTCAGCAGAATTTAAATCTGCATATCTGCAAGATAATCCTTTAGCTTGGACTTAAAACCTTCTCAGAAAAATGTGCTGTCCAATTTCTCTAAGACAGCACACCACCATGTTATGATACAGTTAACAGTCCAGCTTCCCAATTGGATTCAAACTGTGATTTGCCCCGACTCCACAAAGGTGTTTGTCATTAGCAAGTTTTTTTTTTTTACTTTTACCTGAAGTTCTGGCACTGAAAGAATGGATTCTTCTGAGGCTGATGACATTTCTTCATCCTCATCTTGTGTAAAATCATCAAAGTCATCTTCCTCCTCCTCTTCTTGTCCTTCTCTCTCTCCTCCAGCTTCAGGGCCAGCTGGTGTTCCCACAGACTGGCCATCTATACTGGACGAATCCTCCGGTCTTCCTAGTGGACTACTAAATTCTGCCTCAACATCTGCTGTATACGAAAGATTCTTTGGAGACTCACTGCTTACTTGTGGTCCAGCAACACCACCTGCATCCATCTGCTGTTCACCATGAGGAGATGACTGCAAAGCCCGTTGTTCCTCTTCTCCCTTCTCATCACACAAAGTATGCTCCTTTTTAACTTCTTTCAGATCATCTGAACACGAACATGCAGCCTCCATGTTCAGCTCCTGGCCAAGATCCAGCATGAACTCCTCCTTCACTTCACCACATAAAAGATCCCTCTTCTGTACTGGATTTACTTCCTTGGTGGCATCATTTGAATCTTCAGGCTCAATTTTCACTGTTTCATCTGGATCTTCTAAATGAGGCAAAAGGTCCACAGACAATGCCTCTGGAGCATTCTCGTCTCCACCTACCACTGTCCAGCTACAGCAGTCACTCTTATTTACCTTTTCCTGACTGCCATTATTCGAAGTGGCAGGATTTGTACTACTCTCCTTCTTGGGGGAGACAGCAGAGCATGAAACGTACAGCTCTGGGGGTTCAACCTTGGGCTCCACCGTGGGATAGGTATTTTTGTTGTTTCCAGCAGGGCAGGAAGGAACCAGATTCAGCTGTTCTTCATTTTCACCAACTGATGATGCAGAAAGACCAACAGGGTTAGGAGAGACTATCAACGAAGGGATTGAAGAAGTCACTAGTGGCTGGTTTAAGGGACACGGGAAAGTGGATGGATTTACCAGTAAGGTTGTAACTGGAATAGCCTGAGTGCCTCTACCAACTGCTGTATTTATGGGCTGAATCATATTGCAACCATTGCCTATATTAACCACTTTCACTGTGGTAGCAGGTACTGTAAGGATGACAGGAGATGGCTGAATCAAAGGTGAAGCCTTTATCAGTGGGGCAGATTTTGTTCCTTTTTTCTTTTGGTATCCCTTACGAACACAAGGTTTGCGTACTTTTGCTCCCGCCAAAGCTGGTAACATCAGTTTTGGCTGAAAAGTTACTGGATTTGAGGACACTAGAGCTGGTGGCACAGCAGCTGAGAAAGCTTGTCTGGAGTCTGAATGCGAAGTGGAGAGCACATTCTGAAATTCCAAGCCCTCCCCACTTCCTACCACTGCTGGAACATTCAAAGGCTGCACTCCCGGCACCGTCTGCATAACTGTAGCTGGCTGGATTAGCCGAGGAATCTGAACCATAACTTTGCTGGGAGGAGCTTCTGACTGGGACAACTTCACAGTTTTCTGGATGTTAATAGCGTTGGAACTGGGCTGCAGACAAGGGCTCGGTCGAATGAGGACAGGCTTCAGAGCGGAAGACCTCTGCCTCCTCCATGCTCTCCTAGAGAATCGATTGGCAAGGGGCTTTAAGGTCAGTACTAGTCCCTTTGGCATAAGTAGAGGGTATTTTTCATCATATTCTGCGTCTGAGGTTTCCTTTCCTGTCCCCAAAAAGACAGATTCTGCATCAGGTGAACCTGGCATCTCCCTCGCATCTTCTGCTAGTTGCTTCAATTCCCCCTGAATGGAGGGCAAGCTTGCCTAAAGGGAACAAGAGGTTATTAGTCCAGTCCAAAGGCTATTCCTCTACTACCGCCTTCAAACAGCACCACAGAAGGCAACAGACAGCAACTTGCTTCCAAAAGTAAAGCGTTCTTTATGTACTTTAATGACTGTATACTACTTCACGTTCATGAGTTTTACTCCAAAGCCTTCAAAGGAATCTGAGAGCCTGAAAGAAACAACAGAACTGAATTGTTTTATAAAGGTTCCTTTAGTAAATACAAGATTTTGTGGGAAGGAAGCTTCACTGTAACAATGAAATAAAATGGGCAATTAAAAGAACTGGATTTTATGGCATCTGAGCCTAATGCTTTCCTCAGATATAGTCCTCCTTGACTGACTCGCAGGCATGGGCGCTATGCCTCCAGCTTAGTCCTTCTTGTGCAAAGCATCTCAGAGAAAGAATCCTTACAAAGCATGAGACATTTGAGTATAACAAAAATAACAGCCACACTGCAGGTGAAGGTAACCTTAAAAAACCCACCCCAAACGCCCTGATTTCTTCTTTCCTCTTAAGAGGTGAGGTTTTAAGGGGGAAGAACACACTCTCTCTCATGGCTGCAATACAGTGGGAAAGATGGCAACACTGCTAACTGTAAGGCAAGGGTCAGACTCTCTTGATTAACAAATTAACAAAGCCAAACAACAAAATCAACACATCAAATCAGAGCCATTAGAAATACACCCACATAGCAACACAAGGACGTGACAACAAACGCTGTATGTCCATGATAACTTCAATCACACGCTGCCGCTGGGCAGACCAGCACCAAGAGTAGTGCGTAATACTTCAGGTTGCCAAGTACTACTGCTCTTGCTACATTTGACTAGCTGGACTCAGGATAACACAGGCTCCCATGCAATACAATCAGACTACCTTTTGCCTTCAGAGCTGCAGGCTAACCAAGTAACTCACTCTAGACCTAGGCTGTAAAGAAAGAAAAAAAAAAAACCAAACAAACAAAGAAAAGAAATCAACCAACCAGCACCAAACCCCTACGCTGAATGAAGATTAGCAGAAACTACCTTTAGCCAAAACGGCAGGCGATGTTCTTCTCTCTCCACAGGTGGCTTCCACTCACTAGGCTGGATTTCCTCACAGCACTTGAACAGAATGGGCAACTGCTTTGTCTTTTTATAGTACTACATGAAGACAGGAGAGAATGCAAGACAAGATGACTGTGGTCAGATCAACTGGCCAGTAACTGCTGGGATGTCAGACAAGGATCGTGCTCTGCAAAAGTGCTCATGTGAATGAAGCAATTCTCATCACTACTACTTTAATAAGGTACTACCCACGGAAACCTTAAAAAAGAATTATAAAAGGCTGAACTCATTGCTCAGAGGGCTCATTGCCTTCTTGGTTTCTCTCAAAAGAAAGCACAAAGTTCTAGCAGACGTGCAGGCATACTTGCTTTAAGTGTTTCTGGTTCTTATTCTCTCTTTGGCAGTGGCCCTTAGCTTATGGGACAGAGTATTTGCCCAGCTGGAGCTTCAGCCTGGCTGGAGACAGCACTTTTGTGTAAGCTTCTACAATGTTTATTTGTGTGAATGTCAGGATTACTGAAGTCACAGTTGTACTAGGACTGTCTGCAAGTGCTGGGCTCTAGAGAGTCAAAACAGTAATGTAAGTACAGAGGATAAGGTCTCTCTGAAGAAGTCCTCATTGCTAACGCAAGGATGACATTTTCTTTTAAGAGTGTCAGCACACATACAAAACGTTCTCTGGAACAAACAGCACATCTCTTCTTGTATAACAAACACCAACCAGACAGACAAATCTGAAAAATACCAAACCATAATCTGAATAGATCACTTACTCTGATGATATTATCAGGGGCTCGATTCATATTGAGATTCTTGATTCGTACTGTAAGCTGGTGGGCAGTTTTTGTTGGCAAGAGATACTTGCTGATCAAAGGCTTTGGAAACTCTGTCCCTTCAAAATGTTTCAAACCTAAAGCTAATAAACTGAAGAAGGAAGGACAAAAAAAAAAAGAAAAAGAAGAAAGGTCTTTTGGAGAGTACAGCAGATTGCTATTTGGATGTTGGATGTGCTGTTGCACAATACAGAGATATCCCAAATGTTTGCATCCTAGAAATTCTCCTTAACAAAGGAGTCTCACTTGTAAACATTATATTCAATAATTCTAAGCACCTACTTGTCCTCTGCCTTGGTGAAGATAATCTTGTCCCGGGGAGGGTTTGCTTTCAAGGAACATATTGGCAGTAACTCTGGATACATAAAGACTCTCCTTGTTGCCAAAATCCATGCCACTTGTTTTGGCAAACATGGAAACTCACTGGCTGTGAAAAGGATTAACAGATAAGGACAGATATATTGAGTGGACAAATAATGTTTTTCACAACTGACTTGAAAACACTGTTTCTTGTACCCCCTTCAACACAAAAAGAGGCTTTCTCCCTGGTCTTTAGAATTTGCCCATTTCCTAGTTTTTTGCCCTTAAATTTACATCAACAAAAGGTAAAACTACTTTCCCCTTCCGTCTTTTCTTTTGCTCTGCAATGAAAAAGCACTTGTAAAAAAGCTTTTTTTTTCCCAAGTGAGTTCACTCTCTAGGCAGCAGAAAAATCACAAACCAAATATTTGAAACCAACAGTTTGGAGCTTTTTTTTTTTTTTTTTTTTAAACTAAAATACTCCAATGAAGGTAATATTTCCTTGATGTGTATTGGCCAACACATTGGAACAATTACTTCCAGTTTCATAGTTTCTGTTCACTGCCAGGCTGGATGGAGCTTTGGGCAACCTGGTCTAGTGGAGGGTGTCCCTGCCCATGGCAGGGGGGTGGAACTGGGTGATCTTTAAGGCCCCTTCCAACCCAAACCGTTCTGGGATTCTATGATTCTGCAGCTCAAAAAAACATCTGTAGAACAATAACTGTCAGAATTATGATGTCAAACAAGTCAACAGCTCATATAACATGCTTTACTGTGTTGCAAGTTTAAGAAGCAAAAAGGCAGTCAACAAAGTGGATGGTTTTATCTAAAGATACCTCACAAAATTAAAAAAAAAAAAAAAATTAAGAAAATTAATTCCAAACAGCAGTCTGAACTATATCTCATCTGGAGGGTGCCTAGCATGAAATAATTCCCACTGTAAATGCTTTCCCACCTCTTCTCCGTTCAAACACATACCACTCTTCTTCACAGCTTTGCGAGGGCTCCAGTCAACTTGGACTTGGGCATGAAAATCTTCAATGAGCTGCAGTGCTCCCTTCAAGTTACACGACTGAAACATTGTTTGAAATTTAGGATTGAATGACTGACGAAGGAGTGTAGAGCTTCGAGCAAAGTTACCAAGCTCGCTCTGCAAAGTCAAACACAGAAAAAGATAAAAGAGCATGCCTTCAAATGGAAGGTAAAGAACAAATACATGCAATGCAGTAATGCAAAAAAAATAAAAGCTAGTGAAGTGACAGGCATAAAAAAGTACAATGTTACAGGGCTTATTTTTGAGCATTACAAATCTAGGAACAATCAGAGGAATTTCTTTTTAACCCCCCCACCTTTCCCAGAACCTTTCAAGGTCGCAGAATGTTCACTAATTACAGAAGCTGTATTTTTTGAACTGTTTTCAGTATTTCCAAGAAAACAATTAAAAACTACAAAGACATGCCAATTCAAAGCACTGTTATCAGTCAGCACAATATGAATTATTTCTCTAAGTACTGAGCACGTTCATAGTAGGCTAACATCATCATTCCCTTACTGAGTGGTAGCCTCTCTCAATTTAATGGGATCAATTAAATAAATTAAGCGCTCCAAATATCTCCAGTAACCAGCAATCATTAAAATTAATGTAGCTCTGATTTTAGACATATCCTTACCAAAAACATCCTGGTAGTACTGGCCTCTGAACTTAAAGCAGGGTTGGAACTTGCGAGAAGATGGATTTGAGTCAGAAGCTGAACATGCTTGAAGAATAAAATCAGACAAATGTTTTTTTTCAGTGTATCAGAAATCCAAGAAACTGGAAAGCATAAGTATAGAGGCACAAGAAACATCTCCTGAGCACCCCAAAAATCACATTCTGACTGCAAAAAAAAACTTTTAAGCAATAGAAAACTGAGCGGAAACTTTAATATCCACTAGCAGGAAGTTTATTACACAGATTTTGAATGCATCATCTGTTTAAGTCTTAGGGCAGTTTCCTAGCTTTTGTGCCAAAGTCTCATACCATACCGATCAATACAGAAAGGACTTTTTTTTCCTAATTAAATACTTAAGTATTTCTTCAGAAACAATGACTTCAGGTATCAGAACTCCCCATACGCACACAAACACCACACATCTTGCCTTGCAGCCGAAAAATTAAAAAGGTAATTTACTCCACACATCTAATGCAAGATGCATTTCTTTGGCTTGTGTTTGAAAAGTCTGTGTCCTTTCCCTACTGCCACAGACCAAGACATGATGCTGTATGTACGCAGAATAATAAACGACTATTCGGCAAGGCTTGTATCAAGCTCACACAAAACCAGTCCACTTTGTCCTTATGAGATCGAGATGACCATAAGTTTCAGGTTTTGAGAAGTCCTCTTGAACTTTGTACAGACATGGAAAAAAAATTCTCTAAGTACAGCTTCTCATCTATGCTGCTGACAGCTTTTAAAATGTTCCAACTGAATTTCTACACAGTTTCATGTGGTGGGAGGAGGGGAAAAAAAAAATCCAAACCACATCAAGAGTAGTACAATATTCTCAGAAGGTAATACAGAAGTCGGTGAAAACAGAAGATTTTGACACCTCACAGTCAGAATTCAAGTGTGGCCAAGGCAGCTACCTCACATGAGAACACCACAGTTGCCAAGAAATAAGCTCTACTTCAAACATTCAATTCAAATTGTCTTTTAGTGTGGAATCAAGCATGTAAGCATCACCTATGAAAGCTCCAGCTTCCAATGTAGCTTTTTCAATTAATTTCTTTAAGGAAGCACACCAAAGTGCTTGCCGTACCATTGGCTCTCCCCGCCCCCCATAGTATACAGCAAATATTCATTAAGGCAGACCAGATAACATTTTATTACCTGCTGCATTTGCTGCTGGAGCCTCTTTCTTTGCGTACTGTCCAGAACAAGGCTCTGGAGGGGCTTCTCAGTTTGAGGTTTTGATTTTTCTGTCTCTTGTGGTGGCTTGATTGAGGACTTCTTCATTCTCAGCTGTTCAAGTTGTTCCTTCACTGTCCGGTGTTGTTCATTCAATAAATTGGCCAGAGGCTCTTCAAATCTGTTTGAGATCAGGTAGACCGAAATGTAACCAGCACAGGATTTAATAACCATTCACATTTATTTAGAATATCTTACTCTGAGACGCACAGTTTAAGAACATCAACACTTCGACAGTATACTCCAACTTGAAAAAACAGTTAGTTATACAGTTGGCTTATACATAAATCTTTCAATCTGCCACTGCACTGGTGTAGTTCTGGGATGCAATACTTCAACCATTTATTCCAAGGACAGTTAATAGTCTTGTCCACCATTCCCAATCATATCCCATGTGTGTTCCACTCAGGTGCTCAGATACTCTCAACAGCAGTTAGGATCTAAGATAATCCAGAATACAATAGAACCAATCCTATTTAATTTGTATCATCAGGCAAGGTCTGAACACAAGGTGTTATGGGTGGCATTGTACCACGAGGGTTTCCAGAAAGATCACATAGTGGCTCAAATGCTGTTACTTTAAATAAATAAAAAACATTTAAGAATTATCTAGCTTTATGCAGAGTACTTGACTAGACATTGGTTGATACTATAGTAAGAGCTGCTCCTGTAGCAGAAAAGATGATGCACGTATTACTGTCCTTTCAAAACCAGCTTCAACTATCGCCTGCCTTATGAGACATTTTTATTTATTTTAGCTACACCAGTTAATATTCTGATTTCTGCTAGTTATCAGCTTCACTTCTGTAATAGGTCTGACATTAGTTATAAGTAAAGTTGTTCCACAATGGTTCTAATGCAAAGTATCATAAAAACAACAATAAACCAAGCAAATGGATATTTTACCACAAAACAACTTTAAGAATCCTGTAAACAGATAAAACTGGGGAAGATACGATTGGGAGAACTTCCCGCCAAAGAAAACTGAATACATCTAACCATTATCAAAGACAAATGCATACAAATAATAAGACAGAGCATACAGTTTCCCTGCTTTTAGTCTGTAGCTGGTTGAAGAACTGCTGCACTCCCCTCTGGTACTGCTCATTCCAGAGAGAGCATCAAGAAACTCCAGCCTTCATTTTAGCTCCTTTCCCAAACAGATACAGCTTGATCTTGAGCTGATCTGCCCCATAAACAAGGAGACACCATTCATACTGTAGTTTCTGTAATTGGTTAAATAGAGGGGTATTATATCTAGAAAGAAATGCTTTAGACCCTTTCCTCTTCAAAACACTGTTTTTAAGTATAAACCATACCAAAAATCATCAAAAGCCAATTTCCAAAATTTATAGTCATTTCAAACGAAGGCCTCAGCAATCTTATGCAGTCTTTTTCCTTAGAAAAGGCCACCATTACTTCCAAGCTATTTACTTAGAAGATAAGGTGACACACTTGGTCAAACCAACTCCTCAAGCGTTTCTTGTAATAAAAAAAAAAAAAAAAAAAGTAAAGGCAAATGAACTTTACCCCTCACCTTAATTAAAAAAGGGTAAGAAAACTATTATTTTTCTGAAATTATTTCAGAATACTACACACCCACTACCACAGTGTAAAGCACAAGAATTAAGAAAGCTAGCGTGGCTATTACTTTGAGGTTGGGCCCTTCTTTGCACAGGTCCTACACAGCTTTGATCACGTACGCAGCAAACCCCAGGACCCAGTGTTTCTCTACCCACTGCTTGTTAGTTAGCTTCTCTAACCACTGTTGTTAATTTAACAGCTCAAGTGAGTGACTTAGCAAGGTAGCAAAGCATTTTTTTCCAGAAGAAATAGTCTAATAAAGGGGGGCTATGTGGACAGACTTAAGAAATAAACACAATTTAAATACACAGCGACAGTATATACAGCATGGAGATCAAAGCAGCAGAAACAGAATCCTCCACTAGTGATGCTGGCTTGTTGAAATAATCACCATTCTGAAAGACCTCAGCTGTTTTCGGCTATGATACAGAACAGCCAGCACCAATCTTTTAGTGCAGGCGTTCTTGCTGTCTCTGAACAGTTACATTTTAATTGTTGTCATCACCTTCTTCAGATGCATCAGAAACAGTAAAGTCAAAGGTGGCAGACTGAACACTTAACTTGACCCTCTTTTTTCTATCTCATAAATAAATTTTAAAAAATACCTCATACATAAAAAAGGCTCAGAGCTTTCAAAACTTGTGCTAAAAAGGCATTACCTCTTTGGTGGATGACATAGTACAGCTATGTAACCACAGGCTTTTTATAACAACAGAGTTGTTACTATTTTTTTAATGTTATGACCATAACCAAATGATCCTACCTGAGTGCTTGCGGTGTATTAAAATTTGGCCGTGACTCTGTGACGTTATCTTCATCTTCTGGACCTTCATCTTCCATGTTGGAGAAACCCATCTCGTCCTGAAACTGACAGCAAATGTGTAGCAACAGTCAGGAATACAGAAAGCTCAAGCAGTACATTTACCACCAACTGTCGTTAGCTAATAAAGCTCAAGATGATCCTCTTAGCACAGACATTCATCTCTGTGAGGACTTAGGGAAATTCTTATATACGCTCCTTCCCAAAGCTAAAAATTACAGTTTTATGGTTGGGCCCTTTGCACATAGTCAGCACTAAGCACCTCACAGAGACTGCCCCTTTACAGCTTTAGAGATTTCATGATAGCTCTGAGAAAGATCTATTCTCCAGTGCTATAACCAATTTATCACTTACCGTCTCAAACAGCTCCTCCATCAGTTCATTCACTTCCTTTTCTGCAAGTAAATAAAAAGAAGCAGGAAGATTCCTTTTCCAAGAAACACTTTGCAATCCTGTCATTTAAGGAATCTCTCTTGCAAAGGGAAACCCTACTTTTGCAAAGAGAGGACCAAGAAGGAAAGGCTTCCCCCCCATATGATATCCCTTTTTAATGCTGGGCCCAAAAAACTTCAGCTGAGACTGTTTTGATTCAAAAACTACAGAAACTAATTTTCAGAGTTAAATTTAAAGTTATGTTAACCTGTAATAAGATCTAAACCAAGTGTGCTTTTTTGAGAAGGTAAGAAATGGTATGTTTATAAAACTAACTTGAAGATTGTAAGGACTCAGAGAAAATTGAATTACACTCAAGTCATAAGGCAAGCATTCAATTCTGAATTGGCTGAAGCTTTACGAAAGACAGTACTATCACATAAGTATTATTCGTCAGTGTTTGCTATGGAGTAAAGTTGCACCTGATAGCACAGCAGCCCTGGCTAGATCCTTCCATGTATTCACAGAAAGCCAGCTTTGCATAGAAAAGCTGTTCAAGTCAGTATGCAGATTTTTAAAAATTAGCCTACACTGCAAAATCTTTGCAACAAAACACTCACTTTTCAAAATGAATTACTAATCCTAACAAGAAAGGAGGTGGGATTCCCAAAGGACTTACTGGTAATTCTCACAGCACGATCGTTTCTGAAGTCTTCTGTATCTGGTTCATCCAGATCTTCCAAGAAGTTGTACTCAGGGTCATCATCATCATCTGCTTCATCTAATAAGAAGCAAGTTTTGAAACGTCATTACCCTGCCCCAAGACCAATCAGTAGCCAGGAGCAGAAGCACTTCATTTACTGCCTGACCTGGCACAGAGGGCTACAATTACTGCTTGAAATCAACCGTATGGTCCTTTTTATGGAAGCGATATCAAGCCCATCCTCTTTTCAAACTGAGCTACTAGCATCCTTATTTGTAGCCATTCCCATTTAGAAAAGCTGGATTTAGTCTCTGTGACCTGAGTTTCAGCTAAATTTAGAAAGAGTGAAGTAGTAGTATTCAATTTGTGTTTTATATTCAATTTGCACAACTGTAAGCAACCGGTAAATTCAGGACAGAAGGAAGTCAAGCTCCACAGCTTGTTCTTCCTGCTTCTCGAAGAACAAAATAGTTGTTTCTACCCAAACAAGTCATATGTCCCTAACAAGGAGGATATATCAATGCTGCCAGCTTCACGACACAGCACAATGGATTAAGGGCTGAAACACACACATTTATGGTTGCCAGTTACTGCACCTGCTGGTGAGTAAATATTTACAACTGAGACATCTGTGGAAAGCTGATGGCATGCAAAACACATGCATATTACTAAACGTATAAGTAGAAAGAAAAAGCTCCAGGCTTTCCACGTAACCCCCAATTCCAGTGAACAGCCACAAAACATCTGTCTTATACCTTCATTCTCCACATCGTCGTTCATGAGTCCTCCAAGCCACCTTTTCCATTCTTCATCGTCTGCAGTGTTGGGATCATACATATCAGGCGTGATATCTGGGGCTCGGAGCTCAGCCTCCAGCTGACCAAGAGGAACATCCTTCAGTGGCCTCTTAGATCGGGTTCGGAAGGCAATGAGGCTGTCTTCCAGAGACTGAAAGGTGAAGGAAAAGCACAACGGAATTACGACATCTCTGTTCTTCTCCGTTTCTCCAGCAGCAGGGCTTTCAGCCCAGCAAAAAAGTCCAATACAAAAAATATTAGATTCCTGCCACAAAGAATCATTTACTTCAGTAGTCCAAGAAAGCTAAACTTTCATTACTGTCACTATTGAACTGTTACTGTTTATGAATGTATTATTGTTCATTTATCTCATGCTTAACTCTTATCTGCCACTGAAGAAGCAATCTCCACTTGCAATATTTGATTCTTTCACATATGTTTTACTCAAAATAATGGCAGTGAGAGACTTATGAGCATAAATAGAAAGTGTAATTTATGATACAAGAAACTAAAAGTATATATCACTAAGAACACTTTACTAACAGCTACCTCTATTCTCTCACAGAGCTAGTGTCCTACATGCTCTGGAGATTCAACTTATTATTTAAAGTTATAAAAGGAGAGCAGAAGGCAGTAAAAGTAATAGCAGAGAACACCAGAAAGCGACCTCCTTTCTAACAAACTTTACTCGAACTGACACTACACTGTTATAGCATCCCCGAATACAGTACCTGGTAAGAATCCATGCATACTGGGCTTGAAGCCAGTTCTTCATCCACTGCATGCAGCTTCTCCATGAATGTGCTGTCTTTGTTTTGCTTTGGTTTAGGAGGTGGTGGAGGTCCCATGGGAACTACTTCAGCACTAATATGTCTAACAACAGGTGTAGTAACCTTCTCCATCTAATTAAAAAAGGCCTTTGTGTTAAAAGGTTTTATTTAGAACATAAATTTCCAAGGACAGAAAAAGTCTTTTCCTGTTTGAGCAGAGTCTAGCACAACAGAAATGAGAGGAAAGCTTCACAGAAGGAAGTGGATTCTTCGTATTACACTCACTTTGATTTTCAGAAAATACAAATAAATTTACTATTCAAAAGACTGGCAGGAAAGGAGACATTTGGAAGATCTGAGCATGAGTCTCAACATTACTAGAGCTGATAAACCCAAACACTAGTAGTTGTGGCACGCTCCCAGCCCTCCCAAAAACAAAGCCATGGAGAGTAGAACCTGGAAATGTCAATACATTATTGCTCTTTCTCTGATGCCCAGTGTCAGTGGTCAGTTCTCACAGCCACTTTCTCATTCTTGTCTGCTGATACTCAGCTCTCATCACACTGCACATACTCCTTCTACTGATTTGACAGTGCATACAGGCACCTCAAAAATCACTTTCTCCTTCTAAGTCAAGCACAGAAAGCAATTCTCCTGTGCTCCTCAAACATAAAAAGAAAAATAATCGTTATCTCAAGATAAGCTGATTATTTCCATTGCTAGTGTTTTTTTAAGTACTTGTGTTTATTTTAGACTAAGCTCTTTCTGCAAGGGTTGCACTTCACTGTTTATGTAGGAACCACTGCAGTGGGATGCCAAATCCACACAGCACCTGTATCGCCACAACTTCAGGCAATAACATGTATTTTTGCTTTTGCATTAATAGTTTTGGAATAACAACTGAAAGTTGTTTCTAAAGAAAACAAAAACTCTCTTGCAAGTTTACCTCACAGAGTGTCCCTCCCTCTTCATCAGATGATCGCCTTGTCCTAGATCGTTTTGCTCCCCGAGGAGAGGAAGCAGTGCTCTCTACATCACTTTCCAGCAAGCTCTATAGTGCAAAAGATGCAGAAGGCAATCAATCATGCCCCAATCAAACACCGCTTCAACTAATATTCTCAAGACACCTTTTCATCCAAATGAACAATATAGCATTGAAGAAGGATTACCAGAAGGTCCAGGATGACTTACAAGTTTTCATGTGTTAAAATAAAGACAGCATTCCACTGCCTCAAACATGCAGACAACTCTGTGCTGAACAGAAGAGATCTCTGTTCAAGTTGCATTTACCTCTTCTGCAGTCTCATCCTCATCCTCATCATCAGGCTGGTATTCTTCATCAGATGAGTCATCTTCCTCAAGAGGAATATCCACAAACTGCGGAGGCTGCAACAGAAAACGAGTGGCAACTTTTTAGAGGCAAGATAAAGAGTGGCACTTTAATGGTGCGCTATCAAAGATATCTAACTGAGGGAATACCCTGAAGCTCAGAAAGGAAGGAGGCTACTGAAAAAGGCTGAAGAAACCGAAGAAATTACTGAAGTAAGATTGGTAAAGCAAAGTGGTCTGAAAAGGTGCAACAATGGGCACAAATTATTTAGCATTTATATGATGGAAAGACTGCATGAGCAGACACTATCTCAAAGACATGTTTCTAGTACTTGAATGGCCACACACTCCTGCTACACTGCTGAATCCTGTCTACACCTAGATAACAAATCTTTTGGAGCAGGCAGAGCTTGGGGGGGTGGGGGGGAATTGAGATCCAGGCCATATTTCCAGGCAGCCCTAAAACATATAAACAGTCCCAGGGAGGAGCACCTTGCAGCATGAGGCCCCGGCAGGAGTTTCATCCAGGTAGAGGCTGCTGCAGTACCAGCGTGGGAAGCTGGACCACCCAGAAGAAAAGACCACTCCTATGGTGCATCATCACCTCATCGTGTTCTGTCCATCCCTGCAGGCAGGGGTTTTGGGCCCTCCATGCACCTGCTGCTATGTTAACTGCATACCCTGTTTGCAATGCTCCTGGTCACCAATGCTGCCAACACACTAGACACGAGTCTGTTCCACCCCTCCAGAAGATTCCTTGCTCAGCAGGGTGCCTCTAGTATGATCCCCAACTTCCCAGCAGTAGTTCACTTACTTTTACCTCGTTTGCCTTCTTAATTGGAGAAATATTCCACGTTGGAATCACCTAAAGACAACAAAACTACCTTAACTATCTCCGAAAAGCATGGTGTTGCACAGATTAGACAATCTATTAAATCAAGCGCGTACTTGAGCTTGAGGCCTTGTTCCCCAAAGTAGCCAAGTAACAGCAGACTTCAAACAAATGCCTTCTAAACTGCCCATGTGATCTCTACGGGCAATAACTTTAGTATAATGGATACTGTCAACTCACTGCATTTTCTAACTCTACTCATCTAAAATAAATTCTTTTTTACATTGATTTAACTTATTTTTTCATTTTAAGAATAAATCACGTAAAAGCACACTTCACACTTCTTTTAGAAGACCCAACAACCAAAACCATTCAGGTAGGGGGCGGGTGCAATAGTGAAAGCAGATGATGTACTTACCACTCCTTTCTCCACAACTTCCTTCAGTTTGGAACGAGTCATTTTTGGTTCCTGAGAGTTTAAAACAAGACAAGACAACCTATTCAGCTGTTTTCCTTAACTGCAAGCTTTTCCCCAGCAACTCTTTACTACAAGACTTTTCTCTTTTTTTAAAATCGTTACCTTTTAGGTATGATCAGAGCAATATCAAAAGTACCCCCTTATAATTCTGTTTCATAATCTACACTCATACACAAACACTACTCACTTCATCCGGGTGGCAAATCAGGTAGGGAAACATAAATTATGGTACTACCTATTGTCTCCATACCTCATCATGGACCAAGAACATAGACTGGTGAAGGTATCATGCGTTTGGAACAACTGAAAAAATCAAACTGAAAAAGCTTTTTACTTACAAACAAAGGTATATCTTCTGTCTCACTGATGGCTGCTTTCATCATGGCAACCACGTGCTCATTTGTGATCACTTCCTACAGGAACACACACAAAAAAGTATCTTTTACAGTCTGTTTGTTAAAAAGAAACAGACTTAAGGTTAAAATAAACTAGTTGGAAACATGATAGAGGAATATTCAGTGTACAACATACTTTGTAATTATACTATAACAGAAAAAGATTTTTCAGTGATTGGACAAGAAAATACAAAGTAAGCACAGCAGTGATAAAAACATTTGCGCTACATTCTCCGTGAATGCTCTACGGAACAGAAATCCAGCAGAAGAAAATAGTTGAAACAAAAGCCCACATAAGTTTCCCTCCCCTCACGTGACCTAATCAGTAAAACGTGCCAATCCCAGCTACACGAGAAATGCTGCTACGAATCCACAACAGAAAACTTAAATCCTTAAGCACTCACAGGCTTCTAAAACAGTAAGGATCTAATTCTCTAGAGAAAGTATCTACTTAATCTACTCTTTGAAACATCATGCTACATTATTTCAGAAAACATTCTCTAAATATTTAAAAGAAATAGGGGAAGGCAGAGGAGACTCAGTATCTGTGACTACATTTTCTCAATGCCACCATAGGGTTCCAGGGAAGGGAGGCAACTGGGAGATATTTACAGCCCTTCCACAGTGCCACGTGACAGAGAAAGGCAGGAACTTATGGCACTTCCACAAAATCAGCTGGCGAACCTGCCCAAAAGAATCATGGCAGTCTCCAGTTTGCCACAGGCCTGGCAAAAAGGGAAAATATCTAAGATCACCTGGATTAGAACACTAGCTGCAGTGAAGAAAAAAAACCAAACCACCAAAACCACCCAGCCACAACAAAAAAACAACAGATTTGCAGAATTTGTGATCCTGTAGGAAAATACGTGCTATTGTTCTCCAGATCCTGCTCAGGGGATAAACTGAAATCTACACCCAATATAGGTGTAGAATTAGAGTTTCACTACACAGCTGTGACAGCACAGATATTCTTCTTGCAGTTCTTTCTAACTGGAAGTTGAGTGACAGACTAAAAAGTTGGTTGGGGTCGGGTCATTAACTAAGAGTAATGCATTTCTGTCAGCACCACTAGAATTCCATCAGGACTTTATCATGAAACAGTTCACTCAAAATAAGGAACAGTGAATTCACAGTATACATCTCCTCACCTGGAACCAGAAGCATGCGTTTTAGTTCAATTACTCCTGCTACAGCCATTACGGTACAGTAAAACAGACCCATTCGCCACTGTAAATAGGTGGGTCAGGGATCAATACCTACTACCAAAGCCAGGCTCAGGTAACGTATACGTACATCACGTGATTCTCTCTTTATAACTTTTTATAGGAGAGATTAGGACATGGGAGCCTACTACGTCTTCCTTGTTCATGAAATCAAGTGCCACCATTAGTACTATACTCAGTCTATACTGCATTTTCTTAAAAAGCTGGGCACTTCTCCGTTCCCTGTCACAGCCCCACCGCACTCACATGCAGGATGTTTCGCACGTTGACAACTGTCAGATTATGTTGTTTAGCTCCATCTTCTAAGGTGCGATCAAGGGTATCGTCTAGCTTGATGTCACAAGACAAAGATCCCTCCTCTTCTTGACTTTTCCCTTCTCTTTTCCGTTTGGTTGCCTTCCTCCTCCTCTTCCTTCTCTCTATATCGTCTCCATCTTGTTCCTCTGAAAATTAATAAAAATGGCATCTAAAAATTCAGATACTTCATATCCAGCACATTCTGACAGCATGAGTTTAAAAAAAAGAAAAGCTAGAATTCTGCAGATACGGAAGTGGCAGCAGCTTTCCAACAGCTGATAAGGAGATTATTTGAATGGAAATGGCCAGAAGAATTAGAAACAGTCTTTTGAATAATGGATTCAAATTCTGCAGGATCTAAGTGAAGTCACACTAGTTCAAGCAAATAAAGGTTATGTATTTGCCATCTCTACTAGATTGATTTTACAGAATGGTCTCAGCAGCCTTTTTAGGCCTTTTCCAGAAGGAGGTGTTTTAAGTATGCCATCAAGAGCAAAACAGCTGCAAAACTCCAGGCACTGTACAGCAAGAGCAGATTACAGTTTCTGTGACTTTCTTGTGTTTCCCAAGTGGCACTTTTTTGCTGACTCAGGGAAATGAAAGAATCACAACTTCCTCTGAAAGAAAGCAGTGTTTTCAGTAACCGAAAAACGCAGACATCAGCTCCAGCAAGTTTCACTTGGATACTTGTAGCTTATTTAGCCACTGAATTACAGAGCACAGGATGAAAACTTAAAAAACGTTGCACCTAGACAGCCCCAGCCGTGGTGTACACAATTCCAGAGCTCTGCGCCTACAGTCACAGCTCTTGTGTTCCTTGCACAAAGCTTACCCAATGGAATAAACAGCCCCAAATCCTCATTCTCCTCATCAGTCTGCTGGGGCCACTCACCAGCTCTGGTGTTCTTCAGTGGCTTCATCACGGTAGGATTTCTAACAGCCAGCTGCAGAGAACTTCTCACTGGAGACTCCTGCACGGCAGACTGGTTTTCCATCAGATATGGATCTCTCTGAGAATTCACTTCCACCTCTGTATACAGCTTAGGTGTTTTCCCTGTAAGCAGTATACACTAAGTTGTAGTCATACAGATACAGCTGAGCAAGGTGAAGAGGCTGCTGCAGTTGCAAAAGCTTATTGTGACCCACTCAAACCTGTTAAATCAACTGCACGAGTCTAACCTAGCCTGTGAAAGCGATCCAGACACACTGAGCCCTGCAGCAGCAGTCCCATCCTGCTGGAAACAAATCCAGGGAAGAGATCCCCACCTCCAGCTATTTCAGTCTTGCTCCCTCCAGTATCAGTTTCACACAGCCACGCTCAAAACCGTTCCTGCCAAATGATCCAATCACAAAACCCCAATGATTTGTTTAAAACAAGGTTGTACTCCCTGTTGTATAAATGCAACTGCAACAACAGAAATTAACAGTGAGGGGGCAGACGCTCCTTCACGCAGACAGGTTATTCACAGCTAGAACAGTGCAGTTGGCTGCAACCCTAGGATGCAGTTTCACAGCCACCTTGGGCCAATTTAAAACCACACTACTGCTGACAGGGGTGGCTATGGACCCTGCCCGCTCCTGTCCTGCGCGGCCCTAGAAGTTACACAGGCCAAGAAAATGACTGAGGACTGACCCCTGTTCCACTCCCCTTCCTCCTGACACAAAATCAGCTTTCAGTGAAATCAGTGACCCAAGCACAGCAGAACCAGAGACAACACTTTTCACAACGAAATCAAAGCAGCGCTGTCCCTTTCTGCTGCAGCTGTAGTTAGATGGGCTTACAGTGATTATTAAAAACCAGCCGAAACCTGAAGTTTCATGAACACCTTAAGGCAGTATGAAAACACATTGTCACCTGGTAAAACCAGCTCCCTGACACTGCAGCAGCTGCTGCTCTGGGCTGGCACAGCTATTTGTGTAGCTGCGCAGAAAATTAGATCAGGGAGTCGATGCAGATGGGGAAGAAAAAACAACAC
This sequence comes from Balearica regulorum gibbericeps, assembly GCF_011004875.1. Taxonomy (NCBI): domain Eukaryota; kingdom Metazoa; phylum Chordata; class Aves; order Gruiformes; family Gruidae; genus Balearica; species Balearica regulorum. The sequence goes on from NC_046211.1 coordinate 3,341,187, forward strand.
CCCCACGTTTCCCACACCCCCACACTTATTTTGCCTGATCAATTCTCCCATCTCACTGAGTTCAGAGACAAAGATGTGTGCCAGGAAAAGAGAAAAAGAATAGCACAGGCAATTTGGGGGAAGAGGGAACAGCCACTTATTTCAATAGACTTAAAGACGACTAGAGATAGAAAACCAGCATCGCTTTGATTGTGACTATCTCTGTCTCGCTCACAAGCTCACACTTTCACTGAGTGAACCTTAGAGCAAGCAAAGTTCACCTGGGCTTCTTACACAAACTTACAGAACACCTACGTTCCAAACCACATTTGTAACTTAAGACAAGCTCTACTTGCATCGGCTCTTGTAAAGGATCACAGTAAAGCACCACACAAATGCCGCTCTGGATCATTTTTTCGAATGCTTAAAAGAATTATCTTCTGGGAATGAAAGCAAATGTGGACAAAAGCCTCTGAAAACCACTATTTTTGGAAGAAGCAGCAGCTTGCACTCTTGCCAGTCCCACAACTCACTAGCCAAACTTTTTTTTTTAAAAACTAAACACAAGGTGACCGTTTCAAACCAAGGCCTGGATTTACAAAGACTTGTCTAAAGACTAGCTGAAAGTAACACACCGTACCCCACGTAACACCTGTGAAATACGGCTACGAGAGTCCCTGTTAGGACTGATCACTGTTACAGGCCATAAAAGATCAGACACAGGGGCAAGAGCAGGAAAACGTGTGCAAGTTTGTAGAAGTGGGAATTTTAGTTTGGAAATTTGAAAAATAAAGCAATTTCTAAAACATGGTAAGTGTTTGGCAATGCTAGCAGCAAGCAGCTTAACTTTTCCATTAGTTTTCTAATGTTTTAAGGGAGGACGCCCCCCCCCCCGAAACTTTGAAAAGGGGATGTCTGCTAAGTTGTAGTATTTCCGAGGAAAAAACCCACACCACAAAAACTAACCGCCAAAGGAGCGGCTTTCTGTAAACACACCACGAGGCTCCCCCTCCGCCGGGCCCGGCGATGAGCACAGCTCACAGGACCGGGGCCGGGCCGGCGGCAGGAGCTGGGGCGGCAGCCGGGGAGACCCACCGACCGCCCCGTAACACACACCGTGACGGGCAGCGCACGCCTTTACCTTCCGCCACGGCTTCGGGGCTCCCGCGGCCCTCGGGGAGCTGGGCGGCGGCACAGGCCTCCTTCGCCCCCGGCGCTTCCTGACCGGAGCCCGGGGCCGTCCGGGCCGGAGGCCTCTTCCCGCCCTTCAGCGAGGCCTCCCCGGGTCCTCGCCACACGCCCGGGCCGGCGGAGGGCGGCCCACCGGCTCGGGCCGCCGGCGGGAGTTTGGCGGAGGAGCCGCCATCGGCAGCGCCCGCCGAGGAGGAGCCGCCGGCGCCGGGCAGCTCCCCGTCCTCCCCGGCACCGACGCGCTCCCGCGGGCTCTGCGGCCCCGCCACCACCGCTCTCCTCTTCTTGCAGGGCAGCATCTTCAGCGAGAGCGACATCCCGACGCCCACCTGGAAGACAGGAAAGCGGCTGGCCGCGGGGCACCGCCGCCCGGGCCCGGGCCCCGCCGCCCCGTCCCGCTCGCTCCGCAGGAAGCGGAAGCGCCGCGGGGCCCACCCGCCGCGCAGGCGCCGCGCCGCCATGTTGGCCGTGCGCGGGGGGAGCCACCGCCATGTTGGCGGCGCGGAGGCCGCCAGCCCCGCCGTGACGATGCGGGGCGGCGGGGGCGGCCGCCGCCATCTTTGCTGGGCGACGCCGCCGGGCGCCGCGCCCGCTGTTTAGCTCCGGGCCCCCCCCGCCCCCGCCGCCCGGAGGGTCTTCCCGTGGGGAAGGGAGGGCGGGCGGCCCTGCCTGCCCGGTACTGCTGCCCCGCGCTCCCCACAGCTCCCCGGCGGAACCCGTCGGCCCCGGTGCCGTTCCCTCACGGCGGGAGCGGGGTCACCGGCCCCGCGAGCCCACGCACACGCTCCGCCGCTCCGGTGCCTCCCGGCCCGGGAGGCGCGGCCGGAGCCCCGACACTTGCCGAGTCACCGCCGGGCGGCTGCGGGGCGGGGCCGGCCGCCGGCTGGCGCGGGAGGGGCGGGCCGGGCCGCCGGGCGGGGCCTGCGCCGCATCGGGACCAGTCGGCAGCTCCTGCATCCCGGGCTGCGAGCATCCTCCGGGCGGGGGCCGGCACCGCGGCGCCTCCGCACCGGGCTCCGCATCCCGGCTGCCCCGGCCTAAGCTGGGCCATGGCGGAGATCACCAGTGTCCACCCCGGCTTCGGTGAGTGGGGCCGGGCCGCGCGGAGGGCCCCTTCCTCCGCCCCGGCAGCGCCCAGGCGAGGCCCCGCGCGGCGCCATCGGCCCCGCTCGCCGCGCGGAGACGAGCCGCGCCGGCCCCGTCCCCCTCCGCCCCCGCGGGCCGGTCGCCCTTCCGTCGGCGGCAGCCAACACCCACTGCTCGCCGCCGGCAGCTGGGGCGGTGGCCAGCGCTCGCCCCCAGGGCCGCCGCGGGAGAGGGGCCGCGGCCCGGCCGGGAGGAGGGGGGGGGCCGGGCCCGCGGGGAGCAGGTGCGCGGCCGGCTCGGGCGGCCCCCGCCGCATGACGTGATGTCTGTGCCGGGCCGCGCCGCGCCCCGGCCTTTGTTCGCGCCTCCCCGGGGGCCGGGGCGGCTGCGGCACCGGCGGCCCGACAAGGCGGGGCCCGCGGCGGCGGCCTGGCAGCCGGGAGAAGGGGTCTGCGGGTCGGCGGGGGGGGGCGGTGGCGGCGGCGGCGGCATGGGCCTCCGGGCCGGGAGTGGGGGGCAGCGGGGGGCCGGGCCGGGCGGGGGGGCGGGGCGCACGGCCGGGCCGGGCCCCGGTGAAGTCGGGAGCGCCTCGGTGGCGATGGAGAAACTACGGACCCTGCTAAATCATCAGAGGCGAGGCGGCCCCGAGCCGGCCCTGCGCGGCCGCCGTCCAGCCCGGGCACGGACATGGTGCGGCCCCGTGGGTCGCCGGTGGAACAATTAGCGAGCTGGTACTCGCTAATTTTGAAGATTTTGAAGATTATTTTTTTTAAGATTTTCTTTTCTGTAGCCCAGTGGGTGAGAAGGGCTGGTACCGCAGCCCTTGGCGTCCGTGTCGGTTGGGTTTCGCCAGTCCTGAAGAGTCGCGCTGCTGCCTCGTTCTGTCCTCCGGCAGTTGACTGACCTTCCTCTCAGACCATAAGGCCCCGTAGTTAAAGCTCAGTTACTACATTTCCTTCAAATTCTCCGTGCTATATCATTTTTCTATTGTACAGTGTATCTACTGACCTTTTATGTTCTGTGTTTCCTGGAGTCCAAGAGCCACGCACTGTCGTAATTTAACTGTTGGCCACCATTAGCCATTAGGGTATAAATAGGGAACATCAGTTTTAAAAAGAAGTTTTCAATGATTTTTCATTGAAATTCCATACCCCAAAAAGTTGGGTTTGTTTCAGTTAAGTTTTAGCATCACATCAGAACAAAGATCTCTTCTACAAAGTTTAAATTAAAAAAACCCCCACGGTTCTGCTCCTTTTTGAGAGAGGAGACAGGCTGCGGTGCCATTTAAAAATGGACACCGCACATAGCGAAGTGCTCTGAAAGTTGCAAAAGCTTAACTGAAACTGGTTTTAGGCGGCTTTACATCAGCGGAGTTCTCCACTATAAGGAATTACGGAGATGGGGCTAATGAATGCATGGAATGATTACGTAAGTAGGAGTCTGCAGCCAGGAAAAGAGGGGTGTCACGAGCGGCACGGAGCAGGGAACGATCGCTCCCTGCTTCTTCCAATGCAAGAACAGGCATCAAATGAAGTGAGGTGGGGCGGGCTCAAAAGAAAAGCTCTTCTTTTCTCATGCCACATAATTAAGATGAAGAACTCTTTGCCACCGAACATGATGGGAGCCAGATTTGTGAGTTAAGATAATTCAATGGAAGAAAGATCATGAAGACTTATTTGGTGCTTTCTAGTGTGACTGCTGGTTGCTTCTTCTAAAATTGTCCCACCAGATCTGCAGGAAATGAGCTAATTTTATGAAGACACAATAGAAACAAAACACACACACATAGAAAGAGATCGGAATAAGATAGGAGTTTCAGCATTTCTCCTTTTTTGCATATGCACTGAAGCTTTTAATATCTATGTGCGGCTGAGTTGTGTTCATATTAGCTGCTAAAGACCACTCGCCTCATTTCAAAGAGGGAACATTAAATAACAAAATAAAGGGGGTTTTCTGGGGGTGTGTGTTCTGTTAATATTATGAATTCTTCTTGCTTTAGTTAATCCAATCCAAGGCTATACTTGCAGTGGGACCTGAGACACATTTATCTGTGAAGTCAGTCACCATTGCAAAAGACTTCCAATTTCAGTCTGGGAAGGCTTCTGTCTAACCAAAACTGATTTTGTTCAGTCTTAAAAGGGAAAAAAGGAGACGTATTTTTGCAAAAAGGAGACGTATTCTCTTGAAAGTCACAGTTCTCCCTGAGCCTATCAGCTATTCCCATTATAGTCTGGCAGTCTTGTCGTCTTGCCTGTTAACGTCAATAAGTAGTAATGTGGAAAGAGCAGAGAAAATACAAAATCAAGGTGCTCTCTCCAGCTTCAGGTATGAGGTTGGAAGATTATTTTCTCCTGTTTATGGTAGAGAATGAAGATACAAAAATCAGACAAGCTTCCCTTTTTTACTAGCTGTTCCATTTAGTTATTGCCATGATTGTCATGACAATGATTTTTTGGTTTTCCCTTTTACTATGGAAGCAGTTTGTACAATTTGTAAAGAAAAAAATGTAGGGCTAGAGGGCTTTTTTCTTTGCTTGCTTCCAAAATAACCAACTAGTTTAATGATGATTAAACCAGTAATACAATAATAAGTTATAAGAAGAGCGTGGCTTTACCTTCCCTATAACCTCCCACCAGGAAATTGAAGACAGCAAAAAGACCCTCCCTTTTCCTTCCCTTTTAAGACTGAACAAACTCCACTCTTTTGGTCTCTCCTTGTCTTCTGTCTGCTCTCCATTCTCCATCCGCACCAACTTTTTAATCATCTTGGTGGCCCTTGACCGGAATTGCTTGAGGATGTCGATATATTGTACTGGGGACCTCAACACTACTGCTTTCATTCTGTGTCCGGGTAATACTTCTCCAAAGTCAACCATTGTAAATAGAAAATAACTAGCATGGTTGCTAAAAATGAACGCAGTGCTTTTTTATTCTGGCTTGACATTACTGAAGAACATAGTTGAGATAAGATCTAGAAAATATCAAATAATCCCTAAATCCAAATACAGGATTTTCTGTCCATTGTTTTTGGACATGGGAGTTCCACGTGAAGTTGTGTGTGTACCATTGGCCCCGTCTCTGCCATAAGGGGCTAGGACAAAACAATCAACCATTTCAGGCCAAAGTGATTTTTTAAAAAATTGTTAATAAAGGGTAATTCCAGATCCAGTGTTATGGCCATATTTATTACTCCCTTCCTGTTGTTAAAATAGAATTTTGTAATGTGTCTGAACAGGGCATTAAAAAAAACCCCAAAAGCGAGTGCTTCCCGCAAATCAAGAAACCGTATTCCCGTGGAGCTGTAGAGGTGCTGGTAATGCGGGGTCTTGATTTGGCGAGATAAGGCAACCAACCATTTGAATGTCTTAGCACGTGAAACAGAGGTCAAGCGTGCTTTAGAAGTGTAAATGTTTCCCACGTGGGAAAACAGAAATTAAAGGAAGTAAGTTTTTATTCTGGGGAAGCTTTGGTACCAAGGTCATTGAATTAAGACCAACACAATAGTACCGTGTAGAGCTCCATCCAGGTGTGCTTGGCCCCGCGGGGGCACGGCCACCACAAAGGTACAAGCTCCTTCCTGACCGCCTTGTCTTCTCTGCAGATGTGTCTCCAGTTGTGGCAGGCCTCATTGGTGCTACTGTCCTTGTGGTTTCTGTCTCAGTAACAGTTTTTGTGTGGACATGCTGTCACCAGCAAGCAGAAAAGAAGCACAAAACTCCACCATATAAATTCATTCACATGTTGAAAGGCATCAGTATCTATCCGGAGACCTTGAGTAACAAGAAGAAAATTAACCGAATCCGGAGAGACAAGAATGGCACTCCTAAGGAGACTGGAAGGGGAAACCTCTTGGTGGATGCTGCTGAATCTGGTTTAATAAGCTCTGAGAAGGCTCCGGATGGGCCAAACGCAGCCCCCCGTGTCGACCAGCTCCCAATAAAAGTAGATTATGGAGATGAACTAAGTCCAGATCAAAGCCTCACTCCAGGAGGAAGTAAAACCTCCTCCCCATCTTCTCCAGGGGATGACGTCATGTTGGGTGAACTGACTTTCTCAGTGGACTACAACTTCCCTAAAAAAGCGCTGGTAGTTACCATTCAGGAGGCTCACGGGCTGCCAGTGATGGATGAGCACACTCAGAGCTCTGACCCCTATATCAAGATGACAATTCTTCCAGATAAAAGGCATCGAGTGAAGACTCGTGTGCTTCGCAAGACACTAGACCCAGTCTTTGATGAAACCTTCACCTTCTATGGGATCCCATACAGCCAGCTCCAGGATTTGGTGCTTCACTTCCTCGTGTTGAGCTTCGATCGCTTTTCTCGAGATGATGTTATTGGAGAGGTCATGGTGCCCCTTGCAGGGGTGGATCCAAGCACTGGAAAGGTTCAGCTGACCAGGGAGATCCTCAAAAGGAACATACAAGTAAGTCCCTTCATGTAGTATGACACAAGACTCCTTGCATTGTGTTTGATTCCAGAACTTTTGATCCAGGAGCCTCCATGGCGCAATAAGCAGGAATGCTACAAATCCTTAGCTATGAAACCCTTTTTTCCACAGATAGGTATTATTGGTATGACATGGCTGTGCTCTTCTAGTTAGGCAGTTCTCTGCTGTGTGGTCATGGTGATACGCTAAGGCATGGTCACCATTTAGGCATGGAAATGAGGAATGTTATAACTGATGATGCCAAGAAAAAAGGCAAAGTCTCCATCTCCAAGTAAAAGAGCTGATGTGGTAACGGGACGTTCATCTGCAAAGACAAACCTCACTAACGATGTTAGACACCTGTACTTGTCATTATCTACATCTGAATTGTTACTGTAAGCCGTAGGGAAGTGGGAATACATCAGTGCAGTCAGCAGAGTCTGACGTGATTCCTCTTGCCCTGGAGCAGACGTCTACATCAGCTCAGATGAATCCCACCCTAGACAATTCGTTTTTTCTCACTTGAGAACAAAGTGTGTCTAAGACAGTTTTGTCAAATGTAGACATCTAAAATTTGGGTGAAATGAATCCCACTCAGTGTCTAATGCTGTGAACTGGAAAGATGAGCCATTCGTGTAAGATATTAAGGCTTACATTGGGGAAGATGTCTTCTGTCCTCGGAAAATGCTCTATGCTCAGGTAGGAGGATGAGGTGGTACTTAAGACTTTTATTTTCTTGCTTAGCTTATTTTTGCTACCCATCCTCCAGGTTCAACAGAAAAAATGCATTTAGGCTCACTTATTGCCTTAAAGTATTGGAAATTGTTGCTGGGCTCTATAACATATTTCATTACATCCTAGAGTGGCAGTATTTTACTTGAAAAGTTTTTTCTACTACATGGGGCATTTAACTTTTTTTAAAAGTTATTTAAAGGAGACTCTATGTCAGTGACCCAAAACAAACTAAAAGAATCCCAACAAAACCGGAGTTCTGGTAGTTACTTCTTTTCTTAGGTTCTTGGGATGTTTTACATCATGGTAAAACAAGCAGCTGGTTTAGGTTCCTTTAATAGTGTTCTTTTCAGTGCATTGACTGTATGTCTTAGAAGTAATAGATTAAAAACAGAGGAAAAAGGTCATGCTAAATAAAAATACATTTAATCAAGGATGCAAATTATTTAACTTTTATCAGTAATCAAAAATAGATTTACCTTGGTGTCAGATGTGCATTCTTGAAAATCTGCGTCATTCCCCAATGTCAAAACTGCTGTTACTGAACAAAGTTTTCAATGTCAGGACGTTTCAAAATCTGGAATACAGAATCGGATTTAAAACCCAATAAATTCTTACACTGATGCAAGCCAGCAAAGGTGTACATCCCACCCTAATGACCATTCCCAATAATTTCTAACAGGCAATTTGAGAATGCAAATTACTTCAGACCAAAAGAACCCCAAAACTCTAACAACATACACACACACCCCCCTAATACTCTCCCTGGCTATTGTATTCTGGTGTAGCCAAGGAGCCAAATTCTGAAGGTTTCCCTTCTGGGGCCAGGAACTCGCTCATATATTTACTTTCCTCCCAAAATTTTGCATGAGCAGCAATAGCCTTCATTCCTTCCATTTGGAAAACTTGTCTTAAACACAGTGGAACTGCTCAAATAAAAAGAAACCACTGGAATGATAATGAACGTTTTCCGTGTTTAAGTTTACATGCACAATGTTTCCCTGCTAAGCTGAAAAACAGCAGCTGAAAGAACAGCTTCACCTCTTGGATGATCACCGGAGCATTTAGTGTGACATTTACTGTAGTGCCTCAGTGGCTTAAAGTGAGAAAAAAGTCCTTCATTTGGGGACCGCCCCCCCAGCCTTCGCTCTGCCCGGCTAACGGTACCCGACGCCGATGGGGCAGGGCGAGGTACTGAGGGTAAAACCCTCAGCAGGCAGGCGTGCGAGTTGCTGCAATCGCTCTGCTATCAGTCCGTTACCGACACCACACCACGTCATACCCAGTGCTGATACTGCGTGCCTTGATAGCAAATAAACTTAATCTAAATTAGCACCATCTCAATGAAAGTTAATGAACATCATCTGGAAACCAAAACTAATTATCTTAATATTATGTTACTCTTCGAAAGGATATACAGCAAGTTTAACTGAGTAGATCTGTTTTTATCGTCTATCTTCATCCTGTACCTTTGCAGACTAAACTGATGGTTTAGTAAGTCAAAGCTCACCTAAAGAACTTGAGGTGCTCGGCCATCGAGGCTCCACCAAAACGCAATGAAACTTAAGTTCCTAAAGCCTGCAGACGCCTCTGGTAGCAGCCCTGAAAAGGCAGCCATGGCCGCCTTTCTCTCAGGAGGTGCCCCCCAGCTTTGCCCTCACGGAAACACAGAATTCACGGGGAGAGGCTGTGGCGGTGCTGAATGGCACAGGAGGATTTACCTTATGCCACTCGCTCGCTCCTCCCAGAGGCTCCATCTGCCTGAGGCACTTACAATGGCCTGCATCTCGTTTTGCAACTTTTTACACATTTAGCACAGGGAAAGGAAATTCTGGAGACCTCCAACATTTGCCCCTGTTGATAAGACCATCTTGTCCTAATACGCTCTTTGTTTCTTTTTCACAGAAATGCATTAGCAGAGGGGAGCTGCAAGTCTCCTTGTCTTACCAGCCCGTGGCGCAGAGAATGACTGTCGTGGTGCTGAAAGCCAGACATTTGCCAAAGATGGATATCACTGGCCTCTCAGGTAGAAGCTATTTTCTCCAGCCCTAAATGTGTTGGAAAAAAGTCTCCAAGTTCCCTTTCAGACCTTTTCACTTGTCCTATCTGAAAATTTTCTTTGTGCACTTTTCCTCAGCCTCTTTCTAAGGGTGATGGATCACTACGGTGATCCGTCACTCACCAACAGATGGTTACACAAACAAGACCAAATCCTTCCTACTGCGAGACCAACTGTTGCATCTTTCTGGCATCGCCTGGTTTGTTTACGAAGATAGTATTTTCCAAATTCAGCAGATCTCCATGTTGCTTTTGACCAGACTGCAGCTCTGTACCTCCGAGCTGCTCTCACTCATTGCCTTTAGCAGCATTTTTTCCATGGCATGACCGCTCCTTGCTGCATCTACCTCAAACCCTGCCCCTAGAAAAACAGGGTGAAAGAGAGCAAGCGTAAAAAAAGAGGAGGTATAGGCTCAGAATAGAGAGGAGTAAATTCATATGACGTTAGAAATAATTCTCGTGGGTTTTTTTGTTGTTGTTGTTGTTGGTTTTGCTGGTTTTGTTGTTCTACTACTTGAAGAGAAGAGCAGCTGTTCTGGCTTTCCTGTTTCGCAGTCACAGATTCTCAGACTCCTGAATCCCCTTAGCAAAGTTTCCTTCAGAATGATGGGAAAATGGTTGGAATCAACTTGAGATTCAATAATAGCCTGGCTGATAGCAAATTTAGTCCTGGTCTTGCAGTTTTCTCCTGTACACTTCAGAAGGAATGCAGACTAGGCTTAAATCTCTATTGTAGGCCTTAAATTTTACTCTTTCTTAAAAAAAGAAAAAGCTTTCCATGTGTGATCTCCAACTACAGGATAAATTTTTCAGTAACTGTTCTTCTACCTGCTGAATCTTGCGAGGCTAACATAATTTCTTTATATGATCTAGATTATGCAAAAGCCCATCATTTCAGGTGAATGAGAAAAGTGAAAATTAGCCAATGTCAGCTGGGTAAGTGACTCCCAGCCTCGAAAATTGTGTTACATGGTTAAAAAAGCACTATATGCCTGGTATCTTAATTTTAATCCAAAACAAGCATCCACATAAAGAGCAAGGTGACTGGTAAAATAACAAAGTGAGGCTGATGGAATAATGAAGGCTTTGTTTTAAACTTCCTTCTTTTTCAGTAGTTTCCACTATAAATGTTTTCCATCTACAGATTATTAAAACTGTTTTGACACTTTGTTAGGCTATTTCCTGAAATAGAGTAAAAATATTTCTTGTTGTAGATGACAGTGAAAAGTGAAAGTTTTGGCCAGTCGGGCACTGACCTCACCAAAAAGCTATCCGTTTGCTTATTTCTAGGATTAATTACCAAATTTACGTGCGACTTGCTTCCCCCCAGGCCCCATGTAATGTTGAAACTCATGAAGAACTTGCACCGCTACCAGCAGCTGGTTGCTTTGCAGTGAGAAAATCCGAAATATGCCAGCCGTGCCCCCCACGCCCCGGGGCAGTGGGAGCGAGGAGCCCAGATTCACACCATTTCCCTGAGCTGGCTCAAGTTCAGCACGCTAAACCCCGTCCGTTACTTCCCGGAGCAATACTGGGCTGTGTTATTAGTTTATTTCTCTCTCTTCTCCAGCAGATCCGTATGTCAAGGTGAACGTTTATTATGGAAGAAAGCGCATAGCAAAAAAGAAGACTCACGTGAAGAAGTGCACTTTGAATCCTGTCTTCAATGAATCCTTCATTTACGATATCCCTGTCGATCTCCTTCCCGACATCAGCATTGAATTTCTAGTTATCGATTTCGACCGTACCACAAAAAACGAAGTGGTGGGACGGCTGATTTTGGGAGCGCACAGCATCACTGCAGGTGGTGTGGAACACTGGCGAGAGGTGTGTGAGAATCCTAGAAAGCCAGTTGCCAAATGGCACAGCCTGAGCGAATACTAGCAGAGGTTGTGGCAGCGACAGCCGACTCGTAGAACAGACTTAAACCTTGTTTTAGCTGTAGAACTAAACTTTCGTAAGAAGCAGCAGCTGATTGGTTCTCTAGTGATGTGATTTTGCAGGGCACTAAAATTCTAAAGAGCATTAAATGGAAAAAAAAAAGATACCACGAATATATATAACAGTGTAATCACGCTATTGCATGCCTAATACAAACTGAAATTAGTATAACTACCAATATCAAGTTGCAGATTTTAATACAATTATCTGTCACTATGGAAGTTGTGTTTGTGCCGAACTGTCTTTGCTGGTATTCACCAAGATTGGCCTGTCTTTATTAGGCTTCTCCCAAAGTTTCTGAATTCTGCTGTTTAACCTCTAGTTTCTTGTTAGTTTGCCTGCCCATTGGTTCTTGCAGTTCTGTTCTTTGCTGGTTTGGGAGTACCAACCGCATTTCCATATAAAGGTGGTTTAGAATTCTGCACTAGCGCAAAAGGAAAATACAGGGGAAAATGGCACTTTCCTTCAGAGAAGAAATAATTCTGTTGTCAGGTACTGAAATGCTTGCCGTCGCGATGTACTTGTTGTGGAGCTCTAAGGTCACAACATCAAAGATTTGCATCTGAAATTCAAACTCCGACAAACTGATCACCTTGCTTTTGCCACGTGGAAGTTAGCACAGGCGTGATCTCCCAGACTGTCAGAATCGGGGAAACTCCGCTCTATTTCATGTCATTTAACCCTGTCTGTGCGTGAAGGGCCCAAAGAAAAAAAACAAAACCTGATGTGTCATTGGTAAGGAAACTCTTGCCGATTCTTTCAAACATTAAATGTGAAGTTCTACATCACTGATAGGGTCTGTTATAATGGCATAACATATCTGAGATAGGAAAATATCTTGGGGGAAGAGGTTTTCAGTGAAAAAAATACAACGCTTCTCTTCATTCATACTTGAGTCAATTTGCATTATATATGATCTTGTAGTTACCTAAGAGCCAGCTCTCAGAAAAGGAGGCAACACGGGGCAAAGCCTGTCGCTACAAAATGCGTCAGGCTTCAGGAAGTTAATTCTCAGAGTTTCAAGGCAGCTCAAGTTAGTTCTTAAATTGTGAATGACTTCTGAGTCTTGGGATATGCTTCCCATCGCCTCTGAAGTGTCAAAACGTTACTTGACGAGTGTGACCTGTAGCACTTCAGGCTATTAACCCTGAATAGTCAGTAGTTTTGAACAGAAGTTCATAAAGTTCCACAAATACAAGTCTGGAAGTAGCTGCGTTAGATCTCACGGTAAACACAGTAGCCTGTGAACTGGTTTTGTACAAGACAGGAGCATCCTGGCAAGTAACTCGATTCAGCTTCTTATTACATTCAAGCCAGGAAGGATAAAAGGGTGATAATTGGCAGCAAATGATTGATTGTAAACGTTGTTGGTAAACTGAGCGGAAATAGCTATAACAGGCTGTAGAAATTTAAATTATTTCTGAACTCTCCAATGGAAGTACAAGGCAGAAGTGAGCTTGCAAAGAGGCACGTAGAAGCCCGCAAATTTTCAGTGAACGTTTAGTTGCTTCCAGGCAGCCAGTCTCTTCTGTGCCCTGTGGAATGTAAATAATGTATTATAATTAAAAAATTTTAAAATCATTTAACTACTTACAAGACTTGACTACTGAATTTTAGAGCCCTGTCGGAAAAATGATCCTTTCCACCTTCCTGCTAATGAAAGTAGAATAATTGAGCAAGTCTTAGTCCGTTTCCTCTCCAGCCACCGTGTCAAGCACCAGCTGCTGGGAGGGCTCTTGGTGCAAACAGTCAGCACTTTGTTAGTTGGCAATACTTTGGCACCTCTTCCTAAGAAATTATTTTTGGAAAGCTGAATTTTCTCACTGATGGCTAGTTACTCATTGACACTTCCTTCCAGGCAGAGGGTCTTTTTAGCAACAGAAGTCGCTTTGAAGCTGAAGCTCTATTTCTCAGCCTTGCATGGCAGACAGAAGCGTGGACTTCGTGCTTTATCGATCCTGATTACGAGGATTTCTGCCTGAGGTTACAGTAGATTTTATCTTTGTCTTAAATGCTTTCTAGCTCATGCTCTACTAGTGGCTCACAGCCACAAACCAGAGAACGAGTTCTCCCTTGGAAATTGGTGTAGATCTATTTCAATCCTAGTTTTTGCACTAAGCAATTGCGTTGCTGAAGTTTACAACCGTCATGACTTTTCCTCGGAACATGCTTTCAAACACCGCTCCAAACACCTGAATAGGACGTACTAACAACAACAAAATTCCCTTTTTTATCTTTGGTGGGAAAGGCATGCTTAAGCCTAGATGATCTCCTTAAGATTCCTTTAGTTGAAAAGGAAAGATGAACTTCTTGTCAAGGAAACATGCTCAGGGTAAATAGACTTAGGCTGTCGGGCAGATAGGAGTAGCTCCAACACTCTTCTGGAATAATAGGAAACTGAAGATGTGCAGATATATATTTTTTAAAACATAAAATAGACAGTAAGTGACAGCGGACTCACTGTAAAATCTCCCAGGTGTGGTTATTCTTTACCTTGTGTCTTCTATTGTAAAATTAACTTGGACAGTTACAACTTTGTGTGAAAAAAGAAAAAAAAAGGCAAAAAAACCTAACTCAACATGTGTGAAACTGCATAATGCTATAAGCTAATCTACATTATGTAATGCTATCTTGTATGTTGAATTTGTTAACGCACATTGAGCGTGCAAATAAAAATTAAATCACTTTAGCTGCTGACTGTGCCATGTTTGACCGTAGGCAACACATACATGACTATACTGAATATTTTAAGAGTTTGTTTCTAATAACATGGATTTCTGCTTTGACAATTCGCAGGAAAAGTACACACAAAATAAATCTCAAAGAAATAAAAGAACATTAACAGAAGCCTGGCAAATTAAGTATAACACTATTACTTAAGTGTTAGCACATACAAAAACTCTGAGTTATCTACACAGCGTTATAATCTGGTATAATTTGGCACTCATGAGCTAAGTTGAATCTAAGTGAAAAAAAGAGGACATTAGATGGGCAGAAAAGGAAGCGATTTGACTCTAACATTTGTAATTTAGAAGCATTCCTGGATTCCCAGTCAAAACAATTGTCCGGGAACACTTTTGTCCATCTTGCTCTGTGCAAGACGCAACGGTAGAGTGATCTGGCTTCTGTGACTTGTTTTTCTGCAGCTCCCCATCACACTGCCCAGAACAGTATTGCCAGGCACAAAGCCACGTCTTTAGAAAATGCCAAATAGTACAGAGCAGAGAGCTGTGTTACCCCAGCAACGCAGACTGCAGCAAGCACTCCAGTGCCATACTTCACTCTTTGATAGCTTCCCATGTAGCAAAGGACCAGTCTCCAGAGGTGCTTCAGGGGTCTCGGTACTTAAAACGAGCTTCGGGTCTCACCTTCAAGGAGCCAGGCAGTTTCAGCCCAAGCTTTACAAAAGATTGCCTCATGTCCCAGAAGAAGAGATGTGGCCGGTGCTGCAGCTCTTCACACAATTCTGCACCAGAGGTAGAGGGGTCACAAGCTTCCCTGCCTCCACACCCAGTGCAGAGGACGCTCTTTGGAGTAGGTTGCATGCCTTTTCTAGTACAAATACACCACGGTTAACACTAAAAACTGACTCTCTCCAGCGTTACTCCGGGACAAAGATGAAAATGATCAAACCGCAACGGATGCCGTTCCCATCCCCAGGTTCCCCAGTGGCATCCTCAGCTATTGTAGTAATAGTGAGGAAGGAGTGAGTGAAGCACTCGAGAAGTTTAACTAGCTTGACCCGACTCCTGCTCTGGTGATTCAATTCCAGCACATCGCTCAACGGTGGCAGATTATGCATATAGTGATCCACGTGACTCGTGCATGCATTCGAACTCAGCGCCCAATGACTCGGGACACGGTGGTTTATTTAACACCTGGGCTTACCATTAATCACGTTGTTCTCTCTGCTGTGACCGATCACAACGTTTAACCACTTTCAGTTATTTATCATGGTAATAACCACAGTTATTAGAACACTTGGCTAAAAATGCTCAGCCAAAGCGCAGTTGCTGAATATTTTCTACTTATTGTGCAAGATGTGAAAGGAGATCTCTCTTGATCCTTCTCTGCTTGGCTTCTGCATCTAATATTGCATGCCTTTAACAAATGTCCTGTTTCAGGTTCTTACACCATTCAGCTGAGACAGAAACAAAAGAATTTGCATAAGAAAAAGAAAAATAGCAAACAGAATGGGTTTGACAAACCATGAAAAGAGAAAGGTTTTGTGGAGAGCATGGAAGCTCAGCTCTGACTCTCTTCCCACCTTCCTTGGGTCCGGGTGCTGGTGCCATTTAAACCAGCAGGATTTTGCGCTGCTTTCAGCACAATTGGGGCTTTCCTCCTCCAACAGCTTCTGCCTCACCTAATTCCCCGGCGGAGTGAGTCGTGTTGCCACGGCAATGCGATTCACTTTTGATGGCAGTCGCTGGATCAGGGCTCTTTCGGTATTTCCTTTGAACAGGCAGAGTCAGGAACAGCTCTGTCTCCTTTCCGAGCCCCAAATACGCAGGATTGTGTGAAGAGGGAAGTAGCTGCCATCAGACGGGTCCCTCTGAGCAGCTTCAGAGCACCCTGATTTCACCCTCGTTAAAATGCAACTGGATGTCGAGCATTCAACAAGCCGTTCCACCCCATCAGGCAGATCACAGGGCCCCTACGTCAACGCCGTTATTGTCAAAACTTGAAGTCGTCTCCAGTAACTAAAGCCAAGCTAGTCCCCCAGAGCCTGCAGCACCAGAAAGCCCCCGTGCCTGCGCACCGCAGCTCCGTAACGTAGAGCAAGTGCTGTATCTGAACTGGTTTCACTCTGTGCTACGTCTTGGTACGTGTACGTGATTCTTGGGGAGAAAGTTTCTCTGTTGGGCCAAATGGGAAACGGGTCAGGAAAGGAAAAACATACCAAGAAATAACTAGAACACAAGGAAGTGACAGACAAGGCAATGCCTAGGGAAAAAACCACAAAACCAAACAAAACCCAAAAACAAACAAACAAAAAACCCCCCAAAACCTACCACAAAAAACCCCAAATGACACTCCCCTTTACCATATTGCACAACAGTTCTACCCTTCCTCCCAACATGGAAGGGCCCGTAAAGATGATTTTTAGACTTTACATCAACACAGAACCTGTTGCGTCACGTACATCAGTACATTAACTCCTCTGGTCCTGAAATTAGTCATCTCAAAGGTCTCAGTAGCCACTTAGGGACATCCCATTGTCACTGAAGAAAAGCAGCCAGCTGTTGGGGGAAAAAAAAATAAAATTAGAAGTGTACCCAAAATAAACGAGAGCACGAGGAGCCTGTTACCCCCAAGGGGAAGCTGTAGGGAGGCACAGGAGTGCTGAGCACCTTTGGGCCGGGAAGGGTAAGAGATGTTCCAAGTCACAACAAACTTGGGCCACATTAATTTCAGCTGGGATAGGGGAAGGGTTGGAATCATCTGCACCCAGAAAAGAATAAAAAACATGGGTAGGATTTTTTGGGCAATGTTCAGTTTATATAACCGTGACTTCTTAAAAATTTAAACAAGCAATGCAACTTACCACAGGGAGCTCACCACCTTGATTTTTGGTCCTGAACAGAATGTTGATAAACAGAAGTAAAAATTCAGACTTCAGGTTACATCCAGAAAGCCAAAATGTAAAAGTTTGTCTGAGTCCTTCCTGCTAATGAATGTAACAAGACGAACAGGAGTTCAGCAAAGCAAAATTTAGCAAATACCAAGTGACTCACATATTACGCTGTTAAAAGAATGAGTTACAACATAGATCTATGTACTAAAATCCTCTTATCATTAAAAGAAATATTTATGTCATACCTTAGGATATACGTTTAAGTCTCTGAAAGGAACACCAGGAGCGTAGACAGGAGAAAAATCAACGTGTTACCACACATTACAGCACAAAGCCTGAGCTGATGCTCTCGAGTCATTTTTTTTCTTAAAATGATATAGCAGTAACAGGTCTGGTGAAAAAAAAATCATTTGGGAATGGTGGGGGGAAAAATTATAAAAAGGGTTGAACAGGAAATCTGCCCTTAACACAAGAGCTGCACAGCCCAGACAGAAAAATCCAATAGCAAGCCTGTATAGGGTATCATCTGATCATATTGGATGCTGTCAGATTGAGTCAGTGTCTTGGCCATCACCAATGTATAGAACTTTTTTTTTTTTAATTGTTGCTACTGATATTCTCTGCAGAGAACATCTGTATTTCCAAATAACTTCACATCATGGTCACCCAATGAGTCTAGAGGAGAACTATTCCACCTTTTCTTATCCTATCTTCAAAGTGCTGCACTCTATTATTTGTAATACAGAAAACAAACAACAACAAAACCCCCCAAACCAAAGATAAAAAGATTAAAGCAAATTCATCCCAGTGTTCTTTGAGATCTCACGGCAATATTGGTTTTGCTGGTTCACGCATACTAGTGAGACCATGTTTATGCATACATGTATCTTTGGGCCATGTAATAAGCTTTATATTTTTTCATTTTCATCCTTTCTTAGTCATCCTAAGGTAACGTTTCTCAATACTGAGTTTTGGTAATGTTTTCAGAGGAGGGTTTTGGGTTTTGTCTGTACTTCTAGGGTTTATTGCTTCATATAGCGTTCAAATTACGTGCAGGAATTAAAGCCGATTATTAGCAAAGAAAGCATTTGTCAGAATTAACCTTTCCATCCCAGTTAGGTGACTAGTTCTTCCTCCGCAGGCCATCTAGTGGTTTAGCTGTTCAAGTCAGATGCTTTTTGTGCATCTTCTGTCAATTTAATGGCCGGACTCACTGGAAGAAATGACCTCAGCCTATGCCAAGTGAAACATTCCAGTTTTGCTCATTTGCTGTGGCAAAAGCGCAAGCTAGAAGACAGCTGGCTCGTGCTGGAGAACAAAGGACAGCTCGGGAACGTTCATCTTCAGGTCTCTAAGTTCACCTGCAACCAGATTTATACAGGTGTGAGAGAGACAGCACGTCGGCAAGCTGCCCGTGACCCAGATACTACATGGAAACCAGAAGATTAAGGATTTTGTTTCACGCCTCCAGTCTTGTGACACAAGTGTTAATTCAGCAGGAATTTTGGCAATTTTTCCCCCCCCGGTTCTCAGTTACATGTAATTAACTGCCACATATCTTAAATTTTACCAGTTTTGCACTTTTGTAAACAACTTCTTGTTATCTCAGCAGAAGACTGACCTTTATTAACAGCAAGGAGACGTTATAGTTTTGCATTCCTGTAATAAAATCACACGAAGTAGACCTGTATCAGCACCACAGAACACACAAAAGATTTTCTTAGTACAGTCAAAGCAGGCAGTAAACTTCAAAATTTGCTCAACTACGCACACACGCTACGGCAGTGTCAGACCCTTCTCCAGTTCTGGTGATGGATACGCCGTTTGTGGGCAGATCTTGGTAATTACAACCTTGAATGCCTTTGAGCCCAGCCTCGGGGAGATGAAATACTGAAACGCTCTTTTCTCACACATTCGACACGTGTGTGAACGCTCAGAGACCCAGGCGACCAGCACGCAACGGTACCCACTTCGATCCGTAAGGTCATTTTTATTCAAAGTTTCCATTGCGGTTTTTTTTTTTTTTATACAAAACCCCTCACTCCTGTAACTATTTAGATCACAGATAAATGGCACTTAACGATCATGTTGGAGAAAGAATTGTAAGAATGCAGTAGCAGGAATTTTTTCATTCCACAGATTTGTTCGTGCCCTCTAAGAAAGAGGTCACCACTGGAACAGCTGAAACAGCTTCTAATTTCTAAGGAGAAGCCTAAATAGTAAGCTCTTAGTCACCTGCTTCTAACACGATAATTAGAGGTTTTCCTCTAATTTGTCTCTAGATCTTAACACACTTACGAATTTTTAGTATGAATGTCTGCAAAGTAATTTGTTTTGGTCTACATTTGAAAGCCATGTAACCAAAAAAGATGCAAAATTAGCCTTTTCTTTTGGTCTAAATTATGTTTCCTTTATTTATGGAGAATGCAACAGAGATGTAGCAAAATTATTGAAGAACTGCTATCACTGAATACATTTTAACACACTGACTTCGGATAAACCGGCCCAATCCACGGTGAATAACACAAGTAACAGCACGAGCAAGGAGAGCTCAGCATTAGGAAAAGGTAGTCGTGTTTCAGCTCTTTACTCAGTACGTATCGAAGGATTAAGTAGGTAGGGGGTGCAATAGCTGCTGAACTCTATTTGGGTATTTTGTATCTCACCTGCGAGACTGAAGCAAAGCTGTCCTGGAGTAAGAAGGAACGTTGTCAACTCTGAAAACGGATGAAAACCAGAAGGAGCACGAGCAAGGCGACACAGCAGATGAGTTACTGGGGAGCCCCAAGAGAATGTGCCTTAAGAGTCAGTGTTGTTTTATATATATATATTTTTAATATATATTCTTAACTAGTCTGCAAAATGGAATGAGCTGTGATGTATCACGGCTTTCAAGGTATTAAGAGCTGGATAGAGATGGAATATTTCCTGTTGGCTTAGAAAGGAGCTGGACTATTAAATGGCTGGATGAAAGCTGCACAAATAATAACAAGGACAAAAATAACACTACGAAAGCTGTCACGGTTGTATTGCCACTAGTTAGAAAATATCCTGAAGTCACTTGAAATTGCTGAAAATGTCTTGCAGGTCTACCAAATTTTCATTCATTTCTAGCTTTTCAAAGGTTCTTGGACAACGAGCAGCTTCCAAAGTGTGCTTTAAATCACTGCTGATCATCAGCTGGTGATGGACAGATACTCTGTCACCTGAGGACAATAAACAACCACGACACCTGCACGCCACTTGTGATTCACGGCTGTAAACCAGACATGTTGAAAAGAAATATGTCAGAGTTAACCTTCCAAGAATCTTGCATTTAGTCCAAATTATAGTCCAAGGGCTTTCCCACAAAGGCAGAAGTGGGTAACACCCATCGGGCTTTCAACCAGGGGAAGATTTATCTGCCAACTCATCTGTTTAGACAACAAACCAGATATAAACTCGATTAGGGACATTATTGCCATAACCACTACAATTTAAGCGTGTCTCTCCAGACCAGAAAACGCAGACCTGAGTTACTGCCGCCAATGAGATGATTCTTACAAGACACGGTTACAAGAGATGGAGCTTTGGGCAACGTGGTCTGGCGGAGGGTGTCACTGCCCATGGCAGGGGGTGGAACTGGATGGGCTTTGAGGTCCTTTCCAGCCCAAACCAGTCTGGGATTCTGTGGTACCTAGGGAATGAATGCACTGGGAGATGTTTACGCTGTCTGTGAAAGCGAAAACGTTCTGCACCTCTACCACTAGACCATCATTCACCCGCTCCTACAAGGGGAGATCCTAACCCAACCCAAGTGACAACAGCAGCCTTTTGATAGTCATAAAGCGAGAATTATATTGCAAATTTGCTACAGCATAAATACCTTAAGGGAAGAAAAAACAACAACTATACCAAAGCCCAAAGGAGTCTAAACCCAGTACAAAATAATAAAATGCAAACCACCGATGTGGAGAGCAACCGAGGCAGTGGCAAGTGCAGAGGGATTTCTTTGGCCCCAGTACTCAAGGATCTGGGCAAAGATTTAGACACTTACCTCATGCAGCTGCCCTTGCCCCATCCGTAACTAAAACTCGGAAAGTCACCACGCGTTAGACAGAGCATACACAGGTACAGTAATGAACTTGCAAAATGTCCAGATCATACTTAAACAATTTAGCACCAGACTCAGGTCACAGAATATTTAGGCTTTGCACCACTTAAATGTAATATACCAACTCTTTTTTTTGAGCAAGATAAGCCTTTTCCAAAATAATTTACAGACATACCATGAGCTCTCCTTTTTTCAGCACTTCCAGGCTGAATGGCCTTCTACCCATCATGCTAGACACCACAGACTAAAACATCAAATGCAAATGTTTGTATTAAAAATTATATATTGTGTCAAATAAAACAATAATTCTGTGTACAAATTCATACATGACAAAAATAAAACTCTTTTTGAATAACACTGTGTAAAAAAAGTGCTTGCTGCTGTTCTGATGTAATAATTCTATAAGCAACAGGCTCACAAAGGCATTAGTAAACACACACATTGCATTGAAGGAATCACGTAAGGCACAGACATCACTTATTTAAGGTGAAATTAGTCCCGTACAGCTTTCAGTACTGCTGACAGGTTACCCTTACAGATTATCTGAAAACTCGGAACGTAGGAAGCTGACTAACATTTTCTGTTAACTTCCTGTATCAAGGAAAAGCACAGGGAAAACTTGTAATCACCGTCAGGCCCCTGCTCAGCATTACCAGAAAACTGGTCTGAAATAATTTTTATGATGACAGAATCAGCAACTGCTTTCAGAGCAACTTCTTAGCTGTTGCCCTCTCCTTCTCCTGAAATCTTCTGCTAGATGGTTTTCCTCGGATTTTGATCTGAGTTACAGACATTTCATCCAACCATGAATGATTACGAGGGCTTTCAGTCCTAAACCAGTAACTACTGAAAAGACACACAGAACTGCTCACACCATTAACGTAAAAGAGGTCTTAAGTTCTAAACAATCTGAATTATTCTCAGCCTTTGTCAAACACCACACGTGTGATTATTACCAGTGTAGTGTAACACTGGAGCAGTGGAAGTAAGAAAGAGAAATCAGTTTAAATGTTTAGTTCAGCCACAAACAAAATAAAAGAATGTAACCTTGCTCCAAATTTCTCGTTACAGGTTTTTTTTTTAAATCTTACACAAATACTCTTAAAACCAATAGGCACAGAATTTCCAGTTGTATCTTAAGCAATACGGAGTTTAGCAAGAAAAAAAGCTTAAGTTTATATATTTGCTATCCTCACTTCTTGTACTAATCCTTTTACATATGAATTTTCAGTTTTGACTGCACTATCACATGCAGCACACGAAAACTGACATCACAGATCTGATTTTTGATCAGTAAGATTAACATAGTTACTGACACAGATGATCGAAGAAAAATAGAAGCTACACTACACTTAGTCTACTAAGCTCTTTCACTCTTAAACTGAAAGATTCTAGGCACTTAGTTCTCTGAGAAACTTATTTTAACCATGTCTAAGTTACCCAACTATGACTTGTTCTATTACTAAAAAAAACCAAAACCAAGAGGAACACCAGACATTCGTGTGCCTCTGCTGGATTTAAATTCTCTGATGTGTATGTAAATCAGTTTGAAAGCAAAGAATATCTCTACGCACAGAGAGTCTGCCTCAGAAGAACTTCCTTAACCAAACTGTTCTTTACTGAGCACAAGATGACCTATACCTGCACTGCCTGGACCACCTGCGTAGGTAAGGTCGGGGGTGTGAGTATCTGTTGCTGTACCCAGCTAATTGCTTCCTTCCACTGCACCGGCAACTTTTAAGACTGCACTGGAAGAACCAGTATTAGGGATATTAAATCTGGGCCCAGATACCTCAGTATCAGTCATGTTCTCTACAACGTAGTTATCATACAATAATTCGAAATTACTGTGTTAGACTTCTACTTCACAAAGATACTGGCTCCTTTAAGACAAGAACATAAAACTGAATGTAAATAAATAAGCCAGCGCACCATTACAGCTGTAATTTTTAACAAGCAAGTCGGAAAACTCAAAGCTGTGGTTTCTACAGCATCTACAGCATCCTTACATTACATCTGCTAGGACAACACAGTAAATGCTATATACAGTAGGAAAATGCTACATATTCATGCACTGTTGCCAAGTTATAGCTGCCATAGGAACCATAATTTGCTTTTCCTGACTTGTTTAGAATCCCACCTACAACACTGCTGATTAACTGACAATTCAGATAAACTTGTACGAGTATTCCACCATTACTTTTGCTGGAAAAAATGTATTCGATGAGAACACAAGACCTCTAGCATAGCTCTGTTCAATGACATCTGTACATGGCCAAGGCTGCTAGTCATGACATATGCTTTGTAAACCACTTTTCAGCACGACCTTGACAAGCCACCTCTTGTGATGTGGGTTACTGCTCCGGAGAGCAGCAACTTTTTCTTGTGCAAACAACTAGGGAAAAAAAATTAAGTTAGGTTGGGTAGACTTCAGCAATATTTTACACAATTCAGCTTCCAGTACGCAGTGACTGAAGACTAACATTCAAAAGTGCAGGGGCATAAACCTATCAGCATTTGTAACCAACGACATAGCAATTGCATTTGTAACCAAGCAACATTTGCTGGACCCAGTAAAAAGAAAAAAAAAAGACAACAAACAAAAGTACAACTGTTACTGTGTCTTAAGTTAAATATCCAAAATTAAGGGAATACCATTCTAAACAAAAATAATTGGTAAAAGTTATGCATTCCCTCATAAAATTCCCATCAGGTTTAAAACATGCTGTCAAGGTGTTGTCATTAAACTGCTTTGGTTACAAATGGCTGTTCACAGGTTTTGTTTGATTTTGCAGAGGAATTCTCTCTGCTCAAGTGACCGAATCCTTCTTCCTTCTAAATGGTGACTTCAGTCTTTTCCACACGCTGCTTTTAGGTTTTGATTTTTTTTCCATTGCCATTATTGCTTCTTTTTCTTTCCTGCGGATTTCTCGCACAAGAGCATGAAAAACATCATCAATATAATAACGGTATGCAGCTGAAGTTTCAAAAAAAGGGCAGTTGAATTCTCGTGCTAAAGCAGAGCCTTCTTCTTTGGAAACCTGAAAAAAAAAAATCACACTTGTCAAGAAAGCCAAAACCAGAAAGTTTATTTCTTTACCATTGCTTGTTCTGTTTGCTCTGTAACTGTGCAGGCACGCTCCCAGTTCCAGAACAGCTCATTTCCACTGATCTCTACAAACCTGTTTTTCTTTCTCTTTCACCCATCACTTCTCTAGTACAGCAATCATCTACAAGAAACTCTCTGGACATTCATGAAACAACAAAATCCTTTGAAAGAATATTCTTTTCTTGGAGCTTAATCTTGATGTCACCTAACATGACCGGCCCTCAAGCCCTAACACAAGCATTTGTCAGTTTGGTAAACAAAAGGTATTTCCTTCTCCTGGTCAAAATCTTTTATAACTAAAGGTAAAACTACTCCCCAGAACCAAGCAAAACCTTTCCAAACAAAACCCACACCAAACCAAAACCAAAGCAAAAACTGACTGGCCATATAAAAACAACACCCACTCCTCATCCTTTACTTCACATCTCTTAGCATGGGTGTGTTCTCCCATAGCTACCACAATTTTACTGCTACAACACACACTGAAAATTCATCTAATTCCAGGTATACAAACAGAACCTCTGGAAACTTGTTTTCCAAAGAATGTTTCCTTTGAGTGAAGCTCTGCTTAAAACTGTTTTTCCACAGATGGTAGTTATGCTTTTCTTAAGCTAACAGTAATTTTCCTTTCTCTCCATTCTTCTCCAAGCTCTCCATTACTACGTGTCTATCGTTAGCACACTTGCATTTGCAATTTGTACTAGTATCTGCAAGTGGTTTACAGAATGTTAAATCTCTAGTAACACAATCTCCTTTCACAAATTTAAAAAAAAAAAAAAAAAAAAAAGGAAAGCCCAAGAGCAGTTGAAACCCAAAGCATCAACTTGAAGATTTTACTCTTTACTTTTGTGACTGCTATACACATTTGGTTATTCAATACATTCCGGGGTAAACAAGTACTTCTCTACTGTTCAACTTATTATATAGTACACATGCAAAAAAAATTAAGAATATAACCTCTTGTATTACTGCATTTTACAACAGAAATAGCTTGCAATTGTGGGCCTCTTTTGTGCCATTTACCTGCCGTAGCTGTGTCAGATCAGATTTATTTCCCACCAGGACCACAGGAGTATCATCAGTGCGTCGAACACGATAGATTAGCTGTTTGAACTCACGCGCTTCATGGAAACTGCGTCGGTCTGTGATTGAATAACAGATGATAAATCCCTCGCCAGCCCTCATGTACTGGTCTCTCATGGCCGTAAACTCTGCCTAGAAACAGACAATTACATTTCAATTGTACAAATACAATGACTTTCTAACTTGCTCGGAATGGGAAACACAATATGCATTCCAAAAACAGCTGCAGAGGAAGTCTGTAAACAAGCTGGTCATCCATCTTCTTGTCCCATTATATATAGGACAAGATATTACATATGTTTGGGATTAACACCAAGTTTCCCTCCCTATAGAAATCACACCACCGTATCATTTATCAGCCAGTATGTACTGCTTGTTGATCATGAATGGCAAGGTGCAACAGAGAAAGCACTGCATGAAACCAGAGTACCATCTGAGCTGCCTACATATACATAGTATGATATAGATGCTATAAACAACATGACGCTTAGAAGAAGTAAAAGAGCTCAAAAAACCAATTTGGAAGAAAAGAAAGGCATACTTTCATAAGACTTCTTTCTCTACATCTGACCATTACAGACTACTTAACACCCTCCCAATTCACTTATTATTGCTCACATACCTGTCCTGCTGTGTCCAAAATATCCAGATTGGCAGGTTCATCATCAATGCGTATTCGTATTTTATAAGCATCCTCTGTGAATTCACGGCATATCAGAAAGAAGAAGATTAGTATACAATTGCAATACTCATTAGTCATCAATTCACAAAAAGAATATTACACTAGGAGAGTCTAATCTGGTACTATTACTATACTAGACTGATCTTCATTTAAGAACAAATTAAATTTTTAATTGTTCTGGTGTCGACAGAACTTCATGGTGAATTCACGAAGTTCAACAAGGCCAAGTCCAAGGTCCTGCACGTGGGTTGGCGCAACCCCAGCACAACTACGGGCTGGGCAGAGAATGGATGGAGAGCAGCCCTGAGGAGAAGGACTTGGGGGTGTTGAGGGATGAGAAGCTCAGCATGACCCAGCAATGTGCGCTTGCAGCCCAGAAAGCCAACCGTGTCCTGGGCTGCGTGTCCAGCAGTGTGACCAGCAGGTCGAGGGAGGGGATTCTGCCCCTCTGCTCCGCTCTGGGGAGACCTCCCTGCAGTGCTGTGTCCAGCTTGGGGGTCCCCAGGACAAAGAGGACATGGAGCTGCTGGAGCAAGGCCAGAGGAAGCCACAGAGATAAACGGAGGGCTGGAGCACCTCTGCTATGGAGACAGGCTGAGAGAGTTGGGTTTGTTCAGCCTGGAAATGAGAAGGCTCCGGGGAGACCTCAGAGCACCCTCTGGTTCCTGAAGGGGCTCCAGGAAAGCTGGAAAGGGGGTGGTGACAAGGGCAGGGAGTGACAGGCCAAGGGGGAAGGGCCTGAAGCTGAAGGAGGGGAGATTTAGATTAGGTATGAGGCAGAAATCCTTCCCTGTGAGGGTGCTGAGGCCCTGGCACAGGGTGCCCAGAGAAGCTGTGGCTGCCCCTGGCTCCCTGGCAGTGTTCAAGGCCAGGTTGGACGGGGCTTTGGGCAACCTGGGCTAGTGGAGGGTGTCCCTGCCCATGGCAGGGGTGGGACTGGATGGGCTTTGAGGTCCTTTCCAATCCAAACCAGTCTGGGATTCTATGATTTAGTATCCTCCCTACCATTTGCTAAAATCATGCCATTGTACATGTTATTTCTGACAGACATGTGACTACATCCAATAAGTTCATTTTGGACACCTCAGTGGAAAGCACAGAGTAAGAGCATTACATTTTTCTCAAAGAAAGAAAATACCCGTGACTGAAGAGAAGAATTGGCCACCAACTGCCATTTTCTTAAAAGTAAAACAACAAACATTCTGCCTCTCTAAATCAGCACTATCACACTACAACAGTCCCCTTTCAACAAGAAGCTGGCTCTTTTTCCCATTTTGTAACTGTTGGTTAAGGTTTCCCTTAGAGATGCTGCAAAAGTCATACAGCAATACACTAAGCTGTTAAGCACTTTCATCCCTCCCAACTTCTAAAACACAGAGCACAATTTGGCCTGACAAATTAATAGCAGAGAGCTCACCTACAGCATGGAGACTAGATTTTTTGAATAGACAACTAATACTCACTTATCAGCAGTTTATCATCCTTGTCTGCCAACATACAAATAGATAATGCGCGGCCTGAATATATGTGATAGGAAAACCATTAAAGATCTAAAGCTCAGGACATGTCCCAGTCCTCACAGCAGTCTCAGAACTCCTAATACCTTTAAATTAGTAATCTAATGGACTAGGATCCTCAATTTATGGGTAAATTTATAGCTTTGAGTACTTTAAAGCAATGGACTCCACAATACCTTAACCTGCTAAGAGAAGGAGTGAACAGTAAAGAGAAAACAGAGATTTTTCTTACCAATTGTGGGATCATGATCCTCTGGAAACCGGTGACTGATGAACTGCATGGTCATGGCTGGAAACAAAAATCAGACACAATTGCACAAGTCTCGGTAAACATCTGCAGCTTCAGCATTCAGTTCGCAACACGCTCAAGCACACTATTTCACTAACAGCTAAAAGATAAAAGCATACTCAGTGCAAGACTTGAAAGAAATACGGTAGATGAAACAGTTTAAATAACTCCAAAACAGACCTACGCCCTTGTCCTTAACAAAGCGCTCCGAGTTTCAGAAAAAAGCTGGGCACAGCCAAAACGCGGACGAGGATGAGACACTGCGCTCCGAGACACCCCGGGGCGGGGAAGGGGGGTAGCAGCACCCAAACCACGGCTGTTTCCTTCCAGCAACACGTCCCCCCGCAGCCGCCCGGCCGAGCCCGCCGGCGCTCCCGCCGCCCGCGCTCCCTGTGGAGCCCCCGGGCCGCTCCGCGCAGCTGAGGAGAAGGCGGCGGCCCCGCCCGCGCCAGGACGGAGGGTCCTCAGGGCCACCGTTCCCCCTCCGGCGGCGGACCGGCCCCGCGGTCCCGTCCGGAGCAGCCGTACGCACCGCTCTTGCCGACGCCACCGGCGCCCAGCATCACTAGCTTGTACTCGCGGGACTGCCCCGGAGCGCCGCCGCCGCCCGGGCGGGCTCCAGAATCCATCTCCTCAGAGCTGAAGAAGCCGCCGCCGCCGCTGAAGAGGAGGAAAGAGCGTGAGCACCGGGAGTCCCTCGCCCGGCCCTGCCCCACCGCCGCCGCCGCCACCCCCTTCCTCCTCACCGTCAGTCAGGCTCCTCCGCGCCGCATCCAACCGGCCGCCGCTCCCAGCCGAGGCGGCGACACCAAAATGGCGGCGGCTCCTCCACCGCCAGCGAGCGGCCAGCCACGCCCCCGCCCGGCCCGCGCCGAGGGGGCGGAGACCGGACGGCGGCCCGGCGGGGCCAGCGCAGGCGCGGTCCTAGCACCGCCCGCCCGCTCCCCACAGCTGCTGCCCCGGGCCCAGGGCTCTCCACCCGCATCCCCAAAGTTTACTGCCACGCATCCTGCCTGCGCTGGAGTCAAACCTCACCCAAAAAAGCGGCACGAAGCAGAATATTTATACATTTATTTATAATGAAAGTATGGTTCTAATTATTTACAACACATAGGAAAGACAATGTTTGTACAAGTGAGACAGCAAGGTCTTTCAGTGTGCAGCAGCGACACACATCCCCCTTTTTAAAACTATTTCTCCTCTTTCAAAAGCTGACCAGCACGTTGTCGCAGTCCCATGTATCGCTCCTCTGTACAAAAGAGTTCTTTCTGCAGCAGCCCACCCCACCAAGAAGTCCATGTCTGTCAACAATCCAACAACGTATTCCCAGGTTCCACTTCCACGCTTCAAGGCAAGAGCAACACCTGCGCTGGGGTCACCGGCGCTGCGTCGACCCGGTTGCTGCCTGCCTTTTCTTTGTTAAACCACCGTGAAACGAAGGGGTAGGATCAAGGAAGCGAACAAGTTAAGAGATGGGGAGGAGTTCGGTCCGAACTGCTGACGGGAAGGAATCCAGGGGAGACGGGAGAAGATTAAGTACCAGCACTACAGTGCCGAGTCCACCCGGGGATTAGTGACAAGATGAACCCCATCCAAAAAACCTGAGCATCCCCCCACCCCGACACCTGGCTAGAACGAGAAATCGTGGGGTTAGTAAAACCACACTTTAGAGAAAAAACAGTGCTGAGTTACAGGAGATGCTTAAAGTAAAAACAAATTAAGTTTTAGGAAATGTGATCCCCAAGTGTTGCAGAGCTGCTGTATATGCCTTGCCTTTGTTGAAAGTCTGAACATTGAAGCTGGGGTCACCGTTAGCTCAGTGGGACTGCAAACACAGGCTGACAGCAGGAACACCCAATAAAACATGAACACCAGGTGTAGAACAAAGTCAGCGTGACTGACTCTGTTTTTAAGTTATCCTGGAAAAACGGGAAATGCAGACCGACAGGCTTCCCCAGTTTCTCTTTATAGTGCTTCCCCCATTGTATAAGGGACTAGCTCCATCAGAATACCATTTTTTTTAATTGACGAATTCACTGCAGAAATAAGGATTTTAAAAAAAAATGGAGCCCTTTCAAGGGGGTATACTGAACCTTTAGCGTCCGCAAATGTAAAAACAATGTGTATTTGCAAAGTTCATTCTGTAATATACATGCATTATTGCTAGAGGGGAGGGGAAAAAAAAAAAAAAAGATGAATGAAAACTCTTCTGCAGCTTCTACGGTGCCATCCAAAATGGCATCTGTTGCTTAGCTCGCTGTTGTGAGGAAGGGTACTGGTATCCCAAACTCCATCCCTGTGAAAAAGTACTTGCGTTTTTATGGCCACCGTGTTCCTCCTCTTCGTCTGATGAGTCTCCAGCATATGCCACTAATCCAAAGCCCTTTTCTGCAGTTTTCATCTTCTTAGCTTGATGATCTAGGAGGGGAAAACAAAACAATCCCCCCAGCCCCCAAGAAGGAAAAATAAAAATAAAAAGAGATAAAATGCCCCAAAACGAGTTAATAATAAAAAAAAAGACGTTAATTGTAAATTGTTAGTTGGACACCATTTTGAGGTCACAAGGCCA
This sequence comes from Balearica regulorum gibbericeps, assembly GCF_011004875.1. Taxonomy (NCBI): domain Eukaryota; kingdom Metazoa; phylum Chordata; class Aves; order Gruiformes; family Gruidae; genus Balearica; species Balearica regulorum. The sequence continues at coordinate 3,371,521 of NC_046211.1, forward strand.
ATGGTCATCCAAGGTCGAAGGCCACACGAAACAGCACCAGCAACAGCACATGTGATCCATCAGAACCATGTAAGAGAACAGAGAAAGAAGAAAGAAACACACAAAAAAAGGTAAAGTTAGCAAATGGGTCTAAGTGATAGCAATTTCACCGTTAAAGAGATAAATATGTAAAGAAAAGTAGAAATTTTGTTCAAAAGAAAGCTAACAGAAGACCAATCTCTGGGACCAATACTGCAGAAAAACTAAGGTTAAACAGGCTAACATGATGTACTGCAGACCTGAAAGGCACTAAACTACCAGGAGAGTTACAATGATCACGTTGTACCAAGCTGCAAATACTTGATGCATGACAGCCCTATGAAAGGATGAAATCTGGCAGCACTTCTGTTTGCAGACAGAACTCATGTCTGTAAATACACACCGGAACCATCACTCCCACCAACACTTCTCAGTGCCTCTAGAGACAGCTGTTCACAATGTAAAGCCACATGAGAGCCGTGTTACAAAACAACTCTGTGAGATTCTGTGCCTCAGCTGACTGATGGGTCAAAAATACCTGTCTGGAGTCCTTCACTAATTATGTTCTCCTCATTCATACAAATATTTATTAAAGTTTTAAAGAGAAGCATTATGTGTGTATAATCACAGCGAACAGAAGGGATTTTAGAGCACTGCAATATGATCTGCTTTTCATTTAAACAATGTGGTACAAAGAACAGCCAAAAAAAAAAAATCACCTATTTAAACAAATACTAAGACCAGTGCAAATTCATTTGGGAAAGGAGACTTGACTTACAAGTATATTTTATTCATTACACTCACCATGGTTGCCTGGTAAAGACCCCGCACCATTTCTTTCTTCAGATTCCGATTTCATCCCAGTGACAGGAAAAGCTGGCGGAGGCATCAACTGCCTGTTTAAATCAAAGCAAGCCTTTATTTTTTCTTTTTTAAAAGAAGCAAAGAGTCAAAGGTAATAGCAAACAAATTTGTAACTCAGTCCTTGACCTGAGGAGTTTAACTTTTAATTGCCTGACTAATCTAGTGGCCTTCTACAATGGAGTGACTGCATCAGTGGACAAGGGACGAGCAACTGATGTCATCTACCTGGACTTATGCAAGGCCTTCGATACCCACCCCCTCAACTTCTTACCTCTAAATCTGAGAGAAATGGATTTAATGGATGGACTGTTAGGTGAGGCATTGGCTGGATGGCTGTGTCCAAAGAGCTACTGTCAACAGCTTAATGTCCAAGTGGAAACCAGTAACAAGTGGTGTCCCTCAAGGGTCCGCACTGGGACCAATGCTGCGTAATGTCTTCATCAATGACATGGACAGTGAGATCGAGTGCACCCTCAACAAGGCTGCAGATGACACCAAGCTGTGTGGTGCACTGGAGGGAAGGGATGCCATCCAGAGGAACCTTGACAGGCTTGAGAGGTGAGCCCGTGTGAACCACATGAAGGTGCAAGGTCCTGCACGTGGGTCAGGACAAGCCCTGTTATCAATATGGGCTACGGGATGAAGGAGTTGACAGCAGTCCTGCTGAGAGGGACCTGGGGGTACTGCTGGATAAAAACTGGACATTAGCCAGCAACATGCACTTGTGGCCCAGAAAGCCAACCATGTCCTGCATCAAAAGCAGTGTGACCAGCAGGTCAAGGGAGGGGATCCTCTCTCTAAAATGCTGCTCTCAAGACACCGCCCCGCAGCACTGTGTCCAGCTCTGGGGTCCCCAATATAAGATAGACATGCAGTTGTTGGAGTGAGTCTAGAGGAGGCCATGGAGATGATCAGAGGGCTGGAGCACCTCTGCTATGGAGACAGGCTGAGAGAGTTGGGCTTGTTCAGCCTGGAGAAGAGAAGGCTCCGGGGAGACCTCAGAGCACCCTCCAGTCCCTGAATGGGGCTACAGGAAAGCTGGAGAGGGACTGTTGATAAGGCCATGGAGTGAGAGAACAAGGAGGAAGGGCCTGAAGCTGAAGGACAGGAGATCTAGGTTAGATATGAGGAAGAAATTCTTTACTGAATGGTGATGAGAGACTGGGTTTCCAGAGAACCTGTGGATGCCCCATCCCTGGAAGTAAATCTTTCCCTGAAACTTCAGGCTGCAATATTTCAAGCTTAAAACTTTTCCAGATTTGTTTTAAAATTGGAATAATTTAGAGTGTAAGTGCTAACCTATTTCACAAGAATATCCTGTTATCTCAAGAAGCTGGCAAAATACCAGACCCAGACAGAGTAAGCACATACAGACTTAGGGAGGAGTGGAAATTAACACGAAAAGGTAACCCTTGCATCCCTTCTTAAAAAAAGAAAACAAAAAACCAAACAACCACCATAGAAAAAACCCCACCCACAACAAAACAAACACTCCCCAACCCCCAAGTCACAGAAGAGAACATGAAACACAGATTAACTCTGAAATAAGCTTTCCATCAGAATCAGAAAAGATCCAAACATAATTTTTTCATCACTCACCTGTCCCTCTCTCTCTCCTTTCCTGAGGAACTTGCTGGCTTCGATCCGGCTCCATCGATTTCACTCTGACTGGAGAAGCCTGTACCTAAATTAGTCATATGAATGGGTCCATGCTATGAGCAGAAAAACACACGGCATTAGCAAGTCTACAACTACAACATAAGCTATAGCTCCTTAATGATAATGATAGGAAACCCAACTTTTCAGAGCATATTGCCAACTAGCAGAAGAAACTACTAATCGCCATTGTTAAACAAAATGCTTTCTCCTAAAAATACTGAGGGTTATGTAGTAAGAAACACGCTTGAGCACCAATATTAGAAGAAACCACACGAGCTACTCCACCTTTTCAGTAGTTCAGGACAGTAAAGATAGCTGCTTAGTTCACAAATCAACTTATTATCTCCTCAGTCAGCTAATTCTGAATACTGTATAGATCTCATGCCACAGTAAACTCGGCTCAAGATACTAATATCAGGTCTAACATATAGGCTGCTCCTTATTGTCTCTAGGTAAAGCTTTTATTAAGGGTTTCAGCCTGTGAGCAGAGGCGTATCATCAGAGAAGCATTTGCAGAAACTCCCTTTTCTCACATATATGCCTGAAGAACTCAAAATTATTTTTATTAAAATCAACTGTTTAACATTCGCTATCTAAAAAAAATAAAATCAATCTCTTAAAACTAGGCTTCTTGAAATCCTCTCAAGTGCAACCTGCAAGAAAGGTAAACAGGAAGATCTGGAAGTTATTACCACATTTCCCTCCCAGCCCTCACACAAGGCCAGCCGAAAGACCCACAAAAGCCCCCAATAGTCTCCCTTTAAACTAACCAGCAACACGCTATTGTCATCTCTTTGACCTGAACGCACCGCTATTCTTCATGACAGATTAAGGGTATGGAAAGCAAGCTGCCAACGAATCAAGGAAGTCACAGTAAGAACAGTGCATCCACTCAAAGAAACCAAAGCCTGGTCTTGGTGTTTTGTAACAATTGCTGCCATCTGCCAAGGTCTTGCCATGACTGCTGCCAAATAAACCCTGCTAACAACAAACTCTCTCCAGCCAAGTTCCATTTTGGTGAATGAAGTAAAATTGCTGATTTTACTCCACCTGATATCCCAGAAGTCCTGACTCTCTCTCATCTGGTAGCTCCTCAGTGAAGCGTCTCTTTTGACCTTGGGGATGGGGTTGGACTTGTGGCTGCGTACCAGTCGGCATGGTTGTTTTTACTGGGGCAGCAGGAAGAAAAGGACCACTCAAACGGACTCTAGCATTGGAGAAGTTGAAAACAAAACACAGAAAATTTGATAATATGCATATAAAGTATTAATTCAATGTAGAGTTTCATACATAGCAGCAGAACACACAACTAGTTTGACTTTGCAGAGCCTAAGAGAAGCTAAAAGGAAATTCACAGCTTAAAGATAAAACAAGTATTTCATTTATAGAATTCTCCCATCTCAAACTAATCACTGTCTAACTCAAACTCATCACACCTACATAGCTGCATCACAGCCTGTGATAACGCTTTTCATAAATGAGTGACCGCTCCCTGCAAATATCCTTTAACAGGTGGCTACAATATGAAAAATGCAGTATGAAGGAGCCATATCAACAATTTAGTTGCTGAGAAGCATCAGCAAAGCAACGACAAAAAAAAAAAAAAAGCCCTAAAAAAGAAATCTCCATCTGGAACTACTTTAAGTATTTTATTATTAGCAAAGAAAGAGCTTAGTAAGTTGACAGCCATAGGGCAAATAATTAATCTGTGGCAGTACCTGGCCAGTGCTAGCTGGAGGCTGTACTTGAGAGATGGGGTTACTGCGTTGGCACAGGCGGAAACTCCTGTAGGTAGCGTTGTTAAGACTCCAGGTGCCAACGCACTGCAGGTGGTACTATGCCTGGTACACCATATGGTGGCTGAACTGGTTGTTGAGGAGGGGGAACAACGGGATAACCAGACTGATACCCATTGGAAGGGTAATATGATGGCTGGGAAGGTACGTTATTTATAGCAGCAGGCTGATTGAAGCCTGGTGAGACAAAGGGAGGAAAAAAGGTCATCTTCAATTCAGTTAGAGTCACAAAAATATCAGATTTAATTACCAAATGTAAAAGAAGCTGGACTCCTTTTCAATTGAAGGACTTAAGACTTCCACAGGTAAATAAATTCCACAAAACCGTAAGTACAGCTCTGCAGAATGCAACTCCAAAGACTTCATTATTGGTAATGTTTACCTGCTAAGGGTACTGCAGTGGTTATCTGATTCACAAATCGGGAGTATTCAGCATGAACCTACAAAGAATTTTCAAAGATTAGACAATAAACATCTATTTACTATATTAAACTTTTGCAGGCAAAAGGCATCTTACCACACATCCCCATAAAACTGTAAGGGAACTTTGACTACAGGACATACTATGCACAAGGACAGCAATAATCCAACATAAAAACTGAAAACAAAACCCACCAACCAAAATCCTGCTGAATACCCCACTAGTCATGCTGGTCTCTGACAGATTTGTGTAAAATACAGGATAATCTTTCACACAAAATAGAGTGGCAAACTAATTACTTCAGTAGAGACAAAATACTCAAAAGTCAAAGAATCTAAAAGCTTCTATGAATTTTTCAAAAGAGACTTTGTAGCCCATACTCAATTATCAATACTAACAGAAAGACTGTCTCACAGGATTTTACTGTATTTGTATTCGTATAGGAAAACTGAGAAATTAATTTTCTATGTCTCTCTCAGATTTTCTACTTTTTTTTTTGGGGTACAACAATCACTTTAGGAAAGATGAAGCAGACAGCATGGCTCTGAACACCATTTAAAGCTAAAGCAAGGGAAGCTACTGCAATCAGAAAAAACCAGGATTCTTTATGTCTGTGTATAGTCAGACAATTGTCTGTCCCTCACGCCCAGTTCTGGTCAGGAAGCATTTTTATTTTTTTCCCCCCACTACTACAGCCTCCATCCTGAGAAGTGTTTATTGACTGTACAAAAATCAGACAGCAGTACTTAAAAGGAAAAAACCACTAGCAAGTCAGAACACATGGACAGTTCTCTGTGGAAGCATAAAAAAATCATTAGCCAGGCACATGCTAAAGCTACGACAGGCTCTGAAACCTCATATTTGTAAGAGCTACTCACGGTTTGCAATAGATTCTCACACAGCTTTTTAGCAGCTGCCAAACCTTCTGGCTTTGGGTGACTGAAAACATATAAAAAAAACCCCCTCATAAGCACAAATGTTTCCATCAAATTTGGGAGCTACTTCTTTCATCAGAAACCTGCTGTCAGATCTTGTCCCTTTAGTAACTGATCAGGACTCTAGCAGCTCTGCAGCTAGTTAGCACAACTGTGAACAGAAGCGATGAGTATTTATTTTCTACATGAAAATTCAGGTTAGTCTAACTTCTGCAAGAATGAGCACAGAACACTGACTTGGACTGGTCAATACATTTTGTATTCTTGCGTTAAAGCTCAATATTGCAACTCAAGCCCAAGAACTCAGCTTTACTGTGCTCCCCATAAAAGCAATACCCTTATGGTTGAATATCACTTTATACCATATCACTGTATGGTTGATCTCTTATCACTTTAGAGAGATCTGTTACGATAAAGTAGTTTTTGAAACTGACTTTTTTATTTGCATGTCAGTCAGAATTAAGACTACCCCACATCGATTAAACATTAAGCTACACTCATGACTGATCACTGGGATTTTAAATGTTTTTTTCTCAAAATTCCCTCATACCTGATGTAGATGTACATGGGTTCAAAAGCTTCTCTGCCTGATGCCGGTTCTATGCAACCTGAGCCTTTCCCACGAAGAAAGACTTTGGCACCCGTTTCAATCTGAATGTGCTGCAAGTAGGAGCAACCAGGCCCTTCCACCTTCTCCTTCACATTAAATGTAGGTACAGCATGTTCCAGACCAACAAATAACTTGTCCTGAACATAATGCATCTGAAAATGTAACAGTAAAAGCTTATTTCACTCTTAGAATTAGGATGTTCATTTCACTGAAGGCCAGAAATCTTACTTCTATGACAGTCAGAGCAGTTAAGTGTTGGATGGCACAGTCAGCCCTTTGCTCTTCTGTAAGTAGGACCGCTCTCTCCATCCCTTTTCTTTTAGGAGGCTACTGTCATCTGAGTCTCACTCTTCAGACTCAGTCTGATTAGTCCTCCAGTTTTCACAACACACAAGGTTTCTTTATTTTTTTCCTAAATAAATAGCACATTACATGTATACTTTGGAATAGGTAAATCTTGTAATCAGTGATATCAATGAAGTTCACACAAATGAATTACTCACCCCTGACTGGAATGGAGGTTTCTGGCCAACTGCTGGAGACAACTGAGTAATAGGGGCTGGCTGGTGATAGACAGTAACCGTAGCTCCGTTGAACGTCGGACTAGAACCTGTGGCTGCTTTCACTACTCCATTAGTAATTATCTCCTTAATTCGGTTAACAGCTCCTAGTTGACAGAATATGAAATTCATTTATATTTTGGCCCTTGTCAACTGCCCAGATTAACCAAATCATGAAATGACTAGGTTACTTCCCCGTACTCTGATGGCAGATCTGCAGGCAACAACATCTGACAGTGGGGCCCAATATTAGCATCCTGTGACTGGATCAAAGGATGACAACAAGCATCGGGGTCTTTCACCACTCCTGCCCTGATAAAGCTTAGGCTAATATATGCAGGTGGGCAGTTTTAGCCCACACATTTTAGCAAATGCTAGAAACATTTACATTAACCAGCATAGAATTTAGTTGCTCAGTCATGCAGATATAACATGTGAGAAATTGTTTAGTAGCTGTGGAATCAAGTGGGCAGCTTCAAGTTTCAAAAGATAACTGAGGGCAAGCCTGTGAACTGATACACAAAAGAAATGAACACCTGAAACAGTTTATCGTTTTCCTTTTTATCCAGCAGGCATAGGCCAAAACAGGAGCTCTTTGTGCTTCTAATGGAAAGGTTGGTATTCACAGAAAATGTTTGTACTTGTTTATTAAAGGGAAGGTCTCCCTGTCACATGTGTATTGTAACGGGATCACAGCGTGTTATCAGAGAGTAAACTCATACATAAGAGCTGTAACTGCCTAGGAACTCTACCCACCCCCCCCCACCTTCCTTGTAGTCTATCAAAAGTTTTAGTTTCATGACTAATGCAGTACACAGCACCTTAGGAAGTTTTGAGCAGAGATCTTAACATCAATGCTTAAATGGGATCTGTTATCAACACCGAGATATTTATAGTACAAACCCACACTGTTGATAACAAAGCCCCTTAACAAAACCTGTTTATCACAAATCATAGAATGGTTTGGGTTGAAAGGGACCTCAAAGATCATCTAGTTCCAACCCCCCTGCTGCGGGCAGGGGCACCCTCCACTAGACCAGGTTGCCCAAAGCCCCATCCAACCTGGCCTTGAACACTGCCAGGGAGCCAGGGGCAGGCACAACCTCGCTGGGCAACCTGTTCCACTGCCTCACCACTCATAACAGCAAAGAATTTCTTTCTAACATCCAATCTAAATCGACCCTCCTTCAGCTTAAAACCCATTACCCCATGTCCTGTCACTACACTCCCCTCATAAACAGTACCCTCCCATCTTTCCTGTAGTCCCTTCAGATACTGGAAGGCGCCATCAGGCCTCCCGGAGCCTTCTCTTCTCCAAGCTGAACAAGCCCAACTCTCTCAGCCTGTCTCCATAGCAGAGGTGCTCCAGCCCTCTGATCATCTCCATGGCCTCCTCTGGACTCCCTCCAACAGCTCAATGTCCCTCTTGTCCTGGGGACCCCAGAGCTGACGCAGCACTGCAGGGGAGGTCTCCCCAGAGCGGAGCAGTAGGGGCAGAATCCCCTCCCTCGACCTGCTGGTCACACTGCTGGACACGCAGCCCAGGACACGGCTGGCTTTCTGGGCTGCAAGCGCACATTGCTGGGTCATGCTGAGCTTCTCATCCCTCAACACCCCCAAGTCCTTCTCCTCAGGGCTGCTCTCCATCCATTCTCTGCCCAGCCTGTAGTTGTGCTGGGATTGCCCCGACCCACGTGCAGGACCTTGCACTTGGCCTTGCTGAACTTCATGCGGTTTGCATGGGCCCACCTCTCCAGCCTGTCAAGGTCCCTCTGGATGGCATCCCTTCCCTCCAGCGTGTCGACCACACCGCACAGCTTGGTGTCACTGGCAAACTTGCTGAGGGTGCACTCGATCCCACTGTCCATGTCACCGACAAAGATGTTAAACAGTGCCGGTCCCAGTACTGACCCCTGAGGGACGCCACTCAGCAATAATGAAGGAAAAAGCAGAATGCTTCGTACACTTACTGTCAACCAACTCCCGTGTCTGACCCTGGACATGGAGATACAAAGGACGATCTCTGGAAAGGAAATGTCAAATATTTCATTAAACCCACAGAGAACATACAATAACGGATGCAATCTATTTATATTACAGACATCTAACCACATAATGCCTTCCATAAAGATTTGAAATACTCTTCAAATAAGGAAGTAAACACATATTCATTGAATATCACAATGCTCAGTAAGCAAAGCTTTGCACTGAAAACTAAGAAGATTCAGAAATTATTTACATGATGACTCATTAAAGTTATACCACTGGAAACTTTAATTTGCTTGTCCACATGAAAGGTTAACTAACAGCACCGAGTCTATGAAATATTAGCTCTCTCTGTAATGTGAAAGCTGCACATTCTTGGCAAAACGCACAAGAGATCCAACACAGTGTTCAGTCAGAAGTTCAGCACAGTCTGATCCGTCACATTTGTGGTTTGGTCGGCTGGCTTTTTTCATTTCACCCTGTCAATTTGAAGCAGGTAGGACAGCAGCTATGCAGTCAGGACTATCATAATGGTAAACACATTCAAGACGCTCAATAGTCAGTTCGCTCTGGCACCCAACGGTGACACTGCTCGTGAAAACCAAACAAAAAAACCCTATCTCTTAGCCACTCAATGACAAGAAAAAAGCGGAAACACACACAAAAAAAAGGAAATACAAACCCAGGTCCCACTTTTGCCTTCTCTTCTGCAGTCATGAATCTCCCTCGAGTAGAGACAGCTGCTCCACTCAGTCGACTTATCTACAAACAATTTAAAAAACCCAGCGACAAGTTTACCAATAACAAACAAAGCACACACCAAAAACCCAAAGCAGTTTAAGCTATGTGGTTGCATAAAAAGACCAGAAGTCACTAACAAAGTGTAAGAGAATCAATGGTGCCCGCTAAAGGATACTAGCTATGCTACCTTACCTCATTATATGACATTTTACTGAACAAACCAATAAACTACTAAACAAAGTGTTTCAGAAAACACGAGTATTGTAAAAAGAGGAAACAACCACTGAATACAGTTTATTGCAAGTTCTTTTAACTTTACAAACAGGTGCAAACACGCTGCCAAGCCTAACAAATCAGATGTAGATCCTGAACATACCTCATCCTGAGTCTGTCCTCTCGTCAGCAGGTTTCTGCACGTGAGGGGGACATCATTGATTTCTACCTCTGCCACGACAAGGTCATCTTTGCTTTTACTTGTAGCCGGACCTTTTCCCAGAGCCTGCAGCTTCAAATACAACCGTTGCAAAAGACCAGTGGTTGGAAAGGAGAGATAAATGACATAACAAACCAATTTACCGTAGTACTCTAGAGGTGAATATTCTTTTCATTCTCCCCTTTCAGCTGTTGAACCCAAAAGCTTTACGAATATTAACAGAAAGCACATTATATCCACTACTTAATAATCTACCTCTTCACAACCTCGAGCCCAGATAAAGACACTAGCTTTATCTTCAGTGCATTTTCATGTTTAAAATTAAGTAAATACTTTTTCTGTTTTATAAATGGAGAAACAGATGTAGAACTAAGCAGTAAAGTTGCTCAAAAGGAAACCAAGGCATGTTACGCTTGAATTAGAGTCTCGGACAGACGTCCATGAGACTAATAAAACACACAATTGATAATTGTCTCAATTCCTCTTAAACAGATACAGAAATTAGAATTTCTGTTCAAGATCTAAACTCATCCACTAAGATGACACTTCCCCTCCCTTGTTTTAAAAAAAGGGCATAATATTTTGCGTCAATACGTAAGTGCTAAGAAAGAGAAAGACAGAGTCACACACAGATTCAGCGGAAGAGTTGGAGTTACAACAAAGGCCTTATAGCTTTTTCCACTTACAGAAAGTTAGATAGCACATCCTTCTAAAAATTCTGAAATATCTTTGGGGACATAAACGTAAAACAAGGCTCTATAAAAAAAGAACCTTCTAGTTACATCCAAAAGATATCCATCCACTCTCATAAATAGCACATGAAGCACAGCACTTGCACGAGAGCCAGAAGGCAGCTATAGAGAGACATAAGTCCAATGCATTGCACACGCATTCTATTTCTCCATTCCTTCCACACTTAGAGAAAAAAGAAAAAGTACATTAACCAACCTGCAGGCTCCTTAATTTCCATTTGCTCACAATCTGAAGTACCCTCAGAGTTAATTACTCTGGAAATGTCATTACTGAACATTTCCTAACAAAAGCAACATATGCAATAAAAAACAATCCCATTTGCACATTAATTAATTAATTGGTTCAGTGGGTCCCACAGCAATACAATTTGTCACAGCATGCCAGAATGCCACCAGAGCTTGTGGAAAAAACATAGATGGAAGAATGAGACAACACGGTATCTTCCAATTTTTGGGTGTCTCAAACTGCCAGTCAGCAAATAGACTTTGCTACCTGAAACCAAGCCAAGTGTTCTTCAACACTGAACATTTCACACCCTCAGGTGGATGTTCAGTGCCGAGAAGCAGAAACCATCGTGCAGCAAACAGTGTGTAAAACCACCTAGGATTGCTGATAGCAATGATCAAAGAAACACTCACTACTAAACCTCATGTATTAAAAAGGCTGCAAGGATCATTTCGGATACAGAACCTACAGAGAACCAATTACAGTGAATAGTGGCAGGGCACATTTGCCACTCTTTCTTATATTATCTGTGAATAAATCCAATGCAAAATGAATACTCCTTTTGATGCTGCCTCACAAGGCAAACCCTTAGAACAAAACTGGCAGTCCCACCAATACTATGCATGTGAAAAAGGAGATACAATATGCCATGAAAACGTACTCTTCTTGTTAACTTTATATGTGAACAAGATTGGAAGGGAACCTGAAACAGCCTTCTAAAATTAGCTCTAGCATAAACTAATAACACGCAGAAAAGCAAGACTGTTGCTGTTACTGAAATTGGAAAACAGGCTTTAAGTTACACTTGCTTTAGAATAGAATATTTCAGTTTGAAGGGACCTGCAACAGTCAGCTAGTCCAACTGCCTGACCACTCCAGGGCTGACCAAGGCTCAGGTCAGGGCTGAGCAGAAGCTGTTTAGAATCATAGAATAGTTTGGGTTGGAAGGGACCTCAAAGATCATCTAGTTCCAACCCCCCTGCTGCGGGCAGGGGCACCCTCCACTAGACCAGGTTGCCCAAAGCCCCATCCAACCTGGCCTTGAACACTGCCAGGGAGCCAGGGGCAGGCACAACCTCGCTGGGCAACCTGTTCCACTGCCTCACCACTCTTAACAGCAAAGAATTTCTTTCTAACATCCAATCTAAATCGACCCTCCTTCAGCTTAAACCCATTACCCCATGTCCTGTCACTACACTCCCTCATAAACAGTCCCTCCCCATCTTCCCTGTAGTCCCTTCAGATACTGGAAGGCCGCCATTAGGCCTCCCCGGAACCTTCTCTTCTCCAGGCTGAACAAGCCCAACTCTCTCAGCCTGTCCTCATAGCAGAGGTGCTCCAGCCCTCTGATCATCTCCACGGCCTCCTCTGGACTCCCTCCAACAGCTCAATGTCCCTCTTGTACTGGGGCTGGACGCAGTACTCCAGGTGGGGTCTCCCCAGAGCAGAGCAGAGGGGCTGAATCCCCTCCCTCGACCTGCTGGTCACACTTCTTTTGAAGCGGCCCAGGACACGGCTGGCTTTCTGAAAACTTGGACATATGGCTCTCACTTGTTTAAGCATGTTCTCATATTTTAAACTGGCCGTTTTATACAGCACTTTTTACATCAGCTGCACTACTTAAGTACTTCAGGTAAAAGTTAATCATCTTCCTACAGGCTGCTTTGGTCAAGCCTTAAAGAAGAGTGGCGGGACTGACCTCATGGCTGTGCCACTGTTTTATGTTAATCTGAAAAAAAACCTTTAAAAAGGATTACCAGTTGTTTTTTGTCATATCCTACTTTAAGAAGCAAACCTCCATCACTTCCCATCTCACTGAGAGCTATTGCAACAAATAAAGGTCGCGGGTCTCCAGAAAACAGACGTGACACCCACCCTCGCCCATCACCTCCGCGCCTGGCGGTCCCACCGGCACGGCGCGGCTCCTGCCGCCCCTCCGAGCACCCACCTTGTCCGCCGTGCTGGGCGCCGGCTTCAGTTTCCCTTTGGCCATTAACATCGCGTTGATTTTCGCGGCCACGGCCGCGGCCGCATCCAGCGCTCCCGACGGGGCGGCGGAGCTCTCGGAGCCCGCCACAGCGGAGCCGCCATCGCCGCCGCCGGGAAAAGGGCGCCCGGGCAGCGGCGCCGCACCGGGGAGAAGGAAGGCGGGGGCCGGGCCGGGCTGGTCCCACTTACTGCGGCGCCTGGAAAAGAGAGAGGCCTCAGTGCCGGCCGCCTCCCAGCCCAGCCCAGCCCAGCCCAGCCCAGCCCAGCCCGCTGCCCCGCGGGGGCTCCAGGACCCGCCGCGCCTCGGAACGGCTGCACCGAGGCCCTTCCCCAGGGGCGCCCAGAGGACCCGCCGCGCCCGCGGCCCAGCCTCACCCGCCAGCGGCCCCGGCGTCGCGCTGCCCTCCACCACCCGCTGACATGGCTCCGACCCGGCTCCACCGCCTCCGCGCCAGCCGCAGCGTCATTTCCGGCCGCGAGGACGCCTCAAAACGCCCCTTCCGGGCGCTGCCACAGAGACGGAGCGGCCCGCGGGCGGCGCCCCCTCAGGCGGGAGGGGCACGGGCGTCGACACCGGACAGCGCAGGCGCACCGAGTCGGGGCGCGGTACCTGCGCCCGCTCCCCCAGCAGACGGCCCGCTCTATGACTCACTGCGGGAAACCGCCGCAGCACCACGGCAAGGGCGGGCCGGGACAGGCCGGAAAGCGCCCGCTCCGCGGGGCTGCCGGCGATGACGCCACGGAAGATGGCGGCTGCAGTCGAGCAGGCACCTTCCGAGCACAACAGGCAGGGACCTCACGCATGCGCACTGCCACCCCTAGCGGGGTGTCCGCCACTCCCGCAGCCGGGCGGCTGACGCATGCGCACTACCGCCCCGCCGCGACCCGCTCTCCATGCTGCGAACTCCGCATGCGCACTGCCCCCTGCTGTGCTGGCGCCTCTGAGCCGCGAAAGGGGGGAGGCAGGCTGCCGCCATCTTGACCGTTAGGGTGGGGGGACTCCCGCATAAACTCTGCTGCAGAAGTGTATTTTGTGCTAAGTCCCGCTCCCGCACCTTTAGATTGACTATACGCTCTTTATTTAATGCGTTTATTTTATCCAGAAGTGCGGTCCAGATCCCTTGAGCTGAGGGACCACAAAACTGTGTAGACATCTCCTGCTGCTGGGAGAAGAGCCTCAGGTGGAGCTGGTCTCCTTGACGGCAGTGTCTCCGGAGGCCAAGTGTCCTGGCTCGCTGAGGAGCTAGCTGCAGTCCGGGCTTTAGGTGCCACGGTAGGCAGGCCTGGTCGGCTGAACACAGCTGAACAAGCGTGTGCCCTGTCATGCTGCTTTTCAGGAAAGTAGAGGTATAGTTTGTCCAAGAGATGACCTGGCCAGAAGTTATTGTCGTTGGACTTCTGCGTCTTCTTAGTCTGAAGATGCCTGTGCAAGAAAGGTGGGGGGAAAAAAGGGAAGAAAAAAATGTGTAAGAGAGAATAACGTTGCTTTACAGAAATGACATTCTGGGCAGGTTCTCTGCTTCTCGTAGTAAGGCAAAAAGTGAGCCCGACAAGAACTCGGGGCTTCCAGGCCCAGGAAGCTCTGCCAGACTTGTGCGGACCGTGTTTGGTCCGTGTTAGACGTGACTGGCACTGGAAATGGCAGCTTGTGAAGCTACCTGAAGAGCTGGTACGTGCCCGTCGCTGTAGTATCTAAACACCTTTAACGGAGATATAACCAAGAAGATTGTTCTCTGCTTTGCAATGTTTTTTTCCTGCACAAGCTTCTCCAGCCATCCAAAGCTCAGCTCTTCAAGACTGTCTTTCTCCCACCGGAATAAACGTTCTCTGAGGGGATTCCAGAGAAGCTTTGGGTCGCTCTGAGGGCAAGTTTTTGTCACCTCTGTAGTTCAGAGCACAGAAGCTAGTCCCAAGTGCAGCCTGCAAGGCTCCTGCCAGGCACCACAAACTGTTTGCCGGCACCGCTGCAACCCAGTGGCTTAGCTAAGCGCAGGAGCGGCCCTGTAGCTGAGAAGAGGATGGGCCTCTTCGCTGTCGCTCGCTGCTCCCTTGCAGCAGCCTAATGGTTCACTCCAAAACCTCGGTACTGCCTCTGACGCCGTGGGACTGAGCACAGAGGGGTGATAGGCAGCTGGGCAGCAGGAGGGGCCCCATCTGAAGCCCTCTTTGAACAAACTCTTCTCTGCCTCCATCTGGCTTCTAGATGCACTTCCTGATCTGCAGGTGCTCCCAGCATCAGCACGTCCTGTGCTGTAGTATCCTCCGGGCTGCCTGATCTTCCCTATGTCTTGTCCCTCCTTGATGATCTTGTCTCCTGGAATGCAGCAGGGCTGTTGGCAAAGTGCACACAGAAAACAGTCATGCCTCGCCTCGGGGTCAGGAGCCCCGTTTCAGCTCAGACGTTGCAGGTGTAGCAGTCTGCAGCTCAGCCGCAGCCACGTCTGTTCCTGGCTATGGACCCGCTGATCCCCGACCATGGTCTGACTTCCAGCTTGACCATCCCAGGGGCAACGGGGAGGGGAGAGCGCCCCGGCTTGTCTGCGGCACCCTTTGATAGCTCAGCCCTGCTCTGGTCCTGCTGCTGGTATTGCAGATCCTAACCGGCAGCATCTGCCGTGGCCCTCCGAGGGCTGCAAACGTGCTCCATCGGCAGAGCCCCCGACACTGCTCACGCTTCTGGGCTTGGAAGAGACACGGACTTGCCAGATTTAGGGCATGCACATCAGGCCCTGGGTCTTTGCTTTACCTTTCTGCAGCGTTGGGTTGGTGGATGTGAACATTACGCTCTTTGCACCGCTTGGAGGTCTCCAGATAGCTCGTGACAGCATTCCTGCGATAGCGGTCAACCAGTTCTTCCCAAGTCCACTCTCTACAGTTGACGGCAGGCAGTGCTCATCAACGGGGCCATCCCCAGATCCCACCATCCAGGCGACTTCTCTTTCCATTCTCTCGGGCTGTCTTTGCTCTGCAAGTAAAGGGCAGGTCCCGATTAGCATTCGCTGGGGCCCTGGAGTTGCTGCATTCCCTTCAGAGAAGCTACAGGCAGGGTTCATCTCCAAAGCGTCTGCAAACAGGGAGTCTGACCGCAGACGCTATTTCCTGTGCCCTTCCGTACTTACGTCCAGGCTGTGGGTCACGGCCGATTGGACAACAGCCCTCCTGTCTGCTCTGCGTGCATTTGTTCTTTCCCAGTATCTTTTCTCTTGATCATTTTTGGAAGGTTTTTGTGTCAGCCATCTTTCAAGTGTCCCCGAAGCTTTCCAGCTCGGTTCGCAACTGCCTCCTGCCCTGAATCCAAGCCTCTGCCGTTTGTAGACTCTCTTCTGTACCAGAGATGGTCTCTGTGGGCCTGAGGCTATCTTCCTCCTCCTGGGACAAGCTGCAAGACAGAAAAATGACAGAAATCTGTGGCCCCAAGTTGGTTTCAAAAGGGAGAAGCTGGTCTTGCCACAGGTGGAGCAAAAATAATCATAGAATCATTGACTTGTTTAGGTTGGAAAAAACCTTTAAGATCATCAAGACCAAACCGTTAACCTAGCGCTGCCAAGCCCACCACTAAACCATGGCCATCAAGGTGAATCTGCCCCATAACCTTCCCCGGCACGGAGGTCAGGACTGACAGGCCTGTAGTTCCGCGGATCCTCCTTCCGGCCCTTCTTGTGGATGGGCGTCACATTGGCTAACCTCCAGTCAACTGGGACCTCCCCGGTCAGCCAGGACTCTCTCTTTTTCCCTGAGATTTTCCCTTTGCCCGTCAAGGACTGCCTCCCAGGGGACTCTGCCAACCAGGCTCCTAAACAGGCCAAAGTCTGCCCTCCGGAAGTCCAAGGTGGCAGTTCTGCTGACCCCCCCCTCCTTACTTTCTCCCAGAATTGAAACTCTATTTCGTCCTCGTGGGGTGCTCTATAACAGACTCCCACCATGGGAGCGGCCCTGTTGGCCTTCCCCCTCATTCTTACCCACAAGCACTCAACCCTATTGTCACCATCATTAAGCATTTCACAAAATGCTGGCTCCCTGCCACCAGGAAGCACCTGAAATAACGTGTCGGCCATTTTGCTTATGAAGAACGGCCGGAGAGCTCTCCACGCTACTTGGGGAGACAGCTCTCCCTCTCCACAGCGCCGGCGGGAGCTGGCTCAAGCCACGTGCCTGGGAGAGATCCTGCTCGAGGTCCAGAGCTGGCGCCTGGGCAGAGGTGGCCTCCTTTCCAGGCAGGGACGGAGCAGGCCCACTGATGCCCTCAGCCTGGCCGGCTGCTCGTTGTGCCCCTTGGCCTCTACCAGCAATTCCTCCCTCACAGCAGTGAGCAAGCGAGAATGAAAACCACAGCCACCCGCCCTGCTCCTTGCACGGAGCGATGCTGCCGGGACTTGGGAGACCTTCCCAACTCGGTGCCACCCCCAACCAGAAAAAGGCTGCTCTGTGGATACTCCTGTACCTGGGCCCTCGGCATCTTGTCGCCTTCCTGTCCCGGCTTGCTGGCGTGGCAATTCTGGCAAGCTGACACGTCCTGATTTTCCATTCTCTTCTGTCTCCTTCCCTTTTGGTCAGGGATGCCTCCAGTTTTCTTCTACCGTTCATCCCAAATACAGACTCTCTTTTCTACAGGAACCCAGAAATGCAATAGTCACAGTCACTCTCATCTGTTTGGTTTGTCTGGGGTTTTTTTGTTTGTTCTGTTTGTTTTTTTTTTAAATAATGCCCTTCTTCTCCCATCTTCCCTTTTTCCCAGTTTCTGTTGACAAGCAGTTCTTAGAGATGCAACCAGAAAGCCCTTCTGTTACGACCAATGAACTAAGAAGTCATCAAAGAGCTACTTTTTGAAAAGGGCTGCAGTTCCTCTTCTGAGATGAACAACACCCAAAATAGGTAATTGAATGGGAAAATGAGCCACAGTAAGAGAGCTACTCAGAATCGGTATCTGCGTATTTTTTTTATGCACCTGTTTCTCCTACGAGACCCCCCACTTGATTCTCCACAATCCAGTGACACACCAAGTGCCTCAATCCATATTGCGTACCTGTCCTGTCTGCCGCTGTTCTTCCGAAGCAGGCAATGGCAATTCAGGGCTCTCGAAAGTTGTTGTTTTGGGCTGCCTTCCTTCTGCGCTTGCATGCTGGGGCAACGATCTGAAAATACGCAGCGGGCTGAGTCGGTATGAGTGCAGGAAGAGTTTCTTCTCCATCCTGTGCTCGCGCTGCTCCCCCGCTTCGGCAGCAGAGCGAGCTCTCGTCACCCAACTGTCTTCCCCTCCACAGAGGACAGGGATGAGCCTGAGCTGTAACGCTCACATGTGCCACCAAGGAAATGAAGGAGACGAGCTTCTCCCGTCAGTCAGGCTCCGGGGACATGCAGCCTGAGGCGGCCCCTCGGGATGGAACGACGAGAGGATTTGCATCCTCTGCAATCACAGGCACCTGGAGATACTGGCATCCCCCTCCTGGCCATCGCCCTGACCAGTGCAAAGCAGTCCCCAATTCCGTGGGACTTCCCAGCCAGCGAGGAAATGCACTGTGCGGTGACACGTGTTAACAGCCCTTCTGAGTCGACAGAGACACGGGCTCCAAAGGAAAGAGGGGAACAGGTTTCTCAGAGAGCCTGGGCAGCCTCCGCCCCTGAAGGCTTTGAAGACAAGACTGGATAAAGTCCTGGGCAACCTGGTCTGACCTCAGGTCACAGCTGACTCTGCCTGGAGCAGCCGGTTGCACCAGGAGCTCCCGAGAGCCCTTCCAGCCTCCTTTCCTGCAGGAGCCTATAAAACATCCCGCACAAGCACTAGAGCACAAGGCCGCTCTGATCGAGTCCTTTCAGAGTCTCACCTGCACGAGGCCCTTTTCCCTCAGTTTTCTCCTCCGCTGCTTCCTCCGTCTGAGCTCTGGCTAAGCGGTCTAGAGAAATGCCCCTGCGCAGACGGCGTAATGTGTGATGAACAGCCGCTGCAAGCGTGAAGGGAGAAAACCTCTTAGAACAGGCAGGAGGAGGCACAGATCTGCTCTGCAATGTTAGAAGCTGGGCGAGGGCCTCACCGGGATTCCTTCTGAGACCTGTTTTCTTGGAGGGAGGTCTTAAGCCCTTCCTGACACCAGCCCTTGATCCTGTTCAACCCCCGACAGCCACATTATTCTCTTTGGTGTGAGTTCTCTCCTGCTGCAGCTAGTCCCTCCTCTGCACAGCGGCTTTCAAGGGGAGACAGATCTTGGCACTTTAGAGCCTCTTTTGGGGAAACAATTTCTTGGTGTTGCATACGTGTGTGGTAGACAAAGATTTCCTATCACGGCACATTCAACTCAACCGCATCACAGCTCTGATGTTCCTGAGGAATTTAGGTCGAGGAGCTAGACTCCCCAGTTTTAAAAGAGAAGTGAGGTCTCGGCACAGCTAAGCAACCTTTGCACAGTCGTTCTCTACGTGATTTTTCTCATCAAATCACGCCGCGGTGATTCCAAGAGATACGCCAACCCTCCAGTCCTCCCGCAACCCAAGGCAGAGTTTCTGATTCACTGTGGCAATGGACTTCCCCAGACATTTACTCCCTCCTGCACAAACTCACTCCTAAAACGGAAGAGGTATACTCCAGGGCATGGAGTGCAGGGGCAGAACATACTTCTTGAGATTTAGCAGGAGGGGTCAAGAGAGGCACACAGGGTGCCTGTGCCATCCCGGGCATCTTTTGTAGCCTGGGCCCACCAGTAATGAAGATGGGCAACCGCACAAACCTCTGCCAGGAATCGCTCGCCAGCATTACCTCTTATTCCCATGCTGCTCAAAGCACGCTCCAATTCTATACATATCTCTTCGTCTGTGAGATACATTCTTCGAGGCACTGCCCTCGCCTCAAACCTGGAAATCGAAGAAGGCACCCTTCTGAGAAAAGGGCTGCTTTGCCAGAGGCATGTCAAGGTATCTCTCTCTCGAGTCAACCTCCCGTCCTAGGCCATTAAGGAAGCACCCAGCAGCGCTGGCCTCAGCAACGGCTCAGCAGCCCCTCGTGAGGCAGAGGTTTTGGGGTTTTTTGCCTCAGTCCTCCTGTGCGTCTTGACCCAAGAAGGCATTTTGGAGATACTTTGATTCACGTGAGTTTCACAGAAGCACGGAAACCCCACAGCAGAGGACTTAGCGTGCATCTGGCCTTCGAGCCACCCTCTAAGAGAAGCTTTCCATGGTATATTCAATATATATTGGGACAAATATTAGGATCTTATTTCTGTTACATGTTTTTGGGCAGTCTCTACCAACGGAAAGAGAATGAGCAGATGAAAACGTTCGGAGGGTTGCCTGAATTCCTCTCCCCAGCAAACCAGTCCCCTCTGATGGCAGTGACGGTGGTAAAATGCAACCCGCATTCAGTAACAGAGGACGCATAACTCCAGACTAAGCAAAGGCAAGGCTGAAAGGAACTGCAAACCAGGAACTTGACAGAGCGCTACCAAACATGAGCTGAGCACGTCTGCGCTTGGTCCTGGCAAGGCTGCCTGGAACAAATATACTCACTGCGGTAACTGGTAGACGTGGCCAAAATGGCTCAGAGACAGAGTGACTTCTTTGTCCGATATGACCAGTTTCTTCTGCAAGAAGGGACAGAAACGTCTCACGTGACTCCAGGGAAAGGAAGTCAATGCTCACAACAGCCTTTCCGTAACTCCAAGAATTAGCAGCCTCTCAGCAAACTTCTGGCCAAGTGCCTCAGCCCCTTGCTAAAAGGAGCCGCACAGCATGCCATCTGCTAGGGCGAGGACTGTCGCCAGCCTTTTTGCAAGGTCAAGAGGTGACGGCGTCAGGCAGGAGACTCCTTGTTGACCGGGGAAGAAGTCAATGGAGGCAAACACAAGGGAAGGCCCAGTACGAACCCTGGTTCCTGGCTGCTGGTTGCAGTGAGGTGGCTTCCTTTAACGACTGCTGACCTGAGAGCAAATGGTTCTGGGCTGGTTTTATCCCCAGAGTCCTTCCAAAGACTTCCAAAGAGTCTGCACGCCTCTGCAGCGTGGAGGAACCCGGCCACGGGCTCCTTCTCTTCCGTCAGGCCAGGAGAACTACACCTGTTAACAGCGTGCCAGCGCCCACGGGGGGCTGGTCTCAGCCAGGCCTTGGTGTCTCTGCCCCTCAGCCTCACGTCCAGAGCGTGGGGTGAACTTCATCACCCCTGCCGCTGCTTTGGCCTCTTCCCTACTTCTAGCAAGGCCCTTCCAGGGCTTTCCCTCGCCCAACAAAAGTAGTACTGTGCACCTTCCCAGCACCCTTGAACCACAGCAAATAAAAGAAAGAAACTACAGAAAGCTTTCACTGCTGCAGACCATGCCTAGCCCAGGTGACCCAGCAGGCGACAGCTGGCCAGCAGGGCTCAGTTCCTCGGTCCTTTGACGGCATGTCACACCCACTCTAGGTAGCGCTGGAAACACAATACACTTACAGCGAGCAACTTCTCGACCACGTACGTCGACTTGTTGAGCCTTAGTAAAAAGTCTTTTGCAAAATGCCATTGTCACTCTGTTCCCCGGATAGCAAGAGTGCCGAGGTCCTTTAAAATGAAGTCGGTGTCTTTTCTGTTTCTGAGGATGAAGCAGAAGTACTTCAGGGTCTCCTGCATACAGTTCTGCACGACCTCCTCAGAATAGGGGACGTCCGAGAGGATCTTCTTCCAGCTCACTGACACTTTCTTCATGTCATCTGGAAGAGAGGAGGAAGCCTGTAACTCAGACAGCAGTTGAGGAGACTCCTGTTTGCAGACGCTTTGGAGATGAACCCTGCCTGTAGCTTCTCTGAAGGGAATGCAGCAACTCCAGGGCCCCAGCGAATGCTAATCGGGACCTGCCCTTTACTTGCAGAGCAAAGACAGCCCGAGAGAATGGAAAGAAAACACGCCGGATGGTGGGATCTGGGGATGGCCCCGCTGATGAGCGCTGCCTGCCGTCTACTGTAGCAGGCTCTCTACAGCCGACTTCGACCCACTTCTCTGCATAAAAGTAGCCCTAAGGGCCCGTGGGCGTTTGCCTCAACAACTTCTGGTGCGGTGCAAGAACTAAACGTCAGCATCATCTCAACGGCTTTAAGGTAAACAGCTCCGATGAACCACCATCAGCCAGCAGGCATCCTACAGATCAATAAATGTGGCTGGCACAAAGCCAGTTGCTAAAGCAGATCACGGAGGGACGGTCTAACTTTGGACAGCCTTAATGAAACCCAGTCCAAAAGACATGGCCCCTTTCGAGGCATTGCTACTTGGTGGGCTGTTTGTGTCATCCCAGGGAGGTGGTTCTCAGGGCCTTCTGAAGGCCTCTGACGTGTCCAGCGTATCTTGTAAACAGCAACCAGCAGAAGCCCCAAATGTATGGGTGTAGGGGAAAACAAAGAATTTCATTGCTCTTCTTACCAGGAACAGGTACAGAAGCATGTTGCAGCTCACGGATCTGTGCAACAGTCCTGGACAGCACAAAGAGAGGTCTCTGAAACGTGAGCACCTCGCCATTTTCAAAAGAGAGCCATTTTTTAATCAGAAACATCCCCAGTCCTGGCACTCTGACGGCCCGAGGCTGGAAAAAGAAGAGAAGGGCAAAAGAGTGAGGATCGGTGAGAGCTTGCAAGGGGGGGTGCCTCGTGCCCTGCCGACTCCTGATGCAGAACACTTTTGCACACCTCAACCAGACTTTTATTTCTGTATTTGTAT
This sequence comes from Balearica regulorum gibbericeps, assembly GCF_011004875.1. Taxonomy (NCBI): domain Eukaryota; kingdom Metazoa; phylum Chordata; class Aves; order Gruiformes; family Gruidae; genus Balearica; species Balearica regulorum. The sequence goes on from NC_046211.1 coordinate 3,394,175, forward strand.
ATGGCGCATGTATAAAATAGATAGTTTATCTAACTTTTTCCCTGTCTTTTACATTTATCTCTTTACTTTATGTGTCTCAATTTACAGAGAGGCTGGTCTTTGGCACATTTGTGGGAAGTTCTGGGAAGAACAATGGCACTTGCTGGCACAGGGCTGCCAGGACCCCTGAAGCTGTCTCGGCCAGGGGAGGGGTAGGGTAGGATCCCACCTTTCTCTGCAGGAGCTGTTGCTGAACATGCTTAGACACACTGCTCCAAATAGTAACGACATCTGGAAAGCAAGGGAAAGACACGTCAAGCTCTAAGTCAGCCAGCTCACGTCCCATCAGCACACCCGCAGACAAGGAGACGGCGGAGGCAAGTGTGCGCCTCACAGGATAAACCCATCTGTGACACGGGCCGAATCTTTGACTGGCCTCGGCCTTCTTCCACCAGGACATCGTTCCCTTCAGAGCCAGATCCCTGAGGGTGACCCACTGCCGAGGGAAACGCGTCCCTGGGAGTTCCACCACGGCAAGGGGAGGGGGCTGCCGTGTGCACCCGACTCTGCTGGGCTCAGGGTGTCTCTCGGGGTCTCCCCGCAGGGACGAACCCCACTTCCCACGACAACTTGTCTGCAGCGATGCTCGCCAGAGAGCTCCCCAAGGCCTTACCGCTGACGGACAGCTTCTTGAGGGTGGGAAACGTGATTGTGCTGGAGCCGTCAGTGCTGCTGCAGAGCTCGATGTTGGTGATCAGCTCTTGCAGGTCTGTCATCTTCTTGGTTTGGGTCAGCACGCGAGGCTGCCGGGGGAAGGATCTGGACGTCTCCTCCTGGGAAACACCCCCTCTCCGATGTCCTTGCCCGTGCTTCACCCAAGAGCTCCCGCACTCTCCCACCAGCTCCCTTTGTCCTCTGCATCTCGGGGGTACAGGAGAGACTTCTCCTCGCGTCCCCGAGAGCTCGCCGAGGTCTCGCAGGGAAGTGAAGGGAGGGTCTGCGGTGCGGGGTTATGAGGACAGGCTCTGTGACGCGGGCTGAGGTCACAAAGGAACGCCCCTACCTCACTCCCACGCCCGCTGACCCAGCCAGGTTTGGTCCTGCTGTGAGAAGGGGGCTGCTCCCTAAAACCCACACCCAAGCCTCACTCCTGAGAAGGCTGTGGGGCCGGGAGAGCCCCCCCCGAGTTGTCACGCAAGGACAGAAATGGGGACACAGAATCACACGGTCACGGACCGGTCGAGGGCGGAAGGGACCTCTGGGGGTCATCTGGTCCAACACCCCCACCCCCCCCACCCCCGCGCTCAAGCAGGGTCACCTCTTTGCTGACGAGTAAAACTGTGGTGCCTACAGTCATAAAGGACCTCCCATTTTCCTCCCTCCAGTTCCGTACTGAGTGCTGTGACCGTGCAACAGCTAGCACTTTATCCCTCTGCAATGTGGATGGCATTCTAGACTTTCTTTGAAGAATTAAAGATCAGTAGGAGAACAGTCAAAGTCCTGCATGTGGTGTCTGTCTGATGCTGAAATTTGCTGACTTGCTGTCTGTCACAGAATCACAACATCACAGAATGACAGAACGGTGGGGGTTGGAAGAGACCTCTGGAGATCATCTAGTCCAACCCCCCCTGCTAAAGCAGCTTCACCTAGAGCAGGTTGCACAGGATCATGGCCAGGAGGGTTTGGAATCTCTCCAGAGAAGGAGACTCCACAGCTTCTCCGGGCAGCCTGTTCCAGTGCTCTGTCACCGTCAAAGTGAAGAAGTTTTTCCTCATATTGAGATGGAACTTTCTGTGTTCCAGTTTGTGCCCGTTGCCCCGTGTGCTGTCACTGGGCATCGTTGAGAAGAGTCTGGCCCCATCCTCTAGACACCCCACCCTTTAGATAATTATGAGCTTTGATCAGATCCCCTCTCAGTCTTCTCTTCTCCAGACTGAACAGACCCAGCTCTCTCAGCCTTTCCTCGTTCGAGAGATGCTCCAGGTCCCTCATCATCCTCGTAGCCCCCAGCTGGACTCTCTCCAGTAGTCCCCTGTCTTTCTGGAACCGGAGAGCCCAGAACTGGACACACAACTCCAGCTGTGGCCTCACCAGGGCAGAGTAGAGGAGAACCTCCCTCCACCTGCTGGCCACGCTCTTCTCAATGCGCCCCAGGATACCACTGGCCTTCTCGGCCACGCGGGCATGCTGCTGGCTCATGGAGAGCTTGTTGTCCACCAGGACTCCCAGGTCCTTCTCCGCAGCGCTGCTTCCCAGCAGGTCAGCCCCTAACCTGTACTGGTGCTTGGGCTTATTCCTCCCTAAGCGCGGGGCCCTACGCTTGCCCTTGTTGAATTTCATTTGGTTCCTCTTCGCCCAACTCTCCAGCCTGTCCCGATCTCGCTGAATGGCAGCGCAGCCTTCTGCTGTGTTGCCCACTCCTCCCAGTTTCGTATTGTCAGGAAACTTGCTGAGGGTACGCTCTGTCCCCGTCCAGGTCGTTGATGAAGATGTTGAATAAGACCAGACCAAGCGCTGACCCTTGGGGCACACCGCTAGCTACTGGCCTCCACCTAGGCTCTGCGCGGCTTATCACAACCCTCTGAGCTCTGCCGTTCAGCCGGTTGTCAACCCACCTCACTGTCCACTCATCCAACCCACACGTCCTAAGCTTGCTTATGAGGATGTTATGGGAGACGGTGTCAAAAGCCTTCCTGACGTCAAGGTAGACAACATCCACTGCTCTCCCCCTCATCCACCCAGCCAGACATGCCATCATAGAAGGCTATCAGATTGGTCAGGCATGATTTCCCCCTGGCTGAATCCATGTTGACCACTCCCGATAACCACCTTCTCCTCCTCCACATGCTTACTGATGACCCCCAGAATGAGCTGTTCCGTCACCTTTCCAGGGATGGAGGTGAGGCTGACTGGCCTGTAGTTTCCCGGGTCCTCCTTCTTGCTCTTTTTGAAGACCGGCGTGACGTTGGCTTTCCTCCAGTCCTCAGGCACCTCTCCTGTTCTCCATGACCTTTCAAAGATGATGGAGAGTGGCACAGCAATAACATCTGCCAGCTCCCTGAGCACTTGCGAGTGCATCCCATCAGGGCCCATGGATTTGTGGATGGATGTCCCTGGCGGCTACGCCATAGTTTGCTTGCCCTTGGCACGGTGAATCCTTCCCGTTCAAAAAGCAAGCAAGAAACACTTCCTTGGGAACGGGATGGTGTTTCAAGGGCTGCCCCAGGAGGGAAACCTCTCACAAACCATGATTCCTCCCACACACCTGCAGCTTGAGTATGTGCTCTTTATTTAATACGTTTCTTTTATCCAGATCCCCTGAGCTGACTGAGGGACCACAAAACTGTGTAGGCATCTCCTGCTGCTGGGAGAAGAGCCTCAGGTGGAGCTGGTCTCCTTGAAGGCAGTGTCTCCGGAGGCCAAGTGTCCTGGCTCGCTGAGGAGCTAGCTGCAGTCCGGGCTTTAGGTGCCACGGTAGGCAGGCCTGGTCGGCTGAACACAGCTGAACAAGGCGTGTGCCCTGTCATGCTGCTTTTCAGGAAAGTAGAGGCATAGTTTGTCCAAGAGATGACCTGGCCAGAAGTTATTGTCGTTGGACTTCTGCGTCTTCTTAGTCTGAAGATGCCTGTGCAAGAAAGGTGGGGGGAAAAAAGGGAAGAAAAAAATGTGTAAGAGAGAATAACGTGCTTTACAGAAATGACATTCTGGGCAGGTTCTCTGCTTCTCGTAGTAAAGGCAAAAGTGAGCCCGACAAGAACTCGGGGCTTCCAGGCCCCAGGAAGCTCTGCCAGACTTGTGCGGACCGTGTTGGTCCGTGTTAGACGTGACTGGCACTGGAAATGGCAGCTTGTGAAGCTACCTGAAGAGCTGGTACGTTGCCCGTCGCTGTAGTATCTAAACACTTTAACGGAGATAAACCAAGAAGATTGTTCTCTGCTTTGCAATGTTTTTTTCCTGCACAAGCTTCTCCAGCCATCCAAAGCTCAGCTCTTCAAGACTGTCTTTCTCCCACCGGAATAAACGTTCTCTGAGGGGATTCCAGAGAAGCTTTGGGTCGCTCTGAGGGCAAGTTTTGTCACCTCTGTAGTTCAGAGCACAGAGCTAGTCCCAAGTGCAGCCTGCAAGGCTCCTGCCAGGCACCACAAACTGTTTGCCGGCACCGCTGCAACCCAGTGGCTTAGCTAAAGCGCAGGAGCGGCCCTGTAGCTGAGAAGAGGATGGGCCTCTTCGCTGTCGCTCGCTGCTCCCTTGCAGCAGCCTAATGGTTCACTCCAAAACCTCGGTACTGCCTCTGACGCCGTGGGGACTGAGCACAGAGGGGTGATAGGCAGCTGGGCAGCAGGAGGGGCCCCATCTGAAGCCCTCTTTGAACAAACCTCTTCTCTGCCTCCATCTGGCTTCTAGATGCACTTCCTGATCTGCAGGTGCTCCCAGCATCAGCACGTCCTGTGCTGTAGTATCCTCCGGGCTGCCTGATCTTCCCTATGTCTTGTCCCTCCTTGATGATCTTGTCTCCTGGATGCAGCAGGGCTGTTGGCAAAGTGCACACAGAAAACAGTCATGCCTCGCCCCGGGGTCAGGAGCCCCGTTTCAGCTCAGACGTTGCAGGTGTAGCAGTCTGCAGCTCAGCTGCAGCCACGTCTGTTCCTGGCTATGGACCCGCTGATCCCGACCATGGTCTGACTTCCAGCTTGACCATCCCAGGGGCAACGGGAGAGCGCCCCGGCTTGTCTGCGGCACCCTTTGATATCTCAGCCCTGCTCTGGTCCTGCTGCTGGTATTGCAGATCCTAACCGGCAGCATCTGCCGTGGCCCTCCGAGGGCTGCAAACGTGCTCCATCGGCAGAGCCCCCGACACTGCTCACGCTTCTGGGCTTGGGAAGAGACACGGACTTGCCAGATTTAGGGCATGCACATCAGGCCCTGGGTCTTTGCTTTACCTTTCTGCAGCGTTGGGTTGGTGATGTGAACATTACGCTCTTTGCACCGCTTGGAGGTCTCCAGATAGCTCGTGACAGCATTCCTGCGATAGCGGTCAACCAGTTCTCCCAAGTCACTCTCTACAGTTGACGGCAGGCAGTGCTCATCAACGGGGCCATCCCCAGATCCCACCATCCGGCGTGTTTTCTTTCCATTCTCTCGGGCTGTCTTTGCTCTGCAAGTAAAGGGCAGGTCCCGATTAGCATTCGCTGGGGCCCTGGAGTTGCTGCATTCCCTTCAGAGAAGCTACAGGCAGGGTTCATCTCCAAAGCGTCTGCAAACAGGAGTCTGACCGCAGACGCTATTTCCTGTGCCCTTCCGTACTTACGTCCAGGCTGTGGGTCACGGCCGATTGGACAACAGCCCTCCTGTCTGCTCTGCGTGCCTTTGTTCTTTCCCAGTATCTTTTCTCTTGATCATTTTTGGAAGGTTTTTGTGTCAGCCATCTTTCAATGTCCCCGAAGCTTTCCAGCTCGGTTCGCAACTGCCTCCTGCCCTGAATCCAAGCCTCTGCCGTTTGTAGACTCTCTTCTGTACCAGAGATGGTCTCTGTGGGCCTGAGGCTATCTTCCTCCTCCTGGGACAGCTGCAAGACAGAAAAATGACAGAAATCTGTGGCCCAAGTTGGTTTCAAAAAGGGAGAAGCTGGTCTTGCCACAGGTGGAGCAAAAATAATCATAGAATCATTGACTTGTTTAGGTTGGAAAAAACCTTTAAGATCATCAAGACCAACCGTTAACCTAGCGCTGCCAAGCCCACCACTAAACCATGGCCATCAAGGTGATCTGCCCCATAACCTTCCCCGGCACGGAGGTCAGACTGACAGGCCTGTAGTTCCGCGGATCCTCCTTCCGGCCCTTCTTGTGGATGGGCGTCACATTGGCTAACCTCCAGTCAACTGGGACCTCCCCGGTCAGCCAGGACTCTCTCTTTTTCCCTGAGATTTTCCCTTTGCCCGTCAGGACTGCCTCCCAGGGGACTCTGCCAACCAGGCTCCTAAACAGGCCAAAGTCTGCCCTCCGGAAGTCCAAGGTGGCAGTTCTGCTGACCCCCCCTCCTTACTTTCTCCCAGAATTGAAAACTCTATTTCGTCCTCGTGGGGTGCTCTATAACAGACTCCCACCATGGGAGCGGCCCTGTTGGCCTTCCCCCTCATTCTTACCCACAAGCACTCAACCCTATTGTCACCATCATTAAGCATTTCACAAAATGCTGGCTCCCTGCCACCAGGAAGCACCTGAAATAACGTGTCGGCCATTTTGCTTATGAAGAACGGCCGGAGAGCTCTCCACGCTACTTGGGGAGACAGCTCTCCCTCTCCACAGCGCCGGCGGGAGCTGGCTCAAGCCACGTGCCTGGGAGAGATCCTGCTCGAGGTCCAGAGCTGGCGCCTGGGCAGAGGTGGCCTCCTTTCCAGGCAGGGACGGAGCAGGCCCACTGATGCCCTCAGCCTGGCCGGCTGCTCGTTGTGCCCCTTGGCCTCTACCAGCAATTCCTCCCTCACAGCAGTGAGCAAGCGAGAATGAAAACCACAGCCACCCGCCCTGCTCCTTGCACGGAGCGATGCTGCCGGGACTTGGGAGACCTTCCCAACTCGGTGCCACCCCCAACCAGAAAAAGGCTGCTCTGTGGATACTCCTGTACCTGGGCCCTCGGCATCTTGTCGCCTTCTGTCCCGGCTTGCTGGCGTGGCAATTCTGGCAAGCTGACACGTCCTGATTTTCCATTCTCTTCTGTCTCCTTCCTTTTGGTCAGGGATGCCTCCAGTTTTCTTCTACCGTTCATCCCAAATACAGACTCTCTTTTCTACAGGAACCCAGAAATGCAATAGTCACAGTCACTCTCATCTGTTTGGTTTCGTCTGGGGTTTTTTTGTTTGTTCTGTTTTTTTTTTTTAAATAATGCCCTTCTTTCTCCCATCTTCCCTTTTTCCCAGTTTCTGTTGACAAGCAGTTCTTAGAGATGCAACCAGAAAGCCCTTCTGTTACGACCAATGAACTAAGAAGTCATCAAAGAGCTACTTTTTGAAAAGGGCTGCAGTTCCTCTTCTGAGATGAACAACACCCAAAATAGGTAATTGAATGGGAAAATGAGCCACAGTAAGAGAGCTACTCAGAATCGGTATCTGCGTATTTTTTTATGCACCTGTTTCTCCTACGAGACCCCCACTTGATTCTCCACAATCCAGTGACACACCAAGTGCCTCAATCCATATTGCGTACCTGTCCTGTCTGCCGCTGTTCTTCAGAAGCAGGCAATGGCAATTCAGGGCTCTCGAAAGTTGTTGTTTTGGGCTGCCTTCCTTCTGCGCTTGCATGCTGGGGCAACGATCTGAAAATACGCAGCGGGCTGAGTCGGTATGAGTGCAGGAAGAGTTTCTTCTCCATCCTGTGCTCGCGCTGCTCCCCCGCTTCGGCAGCAGAGCGAGCTCTCGTCACCCAACTGTCTTCCCCTCCACAGAGACAGGGATGAGCCTGAGCTGTAACGCTCACATGTGCCACCAAGGAAATGAAGGAGACGAGCTTCTCCCGTCAGTCAGGCTCCGGGACATGCAGCCTGAGGCGGCCCTCGGGATGGAACGACGAGAGGATTTGCATCCTCTGCAATCACAGGCACCTGGAGATACTGGCATCCCCCTCCTGGCCATCGCCCTGACCAGTGCAAAGCAGTCCCCAATTCCGTGGGACTTCCCAGCCAGCGAGGAAATGCACTGTGCGGTGACACGTGTTAACAGCCCTTCTGAGTCGACAGAGACACGGGCTCCAAAGGAAAGAGGGGAACAGGTTTCTCAGAGAGCCTGGGCAGCCTCCGCCCCTGAAGGCTTTGAAGACAAGACTGGATAAAGTCCTGGGCAACCTGGTCTGACCTCAGGTCACAGCTGACTCTGCCTGGAGCAGCCGGTTGCACCAGGAGCTCCCGAGAGCCCTTCCAGCCTCCTTTCCTGCAGGAGCCTATAAAACATCCCGCACAAGCACTAGAGCACAAGGCCGCTCTGATCGAGTCCTTTCAGAGTCTCACCTGCCACGAGGCCCTTTTCCCTCAGTTTTCTCCTCCGCTGCTTCCTCCGTCTGAGCTCTGGCTAAGCGGTCTAGAGAAATGCCCCTGCGCAGACGGCGTAATGTGTGATGAACAGCCGCTGCAAGCGTGAAGGGAGAAAACCTCTTAGAACAGGCAGGAGGAGGCACAGATCTGCTCTGCAATGTTAGAAGCTGGGCGAGGCCTCACCGGGATTCCTTCTGAGACCTGTTTTCTTGGAGGGAGGTCTTAAGCCCTTCCTGACACCAGCCCTTGATCCTGTTCAACCCCCGACAGCCACATTATTCTCTTTGGTGTGAGTTCTCTCCTGCTGCAGCTAGTCCCTCCTCTGCACAGCGGCTTTCAAGGGGAGACAGATCTTGGCACTTTAGAGCCTCTTTTGGGGAAACAATTTCTTGGTGTTGCATACGTGTGTGGTAGACAAAGATTTCCTATCACGGCACATTCAACTCAACCGCATCACAGCTCTGATGTTCCTGAGGAATTTAGGTCGAGGAGCTAGACTCCCCAGTTTTAAAAGAGAAGTGAGGTCTCGGCACAGCTAAGCAACCTTTGCACAGTCGTTCTCTACGTGATTTTTCTCATCAAATCACGCCGCGGTGATTCCAAGAGATACGCCAACCCTCCAGTCTCCCGCAACCCAAGGCAGAGTTTCTGATTCACTGTGGCAATGGACTTCCCCAGACATTTACTCCCTCCTGCACAAACTCACTCCTAAAACGGAAGAGGTATACTCCAGGGCATGGAGTGCAGGGGCAGAACATACTTCTTGAGATTTAGCAGGAGGGGTCAAGAGAGGCACACAGGGTGCCTGTGCCATCCCGGGCATCTTTTGTAGCCTGGGCCCACCAGTAATGAAGATGGGCAACCGCACAAACCTCTGCCAGGAATCGCTCGCCAGCATTACCTCTTATTCCCATGCTGCTCAAAGCACGCTCCAATTCTATACATATCTCTTCGTCTGTGAGATACATTCTTCGAGGCACTGCCCTCGCCTCAAACCTGGAAATCGGAAGAAGGCACCCTTCTGAGAAAAGGGCTGCTTTGCCAGAGGCATGTCAAGGTATCTCTCTCTCGAGTCAACCTCCCGTCCTAGGCCATTAAGGGAAGCACCCAGCAGCGCTGGCCTCAGCAACGGCTCAGCAGCCCCTCGTGAGGCAGAGGTTTTGGGTTTTTTGCCTCAGTCCTCCTGTGCCGTCTTGACCCAAGAAGGCATTTTGGAGATACTTTGATTCACGTGAGTTTCACAGAAGGCACGGAAACCCCACAGGCAGAGGACTTGCGTGCATCTGGCCTTCGAGCCACCCTCTAAGAGAAGCTTTCCATGGTATATTCAATATATATTGGGACAAATATTAGGATCTTATTTCTGTTACATGTTTTTGGGCAGTCTCTACCAACGGAAAGAGAATGAGCAGATGAAACGTTCGGAGGGTTGCCTGAATTCCTCTCCCCAGCAAACCAGTCCCCTCTGATGGCAGTGACGGTGGTAAAATGCAACCCGCAATCAGTAACAGAGGACGCATAACTCCAGACTAAGCAAAGGCAAGGCTGAAAGGAACTGCAAACCAGGAACTTGACAGAGCGCTACCAAACATGAGCTGAGCACGTCTGCGCTTGGTCTGGCAAGGGCTGCTGGAACAAATATACTCACTGCGGTAACTGGTAGACGTGGCCAAAATGGCTCAGAGACAGAGTGACTTCTTTGTCCGATATGACCAGTTTCTTCTGCAAGAAGGGACAGAAACGTCTCACGTGACTCCAGGGAAAGGAAGTCAATGCTCACAACAGCCTTTCCGTAACTCCAAGAATTAGCAGCCTCTCAGCAAACTTCTGGCCAAGTGCCTCAGCCCCTTGCTAAAAGGAGCCGCACAGCATGCCATCTGCTAGGGCGAGGACTGTCGCCAGCCTTTTTGCAAGGACAAGAGGTGACGGCGTCAGGCAGGAGACTCCTTGTTGACCGGGGAAGAAGTCAATGGAGGCAAACACAAGGGAAGGCCCAGTACGAACCCTGGTTCCTGGCTGCTGGTTGCAGTGAGGTGGCTTCCTTTAACGACTGCTGACCTGAGAGCAAATGGTTCTGGGCTGGTTTTATCCCCAGAGTCCTTCCAAAGACTTCCAAAGAGTCTGCACGCCTCTGCAGCGTGGAGGAACCCAGCCACGGGCTCCTTCTCTTCCGTCAGGCCAGGAGAACTACACCTGTTAACAGTGTGCCAGCGCCCACGGGGGGCTGGTCTCAGCCAGGCCTTGGTGTCTCTGCCCCTCAGCCTCACGTCCAGAGCGTGGGGTGAACTTCATCACCCCTGCCGCTGCTTTGGCCTCTTCCCTACTTCTAGCAAGGCCCTTCCAGGGCTTTCCCTCGCCCAACAAAAGTAGTACTGTGCACCTTCCCAGCACCCTTGAACCACAGCAAATAAAAGAAAGAAACTACAGAAAGCTTTCACTGCTGCAGACCATGCCTAGCCCAGGTGACCCAGCAGGCGACAGCTGGCCAGCAGGGCTCAGTTCCTCGGTCCTTTGACGGCATGTCACACCCACTCTAGGTAGCGCTGGAAACACAATACACTTACAGCGAGCAACTTCTCGACCACGTATGTCGACTTGTTGAGCCTTAGTAAAAAGTCTTTGCAAAATGCCATTGTCACTTCTGTTCCCCGGATAGCAAGAGTGCCGAGGTCCTTTAAAATGAAGTCGGTGTCTTTTCTGTTTCTGAGGATGAAGCAGAAGTACTTCAGGGTCTCCTGCATACAGTTCTGCACGACCTCCTCAGAATAGGGGACGTCCGAGTGGATCTTCTTCCAGCTCACTGACACTTTCTTCATGTCGTCTGGAAGAGAGGAGGAAGCCTGTAACTCAGACAGCAGTTGAGGAGACTCCTGTTTGCAGACGCTTTGGAGATGAACCCTGCCTGTAGCTTCTCTGAAGGGAATGCAGCAACTCCAGGGCCCCAGCGAATGCTAATCGGGACCTGCCCTTTACTTGCAGAGCAAAGACAGCCCGAGAGAATGGAAAGAAAACACGCCGGATGGTGGGATCTGGGGATGGCCCCGCTGATGAGCGCTGCCTGCCGTCTACTGTAGCAGGCTCTCTACAGCCGACTTCGACCCACTTCTCTGCATAAAAGTAGCCCTAAGGGCCCGTGGGCGTTTGCCTCAACAACTTCTGGTGCGGTGCAAGAACTAAACGTCAGCATCATCTCAACGGCTTTAAGGTAAACAGCTCCGATGAACCACCATCAGCCAGCAGGCATCCTACAGATCAATAAATGTGGCTGGCACAAAGCCAGTTGCTAAAGCAGATCACGGAGGGACGGTCTAACTTTGGACAGCCTTAATGAAACCCAGTCCAAAAGACATGGCCCCTTTCGAGGCATTGCTACTTGGTGGGCTGTTTGTGTCATCCCAGGGAGGTGGTTCTCAGGGCCTTCTGAAGGCCTCTGACGTGTCCAGCATATCTTGTAAACAGCAACCAGCAGAAGCCCCAAATGTATGGGTGTAGGGGAAAACAAAGAATTTCATTGCTCTTCTTACCAGGAACAGGTACAGAAGCATGTTGCAGCTCACGGATCTGTGCAACAGTCCTGGACAGCACAAAGAGAGGTCTCTGAAACGTGAGCACCTCGCCATTTTCAAAAGAGAGCCATTTTTTAATCAGAAACGTCCCCAGTCCTGGCACTCTGACGGCCCGAGGCTGGAAAAAGAAGAGAAGGGCAAAAGAGTGAGGATCGGTGAGAGCTTGCAAGGGGGGGGTGCCTCATGCCCTGCCGACTCCTGATGCAGAACACTTTTGCACACCTCAACCAGACTTTTATTTCTGTATTTGTATATGGCGCATGTATAAAATAGATAGTTTATCTAACTTTTTCCCTGTCTTTTACATTTATCTCTTTACTTTATGTGTCTCAGTTTACGGACAGGCTGGTCTTTGGCACATTTGTGGGAAGTTCTGGGAAGAACAATGGCACTTGCTGGCACAGGGCTGCCAGGACCCCTGAAGCTGTCTCGGCCAGGGGAGGGGTAGGGTAGGATCCCACCTTTCTCTGCAGGAGCTGTTGCTGAACATGCTTAGACACACTGCTCCAAATAGTAACGACATCTGGAAAGCAAGGGAAAGACACGTCAAGCTCTAAGTCAGCCAGCTCACGTCCCATCAGCACACCCGCAGACAAGGAGACGGCGGAGGCAAGTGTGCGCCTCACAGGATAAACCCATCTGTGACACGGGCCGAATCTTTGACTGGCCTCGGCCTTCTTCCACCAGGACGTCGTTCCCTTCAGAGCCAGATCCCTGAGGGTGACCCACTGCCGAGGGAAACGCGTCCCTGGGAGTTCCACCACGGCAAGGGGAGGGGGCAGCCGCGTGCACCCGACTCTGCTGGGCTCAGGGTGTCTCTCGGGGTCTCCCCGCAGGGACGAACCCCACTTCCCACGACAACTTGTCTGCAGCAATGCTCGCCAGAGAGCTCCCCAAGGCCTTACCGCTGACGGACAGCTTCTTGAGGGTGGGAAACGTGATTGTGCTGGAGCCGTCAGTGCTGCTGCAGAGCTCGATGTTGGTGATCAGCTCTTGCAGGTCTGTCATCTTCTTGGTTTGGGTCAGCACGCGAGGCTGCCGGGGGAAGGATCTGGACGTCTCCTCCTGGGAAACACCCCCTCTCCGATGTCCTTGCCCGTGCTTCACCCAAGAGCTCCCGCACTCTCCCACCAGCTCCCTTTGTCCTCTGCGTCTCGGGGGTACAGGAGAGACTTCTCCTCGCGTCCCCGAGAGCTCGCCGAGGTCTCGCAGGGAAGTGAAGGGAGGGTCTGCGGTGCGGGGTTATGAGGACAGGCTCTGTGACGCGGGCTGAGGTCACAAAGGAACGCCCCTACCTCACTCCCACGCCCGCTGACCCAGCCAGGTTTGGTCCTGCTGTGAGAAGGGGGCTGCTCCCTAAAACCCACACCCAAGCCTCACTCCTGAGAAGGCTGTGGGGCCGGGAGAGCCCCCCCGAGTTGTCACGCAAGGACAGAAATGGGGACACAGAATCACACGGTCACGGACCGGTCGAGGGCGGAAGGGACCTCTGGGGGTCATCTGGTCCAACACCCCCACCCCCCCCCACCCCCGCGCTCAAGCAGGGTCACCTCTTTGCTGACGAGTAAAACTGTGGTGCCTACAGTCATAAAGGACCTCCCATTTTCCTCCCTCCAGTTCCGTACTGAGTGCTGTGACCGTGCAACAGCTAGCACTTTATCCCTCTGCAATGTGGATGGCATTCTAGACTTTCTTTGAAGAATTAAAGATCAGTAGGAGAACAGTCAAAGTCCTGCATGTGGTGTCTGTCTGATGCTGAAATTTGCTGACTTGCTGTCTGTCACAGAATCACAACATCACAGAATGACAGAACGGTGGGGGTTGGAAGAGACCTCTGGAGATCATCTAGTCCAACCCCCCCTGCTAAAGCAGCTTCACCTAGAGCAGGTTGCACAGGATCATGGCCAGGAGGGTTTGGAATCTCTCCAGAGAAGGAGACTCCACAGCCTCTCCGGGCAGCCTGTTCCAGTGCTCTGTCACCGTCAAAGTGAAGAAGTTTTTCCTCATATTGAGATGGAACTTTCTGTGTTCCAGTTTGTGCCCGTTGCCCCGTGTGCTGTCACTGGGCATCGTTGAGAAGAGTCTGGCCCCATCCTCTAGACACCCACCCTTTAGATAATTATGAGCTTTGATCAGATCCCCTCTCAGTCTTCTCTTCTCCAGACTGAACAGACCCAGCTCTCTCAGCCTTTCCTCGTTCGAGAGATGCTCCAGGTCCCTCATCATCCTCGTAGCCCCCAGCTGGACTCTCTCCAGTAGTCCCCTGTCTTTCTGGAACCGGAGAGCCCAGAACTGGACACACAACTCCAGCTGTGGCCTCACCAGGGCAGAGTAGAGGAGAACCTCCCTCCACCTGCTGGCCACGCTCTTCTCAATGCGCCCCAGGATACCACTGGCCTTCTCGGCCACGCGGGCATGCTGCTGGCTCATGGAGAGCTTGTTGTCCACCAGGACTCCCAGGTCCTTCTCCGCAGCGCTGCTTCCCAGCAGGTCAGCCCCTAACCTGTACTGGTGCTTGGGCTTATTCCTCCCTAAGCGCGGGGCCCTACGCTTGCCCTTGTTGAATTTCATTTGGTTCCTCTTCGCCCAACTCTCCAGCCTGTCCCGATCTCGCTGAATGGCAGCGCAGCCTTCTGCTGTGTTGCCCACTCCTCCCAGTTTCGTATTGTCAGGAAACTTGCTGAGGGTACGCTCTGTCCCCGTCCAGGTCGTTGATGAAGATGTTGAATAAGACCAGACCAAGCGCTGACCCTTGGGGCACACCGCTAGCTACTGGCCTCCACCTAGGCTCTGCGCGGCTTATCACAACCCTCTGAGCTCTGCCGTTCAGCCGGTTGTCAACCCACCTCACTGTCCACTCATCCAACCCACACGTCCTAAGCTTGCTTATGAGGATGTTATGGGAGACGGTGTCAAAAGCCTTCCTGACGTCAAGGTAGACAACATCCACTGCTCTCCCCTCATCCACCCAGCCAGACATGCCATCATAGAAGGCTATCAGATTGGTCAGGCATGATTTCCCCCTGGTTGAATCCATGTTGACCACTCCCGATAACCACCTTCTCCTCCTCCACATGCTTACTGATGACCCCCAGAATGAGCTGTTCCGTCACCTTTCCAGGGATGGAGGTGAGGCTGACTGGCCTGTAGTTTCCCGGGTCCTCCTTCTTGCTCTTTTTGAAGACCGGCGTGACGTTGGCTTTCCTCCAGTCCTCAGGCACCTCTCCTGTTCTCCATGACCTTTCAAAGATGATGGAGAGTGGCACAGCAATAACATCTGCCAGCTCCCTGAGCACTTGCGAGTGCATCCCATCAGGGCCCATGGATTTGTGGATGGATGTCCCTGGCGGCTACGCCATAGTTTGCTTGCCCTTGGCACGGTGAATCCTTCCCGTTCAAAAAGCAAGCAAGAAACACTTCCTTGGGAACGGGATGGTGTTTCAAGGGCTGCCCCAGGAGGGAAACCTCTCACAAACCATGATTCCTCCCACACACCTGCAGCTTGAGTATGTGCTCTTTATTTAATACGTTTCTTTTATCCAGATCCCCTGAGCTGACTGAGGGACCACAAAACTGTGTAGGCATCTCCTGCTGCTGGGAGAAGAGCCTCAGGTGGAGCTGGTCTCCTTGAAGGCAGTGTCTCCGGAGGCCAAGTGTCCTGGCTCGCTGAGGAGCTAGCTGCAGTCCGGGCTTTAGGTGCCACGGTAGGCAGGCCTGGTCGGCTGAACACAGCTGAACAAGGCGTGTGCCCTGTCATGCTGCTTTTCAGGAAAGTAGAGGCATAGTTTGTCCAAGAGATGACCTGGCCAGAAGTTATTGTCGTTGGACTTCTGCGTCTTCTTAGTCTGAAGATGCCTGTGCAAGAAAGGTGGGGGGAAAAAAGGGAAGAAAAAAATGTGTAAGAGAGAATAACGTGCTTTACAGAAATGACATTCTGGGCAGGTTCTCTGCTTCTCGTAGTAAAGGCAAAAGTGAGCCCGACAAGAACTCGGGGCTTCCAGGCCCCAGGAAGCTCTGCCAGACTTGTGCGGACCGTGTTGGTCCGTGTTAGACGTGACTGGCACTGGAAATGGCAGCTTGTGAAGCTACCTGAAGAGCTGGTACGTTGCCCGTCGCTGTAGTATCTAAACACTTTAACGGAGATAAACCAAGAAGATTGTTCTCTGCTTTGCAATGTTTTTTTCCTGCACAAGCTTCTCCAGCCATCCAAAGCTCAGCTCTTCAAGACTGTCTTTCTCCCACCGGAATAAACGTTCTCTGAGGGGATTCCAGAGAAGCTTTGGGTCGCTCTGAGGGCAAGTTTTGTCACCTCTGTAGTTCAGAGCACAGAGCTAGTCCCAAGTGCAGCCTGCAAGGCTCCTGCCAGGCACCACAAACTGTTTGCCGGCACCGCTGCAACCCAGTGGCTTAGCTAAAGCGCAGGAGCGGCCCTGTAGCTGAGAAGAGGATGGGCCTCTTCGCTGTCGCTCGCTGCTCCCTTGCAGCAGCCTAATGGTTCACTCCAAAACCTCGGTACTGCCTCTGATGCCGTGGGGACTGAGCACAGAGGGGTGATAGGCAGCTGGGCAGCAGGAGGGGCCCCATCTGAAGCCCTCTTTGAACAAACCTCTTCTCTGCCTCCATCTGGCTTCTAGATGCACTTCCTGATCTGCAGGTGCTCCCAGCATCAGCACGTCCTGTGCTGTAGTATCCTCCGGGCTGCCTGATCTTCCCTATGTCTTGTCCCTCCTTGATGATCTTGTCTCCTGGATGCAGCAGGGCTGTTGGCAAAGTGCACACAGAAAACAGTCATGCCTCGCCCCGGGGTCAGGAGCCCCGTTTCAGCTCAGACGTTGCAGGTGTAGCAGTCTGCAGCTCAGCCGCAGCCACGTCTGTTCCTGGCTATGGACCCGCTGATCCCGACCATGGTCTGACTTCCAGCTTGACCATCCCAGGGGCAACGGGAGAGCGCCCCGGCTTGTCTGCGGCACCCTTTGATATCTCAGCCCTGCTCTGGTCCTGCTGCTGGTATTGCAGATCCTAACCGGCAGCATCTGCCGTGGCCCTCCGAGGGCTGCAAACGTGCTCCATCGGCAGAGCCCCCGACACTGCTCACGCTTCTGGGCTTGGGAAGAGACACGGACTTGCCAGATTTAGGGCATGCACATCAGGCCCTGGGTCTTTGCTTTACCTTTCTGCAGCGTTGGGTTGGTGATGTGAACATTACGCTCTTTGCACCGCTTGGAGGTCTCCAGATAGCTCGTGACAGCATTCCTGCGATAGCGGTCAACCAGTTCTCCCAAGTCACTCTCTACAGTTGACGGCAGGCAGTGCTCATCAACGGGGCCATCCCCAGATCCCACCATCCGGCGTGTTTTCTTTCCATTCTCTCGGGCTGTCTTTGCTCTGCAAGTAAAGGGCAGGTCCCGATTAGCATTCGCTGGGGCCCTGGAGTTGCTGCATTCCCTTCAGAGAAGCTACAGGCAGGGTTCATCTCCAAAGCGTCTGCAAACAGGAGTCTGACCGCAGACGCTATTTCCTGTGCCCTTCCGTACTTACGTCCAGGCTGTGGGTCACGGCCGATTGGACAACAGCCCTCCTGTCTGCTCTGCGTGCCTTTGTTCTTTCCCAGTATCTTTTCTCTTGATCATTTTTGGAAGGTTTTTGTGTCAGCCATCTTTCAATGTCCCCGAAGCTTTCCAGCTCGGTTCGCAACTGCCTCCTGCCCTGAATCCAAGCCTCTGCCGTTTGTAGACTCTCTTCTGTACCAGAGATGGTCTCTGTGGGCCTGAGGCTATCTTCCTCCTCCTGGGACAGCTGCAAGACAGAAAAATGACAGAAATCTGTGGCCCAAGTTGGTTTCAAAAAGGGAGAAGCTGGTCTTGCCACAGGTGGAGCAAAAATAATCATAGAATCATTGACTTGTTTAGGTTGGAAAAAACCTTTAAGATCATCAAGACCAACCGTTAACCTAGCGCTGCCAAGCCCACCACTAAACCATGGCCATCAAGGTGATCTGCCCCATAACCTTCCCCGGCACGGAGGTCAGACTGACAGGCCTGTAGTTCCGCGGATCCTCCTTCCGGCCCTTCTTGTGGATGGGCGTCACATTGGCTAACCTCCAGTCAACTGGGACCTCCCCAGTCAGCCAGGACTCTCTCTTTTTCCCTGAGATTTTCCCTTTGCCCGTCAGGACTGCCTCCCAGGGGACTCTGCCAACCAGGCTCCTAAACAGGCCAAAGTCTGCCCTCCGGAAGTCCAAGGTGGCAGTTCTGCTGACCCCCCCTCCTTACTTTCTCCCAGAATTGAAAACTCTATTTCGTCCTCGTGGGGTGCTCTATAACAGACTCCCACCATGGGAGCGGCCCTGTTGGCCTTCCCCCTCATTCTTACCCACAAGCACTCAACCCTATTGTCACCATCATTAAGCATTTCACAAAATGCTGGCTCCCTGCCACCAGGAAGCACCTGAAATAACGTGTCGGCCATTTTGCTTATGAAGAACGGCCGGAGAGCTCTCCACGCTACTTGGGGAGACAGCTCTCCCTCTCCACAGCGCCGGCGGGAGCTGGCTCAAGCCACGTGCCTGGGAGAGATCCTGCTCGAGGTCCAGAGCTGGCGCCTGGGCAGAGGTGGCCTCCTTTCCAGGCAGGGACGGAGCAGGCCCACTGATGCCCTCAGCCTGGCCGGCTGCTCGTTGTGCCCCTTGGCCTCTACCAGCAATTCCTCCCTCACAGCAGTGAGCAAGCGAGAATGAAAACCACAGCCACCCGCCCTGCTCCTTGCACGGAGCGATGCTGCCGGGACTTGGGAGACCTTCCCAACTCGGTGCCACCCCCAACCAGAAAAAGGCTGCTCTGTGGATACTCCTGTACCTGGGCCCTCGGCATCTTGTCGCCTTCTGTCCCGGCTTGCTGGCGTGGCAATTCTGGCAAGCTGACACGTCCTGATTTTCCATTCTCTTCTGTCTCCTTCCTTTTGGTCAGGGATGCCTCCAGTTTTCTTCTACCGTTCATCCCAAATACAGACTCTCTTTTCTACAGGAACCCAGAAATGCAATAGTCACAGTCACTCTCATCTGTTTGGTTTGGTCTGGGGTTTTTTTGTTTGTTCTGTTTTTTTTTTTAAATAATGCCCTTCTTTCTCCCATCTTCCCTTTTTCCCAGTTTCTGTTGACAAGCAGTTCTTAGAGATGCAACCAGAAAGCCCTTCTGTTACGACCAATGAACTAAGAAGTCATCAAAGAGCTACTTTTTGAAAAGGGCTGCAGTTCCTCTTCTGAGATGAACAACACCCAAAATAGGTAATTGAATGGGAAAATGAGCCACAGTAAGAGAGCTACTCAGAATCGGTATCTGCGTATTTTTTTATGCACCTGTTTCTCCTACGAGACCCCCACTTGATTCTCCACAATCCAGTGACACACCAAGTGCCTCAATCCATATTGCGTACCTGTCCTGTCTGCCGCTGTTCTTCAGAAGCAGGCAATGGCAATTCAGGGCTCTCGAAAGTTGTTGTTTTGGGCTGCCTTCCTTCTGCGCTTGCATGCTGGGGCAACGATCTGAAAATACGCAGCGGGCTGAGTCGGTATGAGTGCAGGAAGAGTTTCTTCTCCATCCTGTGCTCGCGCTGCTCCCCCGCTTCGGCAGCAGAGCGAGCTCTCGTCACCCAACTGTCTTCCCCTCCACAGAGACAGGGATGAGCCTGAGCTGTAACGCTCACATGTGCCACCAAGGAAATGAAGGAGACGAGCTTCTCCCGTCAGTCAGGCTCCGGGACATGCAGCCTGAGGCGGCCCTCGGGATGGAACGACGAGAGGATTTGCATCCTCTGCAATCACAGGCACCTGGAGATACTGGCATCCCCCTCCTGGCCATCGCCCTGACCAGTGCAAAGCAGTCCCCAATTCCGTGGGACTTCCCAGCCAGCGAGGAAATGCACTGTGCGGTGACACGTGTTAACAGCCCTTCTGAGTCGACAGAGACACGGGCTCCAAAGGAAAGAGGGGAACAGGTTTCTCAGAGAGCCTGGGCAGCCTCCGCCCCTGAAGGCTTTGAAGACAAGACTGGATAAAGTCCTGGGCAACCTGGTCTGACCTCAGGTCACAGCTGACTCTGCCTGGAGCAGCCGGTTGCACCAGGAGCTCCCGAGAGCCCTTCCAGCCTCCTTTCCTGCAGGAGCCTATAAAACATCCCGCACAAGCACTAGAGCACAAGGCCGCTCTGATCGAGTCCTTTCAGAGTCTCACCTGCCACGAGGCCCTTTTCCCTCAGTTTTCTCCTCCGCTGCTTCCTCCGTCTGAGCTCTGGCTAAGCGGTCTAGAGAAATGCCCCTGCACAGACGGCGTAATGTGTGATGAACAGCCGCTGCAAGCGTGAAGGGAGAAAACCTCTTAGAACAGGCAGGAGGAGGCACAGATCTGCTCTGCAATGTTAGAAGCTGGGCGAGGCCTCACCGGGATTCCTTCTGAGACCTGTTTTCTTGGAGGGAGGTCTTAAGCCCTTCCTGACACCAGCCCTTGATCCTGTTCAACCCCCGACAGCCACATTATTCTCTTTGGTGTGAGTTCTCTCCTGCTGCAGCTAGTCCCTCCTCTGTACAGCGGCTTTCAAGGGGAGACAGATCTTGGCACTTTAGAGCCTCTTTTGGGGAAACAATTTCTTGGTGTTGCATACGTGTGTGGTAGACAAAGATTTCCTATCACGGCACATTCAACTCAACCGCATCACAGCTCTGATGTTCCTGAGGAATTTAGGTCGAGGAGCTAGACTCCCCAGTTTTAAAAGAGAAGTGAGGTCTCGGCACAGCTAAGCAACCTTTGCACAGTCGTTCTCTACGTGATTTTTCTCATCAAATCACGCCGCGGTGATTCCAAGAGATACGCCAACCCTCCAGTCTCCCGCAACCCAAGGCAGAGTTTCTGATTCACTGTGGCAATGGACTTCCCCAGACATTTACTCCCTCCTGCACAAACTCACTCCTAAAACGGAAGAGGTATACTCCAGGGCATGGAGTGCAGGGGCAGAACATACTTCTTGAGATTTAGCAGGAGGGGTCAAGAGAGGCACACAGGGTGCCTGTGCCATCCCGGGCATCTTTTGTAGCCTGGGCCCACCAGTAATGAAGATGGGCAACCGCACAAACCTCTGCCAGGAATCGCTCGCCAGCATTACCTCTTATTCCCATGCTGCTCAAAGCACGCTCCAATTCTATACATATCTCTTCGTCTGTGAGATACATTCTTCGAGGCACTGCCCTCGCCTCAAACCTGGAAATCGGAAGAAGGCACCCTTCTGAGAAAAGGGCTGCTTTGCCAGAGGCATGTCAAGGTATCTCTCTCTCGAGTCAACCTCCCGTCCTAGGCCATTAAGGGAAGCACCCAGCAGCGCTGGCCTCAGCAACGGCTCAGCAGCCCCTCGTGAGGCAGAGGTTTTGGGTTTTTTGCCTCAGTCCTCCTGTGCCGTCTTGACCCAAGAAGGCATTTTGGAGATACTTTGATTCACGTGAGTTTCACAGAAGGCACGGAAACCCCACAGGCAGAGGACTTGCGTGCATCTGGCCTTCGAGCCACCCTCTAAGAGAAGCTTTCCATGGTATATTCAATATATATTGGGACAAATATTAGGATCTTATTTCTGTTACATGTTTTTGGGCAGTCTCTACCAACGGAAAGAGAATGAGCAGATGAAACGTTCGGAGGGTTGCCTGAATTCCTCTCCCCAGCAAACCAGTCCCCTCTGATGGCAGTGACGGTGGTAAAATGCAACCCGCAATCAGTAACAGAGGACGCATAACTCCAGACTAAGCAAAGGCAAGGCTGAAAGGAACTGCAAACCAGGAACTTGACAGAGCGCTACCAAACATGAGCTGAGCACGTCTGCGCTTGGTCTGGCAAGGGCTGCCTGGAACAAATATACTCACTGCGGTAACTGGTAGACGTGGCCAAAATGGCTCAGAGACAGAGTGACTTCTTTGTCCGATATGACCAGTTTCTTCTGCAAGAAGGGACAGAAACGTCTCACGTGACTCCAGGGAAAGGAAGTCAATGCTCACAACAGCCTTTCCGTAACTCCAAGAATTAGCAGCCTCTCAGCAAACTTCTGGCCAAGTGCCTCAGCCCCTTGCTAAAAGGAGCCGCACAGCATGCCATCTGCTAGGGCGAGGACTGTCGCCAGCCTTTTTGCAAGGACAAGAGGTGACGGCGTCAGGCAGGAGACTCCTTGTTGACCGGGGAAGAAGTCAATGGAGGCAAACACAAGGGAAGGCCCAGTACGAACCCTGGTTCCTGGCTGCTGGTTGCAGTGAGGTGGCTTCCTTTAACGACTGCTGACCTGAGAGCAAATGGTTCTGGGCTGGTTTTATCCCCAGAGTCCTTCCAAAGACTTCCAAAGAGTCTGCACGCCTCTGCAGCGTGGAGGAACCCAGCCACGGGCTCCTTCTCTTCCGTCAGGCCAGGAGAACTACACCTGTTAACAGTGTGCCAGCGCCCACGGGGCCTGGTCTCAGCCAGGCCTTGGTGTCTCTGCCCCTCAGCCTCACGTCCAGAGCGTGGGGTGAACTTCATCACCCCTGCCGCTGCTTTGGCCTCTTCCCTACTTCTAGCAAGGCCCTTCCAGGGCTTTCCCTCGCCCAACAAAAGTAGTACTGTGCACCTTCCCAGCACCCTTGAACCACAGCAAATAAAAGAAAGAAACTACAGAAAGCTTTCACTGCTGCAGACCATGCCTAGCCCAGGTGACCCAGCAGGCGACAGCTGGCCAGCAGGGCTCAGTTCCTCGGTCCTTTGACGGCATGTCACACCCACTCTAGGTAGCGCTGGAAACACAATACACTTACAGCGAGCAACTTCTCGACCACGTATGTCGACTTGTTGAGCCTTAGTAAAAAGTCTTTGCAAAATGCCATTGTCACTTCTGTTCCCCGGATAGCAAGAGTGCCGAGGTCCTTTAAAATGAAGTCGGTGTCTTTTCTGTTTCTGAGGATGAAGCAGAAGTACTTCAGGGTCTCCTGCATACAGTTCTGCACGACCTCCTCAGAATAGGGGACGTCCGAGTGGATCTTCTTCCAGCTCACTGACACTTTCTTCATGTCGTCTGGAAGAGAGGAGGAAGCCTGTAACTCAGACAGCAGTTGAGGAGACTCCTGTTTGCAGACGCTTTGGAGATGAACCCTGCCTGTAGCTTCTCTGAAGGGAATGCAGCAACTCCAGGGCCCCAGCGAATGCTAATCGGGACCTGCCCTTTACTTGCAGAGCAAAGACAGCCCGAGAGAATGGAAAGAAAACACGCCGGATGGTGGGATCTGGGGATGGCCCCGTTGATGAGCGCTGCCTGCCGTCTACTGTAGCAGGCTCTCTACAGCCGACTTCGACCCACTTCTCTGCATAAAAGTAGCCCTAAGGGCCCGTGGGCGTTTGCCTCAACAACTTCTGGTGCGGTGCAAGAACTAAACGTCAGCATCATCTCAACGGCTTTAAGGTAAACAGCTCCGATGAACCACCATCAGCCAGCAGGCATCCTACAGATCAATAAATGTGGCTGGCACAAAGCCAGTTGCTAAAGCAGATCACGGAGGGACGGTCTAACTTTGGACAGCCTTAATGAAACCCAGTCCAAAAGACATGGCCCCTTTCGAGGCATTGCTACTTGGTGGGCTGTTTGTGTCATCCCAGGGAGGTGGTTCTCAGGGCCTTCTGAAGGCCTCTGACGTGTCCAGCGTATCTTGTAAACAGCAACCAGCAGAAGCCCCAAATGTATGGGTGTAGGGGAAAACAAAGAATTTCATTGCTCTTCTTACCAGGAACAGGTACAGAAGCATGTTGCAGCTCACGGATCTGTGCAACAGTCCTGGACAGCACAAAGAGAGGTCTCTGAAACGTGAGCACCTCGCCATTTTCAAAAGAGAGCCATTTTTTAATCAGAAACGTCCCCAGTCCTGGCACTCTGACGGCCCGAGGCTGGAAAAAGAAGAGAAGGGCAAAAGAGTGAGGATCGGTGAGAGCTTGCAAGGGCGGGGTGCCTCATGCCCTGCCGACTCCTGATGCAGAACACTTTTGCACACCTCAACCAGACTTTTATTTCTGTATTTGTATATGGCGCATGTATAAAATAGATAGTTTATCTAACTTTTTCCCTGTCTTTTACATTTATTTCTTTACTTTATGTGTCTCAGTTTACGGACAGGCTGGTCTTTGGCACATTTGTGGGAAGTTCTGGGAAGAACAATGGCACTTGCTGGCACAGGGCTGCCAGGACCCCTGAAGCTGTCTCGGCCAGGGGAGGGGTAGGGTAGGATCCCACCTTTCTCTGCAGGAGCTGTTGCTGAACATGCTTAGACACACTGCTCCAAATAGTAACGACATCTGGAAAGCAAGGGAAAGACACGTCAAGCTCTAAGTCAGCCAGCTCACGTCCCATCAGCACACCCGCAGACAAGGAGACGGCGGAGGCAAGTGTGCGCCTCACAGGATAAACCCATCTGTGACACGGGCCGAATCTTTGACTGGCCTCGGCCTTCTTCCACCAGGACGTCGTTCCCTTCAGAGCCAGATCCCTGAGGGTGACCCACTGCCGAGGGAAACGCGTCCCTGGGAGTTCCACCACGGCAAGGGGAGGGGGCTGCCGCGTGCACCCGACTCTGCTGGGCTCAGGGTGTCTCTCGGGGTCTCCCCGCAGGGACGAACCCCACTTCCCACGACAACTTGTCTGCAGCGATGCTCGCCAGAGAGCTCCCCAAGGCCTTACCGCTGACAGACAGCTTCTTGAGGGTGGGAAACGTGATTGTGCTGGAGCCGTCAGTGCTGCTGCAGAGCTCGATGTTGGTGATCAGCTCTTGCAGGTCTGTCATCTTCTTGGTTTGGGTCAGCACGCGAGGCTGCCGGGGGAAGGATCTGGACGTCTCCTCCTGGGAAACACCCCCTCTCCGATGTCCTTGCCCGTGCTTCACCCAAGAGCTCCCGCACTCTCCCACCAGCTCCCTTTGTCCTCTGCGTCTCGGGGGTACAGGAGAGACTTCTCCTCGCGTCCCCGAGAGCTCGCCGAGGTCTCGCAGGGAAGTGAAGGGAGGGTCTGCGGTGCGGGGTTATGAGGACAGGCTCTGTGACGCGGGCTGAGGTCACAAAGGAACGCCCCTACCTCACTCCCACGCCCGCTGACCCAGCCAGGTTTGGTCCTGCTGTGAGAAGGGGGCTGCTCCCTAAAACCCACACCCAAGCCTCACTCCTGAGAAGGCTGTGGGGCCGGGAGAGCCCCCCCGAGTTGTCACGCAAGGACAGAAATGGGGACACAGAATCACACGGTCACGGACCGGTCGAGGGCGGAAGGGACCTCTGGGGGTCATCTGGTCCAACACCCCCACCCCCCCCACCCCCGCGCTCAAGCAGGGTCACCTCTTTGCTGACGAGTAAAACTGTGGTGCCTACAGTCATAAAGGACCTCCCATTTTCCTCCCTCCAGTTCCGTACTGAGTGCTGTGACCGTGCAACAGCTAGCACTTTATCCCTCTGCAATGTGGATGGCATTCTAGACTTTCTTTGAAGAATTAAAGATCAGTAGGAGAACAGTCAAAGTCCTGCATGTGGTGTCTGTCTGATGCTGAAATTTGCTGACTTGCTGTCTGTCACAGAATCACAACATCACAGAATGACAGAACGGTGGGGGTTGGAAGAGACCTCTGGAGATCATCTAGTCCAACCCCCCCTGCTAAAGCAGCTTCACCTAGAGCAGGTTGCACAGGATCATGGCCAGGAGGGTTTGGAATCTCTCCAGAGAAGGAGACTCCACAGCTTCTCCGGGCAGCCTGTTCCAGTGCTCTGTCACCGTCAAAGTGAAGAAGTTTTTCCTCATATTGAGATGGAACTTTCTGTGTTCCAGTTTGTGCCCGTTGCCCCGTGTGCTGTCACTGGGCATCGTTGAGAAGAGTCTGGCCCCATCCTCTAGACACCCACCCTTTAGATAATTATGAGCTTTGATCAGATCCCCTCTCAGTCTTCTCTTCTCCAGACTGAACAGACCCAGCTCTCTCAGCTTTTCCTCGTTCGAGAGATGCTCCAGGTCCCTCATCATCCTCGTAGCCCCCAGCTGGACTCTCTCCAGTAGTCCCCTGTCTTTCTGGAACCGGAGAGCCCAGAACTGGACACACAACTCCAGCTGTGGCCTCACCAGGGCAGAGTAGAGGAGAACCTCCCTCCACCTGCTGGCCACGCTCTTCTCAATGCGCCCCAGGATACCACTGGCCTTCTCGGCCACGCGGGCATGCTGCTGGCTCATGGAGAGCTTGTTGTCCACCAGGACTCCCAGGTCCTTCTCCGCAGCGCTGCTTCCCAGCAGGTCAGCCCCTAACCTGTACTGGTGCTTGGGCTTATTCCTCCCTAAGCGCGGGGCCCTACGCTTGCCCTTGTTGAATTTCATTTGGTTCCTCTTCGCCCAACTCTCCAGCCTGTCCCGATCTCGCTGAATGGCAGCGCAGCCTTCTGCTGTGTTGCCCACTCCTCCCAGTTTCGTATTGTCAGGAAACTTGCTGAGGGTACGCTCTGTCCCCGTCCAGGTCGTTGATGAAGATGTTGAATAAGACCAGACCAAGCGCTGACCCTTGGGGCACACCGCTAGCTACTGGCCTCCACCTAGGCTCTGCGCGGCTTATCACAACCCTCTGAGCTCTGCCGTTCAGCCGGTTGTCAACCCACCTCACTGTCCACTCATCCAACCCACACGTCCTAAGCTTGCTTATGAGGATGTTATGGGAGACGGTGTCAAAAGCCTTCCTGACGTCAAGGTAGACAACATCCACTGCTCTCCCCTCATCCACCCAGCCAGACATGCCATCATAGAAGGCTATCAGATTGGTCAGGCATGATTTCCCCCTGGTTGAATCCATGTTGACCACTCCCGATAACCACCTTCTCCTCCTCCACATGCTTACTGATGACCCCCAGAATGAGCTGTTCCGTCACCTTTCCAGGGATGGAGGTGAGGCTGACTGGCCTGTAGTTTCCCGGGTCCTCCTTCTTGCTCTTTTTGAAGACCGGCGTGACGTTGGCTTTCCTCCAGTCCTCAGGCACCTCTCCTGTTCTCCATGACCTTTCAAAGATGATGGAGAGTGGCACAGCAATAACATCTGCCAGCTCCCTGAGCACTTGCGAGTGCATCCCATCAGGGCCCATGGATTTGTGGATGGATGTCCCTGGCGGCTACGCCATAGTTTGCTTGCCCTTGGCACGGTGAATCCTTCCCGTTCAAAAAGCAAGCAAGAAACACTTCCTTGGGAACGGGATGGTGTTTCAAGGGCTGCCCCAGGAGGGAAACCTCTCACAAACCATGATTCCTCCCACACACCTGCAGCTTGAGTATGTGCTCTTTATTTAATACGTTTCTTTTATCCAGATCCCCTGAGCTGACTGAGGGACCACAAAACTGTGTAGGCATCTCCTGCTGCTGGGAGAAGAGCCTCAGGTGGAGCTGGTCTCCTTGAAGGCAGTGTCTCCGGAGGCCAAGTGTCCTGGCTCGCTGAGGAGCTAGCTGCAGTCCGGGCTTTAGGTGCCACAGTAGGCAGGCTTGGTCGGCTGAATCACTTTTGTCTTTAGTTCTGCTCTAAGAGCTAATAGAGCAGTAATGCCTTCCTTTAATCCATGTGTGTAGATTTGTCCCAGTTTCAGCTCAGGTAGAGTTAATTTCCTGTCTAGTAGCTGTTATATTGCTGTGGTTGGGATTTAGGATGAGAATAACTCTGGTAAGAAACTGATGGTTCTACTCATTGCTGGGTAGTTGATGTGTCCACACTAAGTGAAGGACTTCTCTGCGTCTGAGGCCCTGTATAAGAAGCCGGGAGATCACAGCCAGGACAGCTGGCCCAGGCTGGCCAGGGGATGTTCCCTGCCATGGAACGTCCTGCTCTGGATAGAGCTGGGGAAGCCAGCTAGGAGGCGGGATCGCTGCTCGGAAACAGACTGGGCATCAGGTTGTTTTTTCTCTGCCTGTGGTGAGGAATTGCATTTGTGCCTCACATGTATTATTATTGTTCTTGTTGTTGCTAGTATTATTCTAGTAGTATTATTCTCTTCCTTCATTATCCTATTAAACTGTGTTTACCTTAACCCACGAGGTTTTTTTCCACTCTCCTCCCCATCCCATTTAAGGACAAGAAGAAATGGCCTCAAGTTGTGCCAGAGGAGGTTTAGATTAGATATTAGGAAGAACTTCTTCACTGAAAGATCAGTCAGGCTTTGGCACAGGCTGCCCAGAGAGGTGGTGGAGTCACCATCCCTGGAGGTGTTCAAAAAATGCGTAGACGTGGCACTTCGGTACATGGTTTAGTAGACACGGTGGTGTTGGGCTGATGGTTGGACCTGATGATCTTAGGGGTCTTTTCCAACCTTAAAGATTCTATGATTCCATCCCCGTGGGAGGGGTGAGCGATCGGTGCCGCGGTGAACCCCGACACGGTTAATCCAAACCAGCTCCGGGCCCCTTTCCCGGAAGCGGGAGGGGGGAAGCTCTTCCCGCGGCGGCGCTGCGCACGGCCCGCAGCCATACGTGCCGGGAGGGCAAACCCCACCCCTCCGTCTGCGCACGGCCCCTTGCCATATAAAAGCGGGCGGGGGCGGCGCCGGGGGCGGTGCTGGTGGCGGTGTGTGTGTGTCTTTCCCCATACTGCCGGGTGGTGCTCGTGAGTGAGGAGGGGCCTGGCGTGGGCCCGTCAGGGTGCCGGGGCGTGAGGGTTGTGTCCGGTTCCTCACCTCCTGCGGCGTTTTCCCCAAGCCTGTGCTATTCTTGCCTTCCACCTCAGTTTGTGGGTGGCCTTTATCCTTTGAGGGGGCAGGTTGTCATTTCTAGGGGTGATCGTGCTGGGAAGGGCCTCTTCTGCTTCTGCAGTTCTTACAGAGGTGCTGAGCTCAGTCGTGTAGTGAGATCAGGTGTGTTTGGGGGCTCAGCTGAGGGGGACCTCTGTTCCCTGCATGGTCCAGCGCCAGCCTCCTCCTTAGGAAAGGCATTGTCCATGTCCCTAGGCTTGGATGCGTTGCATTTTTACAGATGCTGGGCAAGGCTTCTCTTGTGGAGTCAGGCTGACAGTGCTGAGGGTTAAAGGCTTACAGCTGGTGAGGGTTATCTTTCTCCAATACTCATTTACAGAGGAAAACAAGGCAAGCTTAGAGGTGTTTTCCAAAGGCTCAACTTTAGCTGGATGGGACTTAAATGTGGAGAGCTGCCTCTTAAGGTCCCTGGAAAATCTGTCAGGCTGGGTGCCTGGTAGAAGTTCAGAGCATTGCTTTCAAAGGGTCATGTTTCATATAAATAGGTACATGTTACTCTATTTACTGCATATTGCAACTCGGGGGGAGGTCTGTGCTGGTGTGAAAATCAAGAGTCTAATACTGATGATTATTAGATGAACTATCCTGCTCTGTTTCCTTAAAATTATGGGGTTGGTTTAAACTGATACGGATTAATTGTGCAGGAACTGTTTGTAGGTTCAGGTACTGATTTGTTAAAGCTGAAGAGTTGGGGTCTGGGGTCCTGTGTACTTGTGAGTAGTGGTCATATGTGTGTTAATGCAGATGTTTTATTCACAGGCAGAAGAGTATCTGCAAAATGGCAACTGCTCAGAAACAAAGGAATTGTGTGGTATGATTTTTCTTGTGTGTTTCAGCACAGTATGTTATTTGAATCAGTAAATTTTAGCTGAAATAGTGCTTTGTAATATTTCTTCACTTGAAAATTACAAGCTAATTCAATCTTTTAATTATGAATAATGATGCTTAATAGCAAAATAGTTTGAGTCTGAACTTCGTGGTCATCCACTTGATAGAAATCAGCTATGTCCTAAAAACAGTAACATCAAGTGTTAAGAATATGCTTAACTTTGAAAAGTATGACTTTCATCATTTAGAATTAAATTCAAATGTTAAGCAGGCATTGGACTAGATTGTAGACTGTACAGCTTTGTTGTTGTGGACAGAGATTAATTCTTTTCTTTCTCTAACTTTCAGAGTGCAGTGACATTTCCTAACAAAATATCTACTGAGCAGCAATCCTTAATGCTAGTGAAGAGGCTCCTGGCAGTAGCAGTATCCTGCATTACATATCTGAGAGGAATCTTTCCTGAAAGTGCCTATGGAACAAGATACATGGATGGTAACAGGCTGTCTTTGTGATTCTTTGCAAAATCTATTGTCATAGGGTTGTTATGAAGTTATTGAGTGTTCTTAAAGCCACTTGGTCATCTTAATTAAAGGTAATAGCCATTTTCAGTGACTAATGGAAACTTCACTGATCAATTGTTGAATTTTGTTAGGTAGTGGTGATGCTAACTCAGCAATTAAAACTATACCTACACCTGTTGGTAATGTTAATTTTAGTCTGCTTTTGATATATACTCTTAAGGAATCAACTTCATTTTCTTAGCAATGTAGTTGCGTTATACCCTAAGTAAATATGCATATATATTTTGTTTTTTTAGATGTCTGTGTCAAAATTCTGAGGGAAGACAAGAACTGTCCTGGGTCTACTCAGCTAGTGAAATGGTATGTTAATTGCAGTGCATATGTAACATTCCATAGCATGTCAATACTGAAAGATACCTTTCTGGTTGTTTGCAGATGCAAAGAAAAAAGTTCACTTGCTGTGGGTGAACAAGTGACCAGGCAGTGCTTTTAGTGCATGGTACTTACCATGTTGACTTTTTTTTTACAATGGAAAGTCAAAAAGTGTGTGTTTTGGTAGAGATGTAACTGACTTGTAAGGTTGTGTTTCTAGAAACATTACAACTTATGCTTAGTAGAGCACAAAGCTTTGTTTACAGAGTGATTATACTTTACATTTTGTCTCTGTGGGTGTATATGAGTGCCCAAGGGTACACATAAATGCAAAAAATCTAACCAGTAGTTCCTCTCTAGTTGAAAAGGAGATGCAGTGTTACCATTTTGCATCTTGAATTTAAAGATCTTGCTCTCAGACTTGTATAAGAAAGTACTGTTGGCCTTTACATTCAAAGGCAGAATTGTGTCTGAATGATAGTCTGTCTGCTTGTACTTGCACTCAACTGTGTGAATGTATGTCACTTGGGACTAGAGGTGGTTATTTTGATTTTCTTTTCACAATAACTGCAAGATTTGTTCATGGCTGCTCTCCTTGCTCTTTAGAAAAAGTATATAAGGCCTTTTCCTTACATATAGATTCCTATTTTTTATTACGTCTATAAAGGTCATCTTTGTGCTTTTCACACTTTGACCAGTTGTAGTACAAGGTAAGGCATTGGAAACGAAGCTGCATTCAGCAGAGAGGTTTGCAGCTGCTGTTAGTGTTGAGGTGTTCAGAGACGTAGGTCTGAGTTCTGATGTCAAAGTTGGAATCAGTCATTTGCTCTTTATCCCTGTACCGTCGCTGAGAGAAGGGGGGAAGAAGGCTTCCTTTACTGTAACCTGGAATTTCTTAATTGATCTTCTGTGGTAGAGGAGACTGAAGTGGCGCTGATTGCATTTCACCTTACCCTCACGCATCAAACATTAGCGAGGGCAGTGGCGTGGCAGTCCATGGATGCTGACAAGGAAAAGCTCCCTGGTTTTTGTGTGAAGGGTGTGTGCTACCTGTGTGGGGTTGACAGGTGAGTAGCCTTTCTTAACGCAGCATCATGTACACACCAAAAGCAATTTTCACTTGTTGACTGTAGTCAAAAGAAATGCTAGGAAAACATAGGGTAGATCTTGGTTTGCTATTTGACTGTTGTTTGCATGTGATATAAAAAGCAAATTGCAACATCTAAATAAAGGCAAGAACATAACGCTGACATCCCTGAAGAACAAAGGAGTTCAGCTGAAGAACTTATTTATAAACTGATTATGGAATACATGTGTTTAGAAGGTGTTTGAAAATTGTAGGCATACAATTGCATTATGTTTTTACTGAGAGATTACTCACCTACAGATTATATTATTTCTTATTCTGCAAAAAGGTTAGGATGATTTGGTGTTAGAAAGATAGTCATCGCTTGTGTATCTACTAATAAGATAGAATAGTGGAATAAGTATTCTTGCTCTAATAGAATATTAAGAAGACTAAACACAAGAATTTCACTTTTTTGAGACTATTTAGTCAGAAGGAAACCAAATGTAAATTAGTAGTAGATGGACAATATTATTTGATTTTTGCAGGATGTTAGGATGCTATGATGCCTTGCAGAAGAAATATGTAAGTCTTCAATATCATTTACCTATTTTAAATGTATCGAAACATTTGTTTATGCAAGTCTGTTAGCTGCCAGTGTAGTTATAGGACTTTCTGGTTAGGGAATAGCTGTGCTTTAGTAGGTTAAAACAATTAGCTACAATGTGGGATGCACAGATATTTCAGGATAATTTTCTTTGTAAACAGAAACACTTAGGGATAGGTAGGAATTTTCTTCTGCCAGTTGAGTAACTCCTTTCTTAAACACATAAGAAGTTAAGTGTGTGAAGAGGTTTCTCTTCACTTAGTTGTCTCTATTGGTTTCCAGAGCTAGAGAAACAAAATAGTTTGGTAAGCAGAAGTGGGCTATGAAATACATTTAATGTTCTTTAATTATGTTTCCAACAGCTAAGAATGATTGTCCTAGCAGTAAGTATCTTTGAAAAGTAAGGTACACATTTTTTAAGGTAGATGATTAGAGATGTACAGTTCTTAATCTGTTTCCTCTCTTTACTTTAAAAATACAGGTCTATACCCATCCAGAAGATCCTCAGGTAAATCTGCTAGAATATTTTACTGGATGGCTAATGATAGTATGGATATAGTGAAATGTGTATACAAGCAGTAGTACTTAACACTCACATTAATGTACATTAAAAAAGGGCATCTTAAAATAGCAAATGTAAGAATCGCTAGAGCTAATCAGAATTGCCAAGTAATGAATTGCCTTTGAATATCTAGTGTCAGGTTATTCTCAGGCCACTACAAGAAACCCAAAGTGGTGTTGTAGAGTTAAATGCCCATAAAGATGCATTGTCCTAACTCTCTAACAAATGGATGGAACTTTCATAAAAAACACAGTATGTTTTAACTAACCACTGGGTGTCACCATGTCTCTTGTGTGTGAAGCATTTTCCTAGTGATTAAAATTTGAATTAATATTTCATTCTAAAAACTTGGTGATTCCTGGAAAATACTGTAGATTTTCATTTTTATTTGATGACAATTATATACGTTAATACTGTTAACTGTTACAGCATTAGAAAGCTGTATCCAGAGCAAGCAAGTGGGTCAGACAGGAGCGGGGCTATCAATATTTTCTTTAAATGCAAGGTTAATATATTACTACACAGAATGTAGCTTGCTTGACAGCTGATAGTTTAATAATTACTGGATTTGCTTGCAGACAATTACAGAATGTTATCACTTCAAATTCAAGTACACCCAAAATGGGCCACTCCTGGATTTCAGCAGGTATTGTCACTGTGACTTTATTCTGCTTTGTGGTTTTACAGTCCATTCGCATACACTGGGATGTAAAAACTTTGGATTTTATCTGTTTGGTGTCACTGACAGTACGCTGGGCATCCCCAGTACAGGGAAGCAGTATGTGGGCTCAGTATGCTTCAGGGAAGCAGTATGTCCAGCCAATTGCTCTCTTTGGAATTCTTTTGTTGTTTAGTTTTTATGTTCTTTAGGCCGAGCCACATATTCGCTCCCCTCATAATGGTCTGGCTAACGCAGAGACATTCACATGCTTTTAATGAACTTGGAGAAACATTTACACCACCAGTTGATCCACTCAACTGTGATAGCTATGTATCTAAAATGAAGGCCATGCTCAGGTCCCCTGTGTGTTGAGATAGTCAGCTTTCTTTGCAACAAACTTCTCCCAGCTTTCTGCCTGCATGAAATGCTTTTTAAATTTAAAGAAGAAAAAAAAAAAAGGCTGCAGTGCTGCAGACCTAGGTCCTTTGGGCTGAATTTAGTATGGTGGGTTGACCCTGGCTGGAGGCCAGGTGCCCACCAAAGCCACTCTATCACTCCCCCTTCTCAACTGGACAGGGGAGAGAAAATGTAATAAGAGGTTTGTGGATCAAGATAAGGACAGGGAGGGATCGTTCACCAATTACCATCATGGGCAAAACCGACTCAACTTAGAAAAAAGTTAATTTATTACTGAGCAATTTATTACTGAGTAATGAGAAATAAACCCAAATCTTAAAACACCTCCCTCTACCCCTCCCTTCTTCCCCAGGCTTAACTTTACTCCAGATTTCTCTACTTCCTTCCCCCCAGCAGCACAGGGGGATGGGGAATGGAGGTTGTGGTCAGTTGATCACACATTGTCTCTGCCACTCCTTCCTCCTCAGGGGGAGGACTCCTCAAACTCTTCCCCTGTTCCAGCATGGGGTTCCTCTCACGGGAGACAGTCCTCCACAAACTTAGCCAGCATGAGTCCTTCCCACGGGCTACAGTTCTTCACGAACTCCTGCAGCATGGGTCTCATCCACGGGGTGCAGTTGTTCAGGACCAGACTGCTGCAGCGTGGGTCTCTTCCATGGTGCCACAGGTCCTGCCAGCAAACTTGCTCCAGCATATCCTCCTCTCTCCACGGGGCCACAGGTCCTGCCAGGAGCTTGCTCCAGCGCAGGCTTCCCATGGGGTCACAGACTCCCTCAGGAGCCTCCACCTGCTCCGGCGTGGGGTCCTCCACAGGCTGCAAGTGGATATCTACTCCCCATTATCCTCCTTGGGTTGCAGGGGGACAGCCTGCCTCACCATGGTCTTCACCATGGGCTGCAGGGGAATTTCTGCTCTGATGCCTGGAGCACCTCCTGCCCCTCCTTCACTGACCTTGGTGTCTGCAAAGTTTCTTACATCTTCTCACTCCTCTCTCCGGCTGCGAAAGCTGCCCCTAGTTTGGTTTTTTTTTTTTTTTCCTTAAATACGTTCTCACAGAGGCACTACCACTGTTGCTGATGGGCTTGGCCTTGGCTAGTGGCGGGTCTGTCTTGGAGCCAGCTAGCATTGGCTCTGTTGGATGTAGTGGAAGATTCTAGCAGCTTCTTGCAGAAGCCACCCCTGTAGTCCCCGACCCTGCCCCGCTACCAAAACCTTGCCAAGCAAACCCAAAACATTCAGTTACTTATGAAAGAGGTTGTAAGTCATGTAAAGAACACTGATGGAAGGGGATGTGACTCTCAGCCATGCCAGGTTGCCTTGGTGTATTAGCATAAATTCATGCCAGACTAATTTGAAAATATAAGGCATGAGTCTACTTCTGACACCCTGCAGGGAAGGAGATGACTACCTGAGGGAGGGGTGAGATGTTTTTACCGGTCACAGTTAAGGCTGTACTTCCAAAAGACAAGGTTACCCAGTGAAATCACTTGCAGTTGTCTGCCTTGCGCTCGCTGTTCCTTGGGTGCCTCTCTAAGCTGTGTGGCTGTGAGGAGCAGAGGGAGAGCATTTTTAGTGGCAGCAAAGCAGGGTTTGGATTAGCTGCTGGTAGAACAGGAGCATGGAAATGTCAGAACTGTATGCCAAGAGTGACTTAGGTATGCGTTTTCTTACCAGTAACCATTAACTCTATCCTAGCTGAACCCAGGGCACTTGTCAAAGTCAAGAGTGTTACTTGCTCTATTTAAGGGAAAACAAGTACGTAAGACTTAGCAGAATTGGGGCTTTCAAAAGTATCTACTTTTTTCTTTCTTTCAGAGTGGGTATTTTTAAGCATTATGCAATGTAAAATATAGTAGTTGGTCACAGCTGCTGAACCACAGTACTTTTGTGATGTCCCTGGCTCAGGATTTGATCATCCCAGGGGCAGAGAACATGCAGGTCGCTTAAACAGTATTGGGAATTGCAGTGCTTGTAGTCTCAGACCTTAAGCAATAAATGTGATGTCTGCTTCTGATGCTCAGTCTGTTAAACAGTCCTGTATCTTAATACTAGAAACAGCTTACTCTGTATATAAAAAAAAAAATCTGAATACTTTGTCCATTTTTAGTAAGAATAAAAGGAATGATTCCACAATCACCTGTGCGGACACCAGGAAAGCAAGTATCCTCCTCATTCGCAAGATTTATGTTCTGATGCAAAACCTGAGTCCATTACCAAATGATGTTTGCCTGACTATGAAGCTGTTTTATTATGATGAAGGTAGTGTTTCCATATTGCCTTGACTTATCAGACACTGGAGAACATTTCAAAGAAATATTTTAATGTATAATCTTTATGGTTGCTGGGAGTTGGAGAGAGTCCAGAGGAGGGCCACAAAGCTGATCAGAGGGCTGGAGCACCTCTGCTATGAGGACAGGCTGAGAGAGTTGGGCTTGTTCAGCCTGGAGAAGAGAAGGCTCCGGGGAGGCCTAATGGCGACCTTCCAGTATCTGAAGGGACTACAGGAAAGATGGGGAGGGACTGTTTATCAGGGAGTGTAGTGACAGGACAAGGGGTAATGGGTTTAAGCTGAAGGAGGGTCGATTTAGATTAGAGGTTAGAAAGAAATTCTTTACTGTTAGAGTGGTGAGGCAGTGGAACAGGGTGCCCAGAGAAGCTGTGGCTGCCCCTGGCTCCCTGGCAGTGTTCAAGGCCAGGTTGGATGGGGCTTTGGGCAGCGTGGTCTAGTGGAGGGTGCCCCTACCCATGGCAGGGGGTTGGAACTAGATGATCTTTGAGGTCCCTTCCAACCCAAGCCATTCTGTGAGTTGTTAGATGATGATGTTTTTCATGTGTCTGTTTCTTGCAACAATTTCTAAAATCCAAGGGGAATGGATTCGATCTTGCTGTAGGAGCGCAGTCTTGGCACTGACTTCATTGGAGCGAGGATTTCAGTGTGTTTTAAAAATAGGGTTTTTCTGAGTATGTTAGGATGTAACATGTCTACCAGACTACTTCTAGTTTGGATGACTAATTAAATGTCTAGCTCTGCTTTCAGAATGTATTATTGCTTTATAATGAAAATTCAGAGCTTCTAGCTCATCTCTTTGCACATATAAACTGCTTCAAATAGTTTTAATTGGGTTTTGCCTGTTTTGTAGGGAAAAGAACTTCATTTAGTACGAGTTGATTATTCCCCTCACAAATTTTTTGGAGTAGCTTTTTGTATTTAAAGGCAAAAATAATCTTTTTGCACAAGTTAAAATTAGTTTTACAAGAATGTGTTTCATTCTAACACATTTAACAAATTCTTTTCTGCAGTTACACCACCTGATTACCAACCTCCTGGTTTTAAGGAGGGTGAATGTGAGGGGATGATATTTGAGGGAGAGCCTATGTATCTGAATGTGGGTGAAGTGCCAACGCCTTTTCATATGCTGAAAGTTAAAGTTACAACTGAAAAGCAACGAATGGAAAATGTTGATAAAAGCATCTTAAAGCATGGAGAGACTAATGTGCCTCTCCAGGTGCTCAGAGTGGACAGAGATGATCCAGAAGAGGAGAACCAGGACACGAATGTAAGTGCGCAAGTGTTTTGTGTAGCTTGTTGAAATTTTTTGTGATTTATAGTCTAGAAAAGGGTTATTGTTTTACTACGCACCTTACTGTAACATTAATAAAAACCTCGGTGTTTCCAGATGTATTTAAGCAAGACGTTTTTGCTTTAGTTTTACTGCTCCATTTAGCAATCTGTCATTGTTAAAGCAGTATTGAACAAGTGCATCAGCATAATGCTTGTCAGCCACAGCTTTGTTGGTAGTCATGCCTCTGTGAGACCAGAGAGGAGCAGCAGGGTGAGAGGCAGAGGGGCACCTGCTGTGGGTACAGGTGCTCCATGTGCAGGACACAGGTGAAACCTCCCTGGAGCTGACCCATGCCAGTCCCCAGCAAGCTGCTGCAGTCAGACAGTATTGACTGGCAATAAATTTGCTCTGGGATCCTATTGTACAGCAGTACATGTACAGCTAGTGATGTGGCAGCTAAAGTTAAAACAAACTCGATTCAATGTTGGGATTTTTCCCTGGGGAAATCTGCCTATAAAAAAAGCACAAAACGAAGTTTGCGGAAGGCATGAGTGCGTGACAGACACGTGCGTCCTGCTGCTGACACTAGAGTGCCCAAGATGGCTCTTGGGATGGTGCTTGTGCAGGCTTCAGCAACTGGAGGCATATTTCTGGGGTCAGTTGAGGC
This sequence comes from Balearica regulorum gibbericeps, assembly GCF_011004875.1. NCBI lineage: Eukaryota > Metazoa > Chordata > Aves > Gruiformes > Gruidae > Balearica > Balearica regulorum. Next base: position 3,431,793 of record NC_046211.1, read on the forward strand.
AGGCAGCAAATGCCTTTAGTCATGTTAGAATGTGCAAATGTGTGCTGATCTATACTGTCCATAGGTGAGAAGGAGGTGGAGCTTCAGGGGTTTTGGCCCTTCCCCCTCAATTACCATTGCTAGGGAGGCCTGTTGGTGATGAGATGGAAATAAACCACTTGGCCTTCTAAATCTGCATGTCTCTGAATTGCTGTTTCACAGGCAATAGGAAGATGGTAATTGATGCACTGATAGTATTCTTTCAATATATGTTGTTACAACTTTAGTATTTTTTAACAGATGTTTTTGGTGGTAGTTGAAGTAAATGTGTGCTAGCAATAATTAAGTAATGCTGAGCTAGTCTGTATGTTTTGTGTCAGATTCAATTATTTCAATACAGTTTGTTCCACTAAGAATCCATCTAATAAGCTCTGGCCCTAAGCATCTGAGTACAAACCCTCTTCCTTATTTGTCTGCATTAAGTGATAGACCTTTTCCTTAATCTAGGAAGATCCTGTCTTGGATAATAAAGTGGAAGATAGGAATGATATAAATATTAGAGAAGCTCAAGGTAACATTTACATATATTTTTAAAGTCTCTTCAGTTTGTGCCTCTTTTTCCTGATGTTACTAAAACAAGAACTCAATTTTCTGACGTAGACCACTATGTTCAAATTCACATTCTGTTTTCTTCACATACATTGTTATGCCTTTATTTTCTATTGTGGCTTTGTTCTGTGAAGCACTTGGTTAGCAAATGCAAGTTTTCACATTTCTAATGTAAAATTCTGATCTTCCATTCCATTTTATCAGATAAGCTAAATTTAATCGGTTATATATTTACAAGTAAATCCTGTTGTTTGATTTTTCTATTATTGTTATGTTTTTACTAATATATTTAATTTCCACTTAAAGCTAGCAGAGGTATTGTGCTCTTGATTTCATTATTGCAGATTTGGGAAGCAGAATTCTCTGTGCAAAACAAGGTCCAGGTCTGTTTTTGCTTAAATCACAGGTGTTTGGACTGTATCCTCACAGCTTCAGTCACTAAAGTTTACCAGAAATACCACTTTTAGCCACCTTTTTTTCTTAAGCTCTGACTACAGTTGGTCTGATTCTTCAGTCTGTACATACTTCAGTCTGGTTGTGGAGGCATTGAGACCATCAGGGTTTGTGTACACAGAAGAGGTTTTTATGTTGTGGTAGACGGAATGATACCCATGTGAAAATACTGATCAGTATGATGCATGTTCTTCTGTACAAAAAAAGTTGTTCATTACTGTGGTTTGCTATTCCTGATACAATCACTAACTTAATCTCAAAATATTTTTTGTTTTATGAATGTGTGATTATGCCTGTGCTGCTGGCTATTTTAGTGCCTCTTCTAGCTGCTTGCTTTCACAGCTTACTCTGGACCTGTGCCCTTTTCTCTTACTGCATGCATAGAATATTTTGATAATTGCAAGTGAACTTTTTAAACTTTAGTTTTAATAGGTACAAGTTCTAGCAAAGCATCTTCGTTAGTATGAATCTCAGCAAACTGAATTTTCTCAAGTAAAATCCTAACACCGTAAAATCTGTCAATGTAAAACTACGTAAACCATGTGAGTAGCAGCAAAAAGCAAATTCCAGGTGAAAGCCTGTAAGGCAGCACTTCTCAGGAAGGTACATAAGACATTAATTTCTGTTTTATTTTAAAAAGTTTCATATAACAACTTCAGTAACTAGTGGAACTGAGTGTTCTGCAGAGACTATAAATGAAGTCTTATGTTTTGGAAGCACTCTGAGGACTCTTAACACTGCAAGGCAAAGCTGCCTTCTCCCTTGTTAGCAAATAAACAATTACACCCTTCCCACTATGCAGGACATTAGTCAGTACCTGCTCAGCCTTTCTGATGAAAAACAGTAGCACCTGTCTTGTTGGATTCTTCTTAACCTTTATAAATACTTTCTGTGCTCTTTGCTTACAATCGTATAAAAGTCCTTCACTGTAAGCTCTGAATGCAGAAGTGCCAGTAAAACAGGTGTCCTGGCTACACCAGCCTGACCACAGCTGCTGCCAGAAAGGCACTCTGGAAGGACTCCACAGTTTTTTAATCAGTGCTCCAATATGTGGACCCAGACTGTCTCCAGTTCAAAATGAGATGGCAAACTGTCCTCAGGGATCTCTGTGAGCAGAACTTTCCCTTTAAGATTTTAGAGAATCTAGGAGGAAAAGTAGAAGATGATTTATCTTCAGATTTCCCAAGATAGCTCAGGAGCTCAAAACCTGAACTTTGCCACCAAACTGAAGAATGGATTGCTGCTTGTTGATCTGCTCATCTTGGAGAGACTGTATAGGAAGCATCCAGACAATACCTGTACCCATTTGCTGTACATAAGGCATTTCAAACATAGCAAAGATCAAAAATGGAAATAAGTGCCCTTTAGGAAGAAGATGAAGTAGGGATGATGTAGATGAGTATGCTCAGCAATGCCTTGATATGCTGATGTAGAATAGGATAGCTGAAGAACACAGTTCTCAAGGCTGAAATAATCAAGCTTTATGACCACATCGGGGGGGGGGGGGGGGGGGGGAGGAAGGATGACTTTATTTGGATGAGAAGCCTATATAAAATGCTTTTTTTTCCTCTAGCAGAGGTAGAGACTTCTGTGGAGATAATGAATATATGGCACTGCTAGAAGAAATGCCCCTTAGCGCTGCTACTTGCTCTGTTAACTCTTCCTGATGTATTTCCCTAAAGTAGTATCTGCTTTGAAATATAAGTCTGGTTCTGCAGACTTCAGAAACACCAATTTTCCATAAAAGCTTCTGGACATGCTGTTTTCCACATAACTATAAAAGCAGCAACTGTGTCAGTGCTGAGGCTTTTGGTTGTCCCAAACTGAACAAGACTAGCAGCTTCTTGGGGCTACCGTGGTGTCTGAGTGCTTGCAGAGGCAGTTGGACAAAGCGAGTTGAGCCTGGAATTTATCTTTTTTTTAAATGGGTTGGAGTGTCCTATTGTCACTGAATTCAGGAATAAAACAAAACTCCTTAACACCAATTTAGCATGAAGAAGCAGGCATTTCCTTTTATTGCAGCGCTGGGTGTCAGGAGGATCGTTCCTCTAATCAGGCATGCCTAACGCTGGTTCTCTTGTCATACTTATACAGGAATATTAACAATGATTACAAAGCGGTACACTCCCCATTACAATAATTGGTTCATATTTCTTTGCCTAGTATGCAAACTAGAACGCACACTCAGTTCCTTTCTCTGCTTCTATCTTTTGCGTAGGTGCTATAATTTGGGTAGGGGGCTTATGGGTGGGTGGTGGTGGGGACCCTGGCCTGAATTCCCTTTCCCCTAGTTTCTCAGTACTTCGGTGTTAGTAGTTATTTGCTATATGCCTCAGGAAGGTCAGTATGCTCCTGGAGGCAATTAGTGTACTCCCTTTCAGAAAAGTATGTATATAAAAGTATGTATACAGGACACCTTGAGGTGTCCTGTAGCTCCTCCTTTTTATCATGATGTGTAACAGGTGCTCATCCTAAGAATTGTTAACCTTCTACCTAAAGTAACAATGAATAGTTTCTTATCACATCTAATACAAGTAGGCCTTCGTTACAGGCATGTCTTTTTGGCTACACCATCATTCAAGCCCAACACTGAATAGGCTGCGCTGTATATTTAAATTGTGACATTAATGTTGTTTGTTTCAGAAATAAAATGTGCAACTTTGCAAAAACAGCTAACATGTCCATGCTGTTCAAAAATAATCATGGAAACGTATGGGAAACAGCATGCGTAGATCAGCGTTTTTTATCTTGATGATGCTAGTAGACTGCAGAACTGAACTAACTACATAAAGCTGTATCTGGTGCTTTTAGAAATTCATAGAAGTTCTAAAACCATGCAAAAATGCAGCAAATCGCTTATCTTCTGGAGTTGGTATAATGTTTTATTTACAGGAACTACAAGACACAGGAAAATGCATTTGCCACCCTGAAAATTTCTACAGCTTGTCTTTAACCAGTTCATGCTTCTATCTGTATCCTAGATAAAACCCAGCATGGATTAGAAACAACAGCAAATCTCCAGAACTGACTGTTTGTGGCCTGTCGATGCAGCTGCAGGCAGTGACAAGGACAACTGTAGCTGCAGGAACTGCAGCCAAAGTCACTTGGTTGCGTGTGGTTGGGTTCAAAATGGGAGCCATCTACTGGCAGTGCGTTCAGAATAGGCAGAAGCTGTGCCAGAGTAGCCCCGCAGCACCGTTTGCCTGTTCTGCAGGGCAAAACGGGCTCATGAGGCTTTGTACTGGGAAGCAAATCCCAATGTAGATGAGCCTTTAGCAGTACAGCGTATAAAGGAGTTTGGAGATCAAGTCCACTCTTCCAAAGATTCTGTGTATAAATCTGTACTACTTAGCATAAGCATCCCTTGTGTGCCTATGATTGTTAATTTGGTGATTTCCTATGTAAGAGAATGCAATGTTCAGTGGAGTTAACGACTTGCACATAGAGTTGAACCCTTTTGAAGCACCTGTTCCCTGTATTTATGAAGTGCACATGTTCCTTGTAGCAAAACATTAGTGCTAAGAGACTGCTAGTGTGTTAACAGTGTGCTTTAGTATTTAACAACTCTTTTATAGAACCAAATTTAACTTGTGAAGAAGATGAAGTTACAGAGGCTGGAGGGAAGCAGAATCTGTATGTTTCTAATCCTCAGGTATGAAAATTGCACTCTGTCTTAAACTTTTACTAGAGCTTTTGTGAAGTCTCTCTCCTACTTTGATTCATAGTTAATCTGCTAAAGATTTTTTTACCACAGTATTTTCAGCAATAAAATGCCTTTACATCTTACTTTCTGGTGTTCTACAAAAATGGTTAATATTCTAAAGCAATCAAAAACAATAACAAAAGGCTGTTCCTCTGTGATAGTTTTCAAACCAAACAGATGGCCTGACTGTTATTAAGAGAAATAGGAACGTAATTTCCATGTTTATAAACTGCTGTAACTAAACACTCTGCCTAATGGAAATTTCTCTACTAATTTTGACACACCGAAACTTGTTTACAGTTTGATTAAAACTTAAAATGCAGGTGTATTACTCAGACTTAAAACTCTGGCTACATTCCCTGCATAGAGTAAAATGGTATATTTTAAACGTGGAGGACTTCTTCAAACACAGGTCCTTAAGATTTCTTAAAACAGAATAGCCCTAGGTAACTGAGTGACTTGCTGTATAAAAATAACTGATGCTTTGATCTGTTGGGGTTCTTTGACACATTCAGCTGTAAATAATGCTGTTGACTTCAATGGGTATACGCCTGCATTTAAATTTCGGCTCAAGCGCTGTGGTGAGCAGAGCCAGAGCTCTTTGCATGCTATAGCACTGAACCCTGCTGTAGTCTAATACATTTTTTTTGCTGCTGTTACAAGGCAATATCTATATTCTGGTTTTAGGTTGATCACTTGGCAAGACAGACATCTGAACTTAATGTGTCAGAGAGCAGGACAAGAAGTGGAAAGATATTTCAAACCAGCACTGTTAGTACTGCTTTTTCTCTAGTTCTGTTCTTTCTACTTCTATTCTTTAAGCCTTTTTCTGTTCCAAACAGTGAATAAAACTCTAAGCTTTAATATATTTCATGTTCACAGAATGAAATTCTCATCACTTCTAAAATTCCCATTAAACTCAACACATCTGGATTCTTAGTGCCAAAAAAAATTGGGTTGCAAAGAGTTAAAAGCTGGGTGTTGATGTAATTAACACAGGTCGAGAAAGATTAATTAGGATTGATTTGTATCTTTTTCAGAATGCATTTAGCCAAATTCCTCACTGTTTTAATCAGTGGTTGTTAAAAGTATGTGCCAGCAGGGATCCCCAGCCCAGTGTACCATATGCTTGCTGGTGATTTTACTTGGAAAACACAGGCCAACATTCTAACCTCAGCTCTACAGCTCATTCATACCAAGAAAAATCTGTTATTTCTTTGCTTAATCACATTGCAGCAGATGAGTCTCATAGTCGGTGCTACTTGTGGGGAGCCAAATTCCTCCAGCCTTGCACCAGTGGAGCAGAAGTTGTCTTCTGGGTGAGATATGGCCTTTGGAGGTGGCGTTGGGGCCTGTCTGCTGCTGCCTTTACCAGCTGAGCTTGGTAGCCCAGCTTTGGGAGGCGCTGGGGGGCCTTCACACGACCTCGACATTGCTCACTTGCGGATGTTCGGGGTTACTGGTAGGTTCTTCTCAGAAAAAGCTGTAGGGTGAATACTGCCATTCTAGTAAATTAAGTGCTCTTCATTTACAGTCAGGAGGGGAAATTATGTGTCAGGGCTAGGGAAAATCGTACCCTTTCTGTCCCCGCTCACGAAAGCTCTTCACTAATTTTTAGTGCAGTAGTTGTGTAAGGATTCATAATGTGCAGCTCCATTGTTGCTAGTAGTTTTCTCCTCAAGTAATAGTTGCCTTATTTCTCTAAAGGCTGATGGAAATCAAGCTTGGGAGCATGCAAAATTAATTTCTCAGCACAATGTTCTAGCGAAGTCTAAAGGAGAAATTGGTCTGTGTATTAAAAATGTGTATGAAAGCTGCATGTGAAAAGGGCTATCAGAGTTTGCAACAAATTCATGAAGCGGAGATTCAGGATATAGAACTAGCAGATTCAGTCTTTGTAAAGTACTGCTTACTGCAGAATAGAATTATTTTACTTCCAACCCCAGGGTCATATACAGTATTTTTCGTTATTCACTGATGTGGGGGAAAAAGAGAACATCATTCTGTATGCTCGCTATCACCGCATCGTTCCTTCAAAAAAAGGTTTTGTTAATGAACTTAATACTAGGGTTTAAACAAAGCACAGTTGCTTTAAATAATTAAAAGCACAGCGGAGCTAAAGGCGAAATTGTGATCTTTTCACATGTGTGCAAGTCAGAAATAATTGGATTAAACTCAGTAAGGTGAGCCTGTGTGGTGCTGAGCCCCTCTCCCGTTGGTATGGGCGCTCTGCCAGTGTGCAGAGCCCTCCTGGTGCTGCCTGGCTCTGCGCTGTCCGCAGTCGTGGCCATCGCATTGGCTCCTAGCTCATGGACTTGGGGCGCATTGCCTCTGCGGTGGGCATGCACACCTTACATTCCCTTGAAGCTGTGATGCACTGGAGGCCCTGTTTGTTACAGCATAAATAACATCCCAGTCCTCCTTCAGTAATTTGGAGGGGGGTCAATTTTGCCAGAAAACAGTATCGCAGATGTTACTCCAGGCTTAGCACCTCTGGGCAGGGACCAGGTAACAGCAGGGTCAAGACAGATGCTCAACAGGCAGCTTCCCATGTTGCAGCTCTCCTGGTTGGGTGGGCTTTTCCCATGTTAAACTTGCCAGCGCTGTGGAGCAGGCCACAGTCTGTGCCGTGCGGCTACCTGTAATGCAGTATTTATCTTCCTTTGGCAGGTTCATCAGTTTGAACTCTCATCTAGTCAAGATGTGCTGCCAAAAAGGAGAAAGATCAGCGAACCAAAGGAGCAGTTTTAGATATCCATCTCCCTGCTGTTTGTTTAGAGTTCTCCACACCACTTCCATTTCATTGTTTAATGTGAGTGTTCATATTTAAGTATCTTTTTAGGGATCTTTTCTGTTCTATTTGTAGTCAAAATGGAGAGTATTTTAAGGAAAGAAAATCTGTCAAGAAGCCCAGCTGAAGAATCAGAACTTAATTTTTTTATAGGAGGTCATACCCCATCAGGACAGACAAAGGTACCTGACTGTTCTGTAATGGAACATTTCAGTAACCGAGGGCATTTGGGGGATTTCACTCCCCGCTTCGAACGTGTTTAAATCCTGATGGTGGTTGTGTAACATGCGTTACCCACAACATAAGGTTTCACTGGTAACTTTGGGCTGTGTTTCAAAGCTGAGGAACTCCTTGTCCAGGCGCAAACCCCTCAGTCTTGGGTTAACGTCCAGGATTCTGGATGAGGCTCAGGATGGCTGTGTCAGTTACAGCAGTGCTGCATTCTTTGCTTTTACTGCTGGGACAGTTGGGGAGGCCGGATTCTTTGCTTTTCTTCCAGACTGAAGGCACCAGACTCAAGTAAAAAGCATTCTTTGTATCTTCAGTTACATCTTTAATGTCAAAATGCTGGAATTTCTATACAGCTGTGATGAGACCTATGTAATTACAGTGTTAACTGTGGTGGGCATCTATTATAATGGTGTGAGATTACTTGAAGAAACCTGTAAAATGTTTAATTGCAGAAGTTGGGCATGGTGCCATTTCTTTTTCTAACAAAACCCATTAATTTTTCCTGTGCTGTAACTGAGTTGGAATTAAGCTGTTTTTGCATGGCGAAGGGCTGCCGCCGTCTTCAGGTGGGGACAGTGGAACATTTCTTGATGCTTTTGACTTCTAAATTAAAGATGTCTTTTGATGATTCCTCAGTTAAAACACTGTTAACAGTTCCTGTGTATTTCTTTACCGCCTGGGTTGGTGTACAGCTCCGCGGGCTGGGCCGCTCGGCCGGGGCTGGCCCGGTGCGGCAGCAGGTCGGGGCACGGCAGAGACCCTGCAGCGGGGTTTGGCGGAGGCATCGTGCGGGGCCCAGCGCGCTCACCCGGCTCCCCGGGTCTCACGAGTGAACGCCGCCGTTCCGTGGCCGAGAACCGGCCCGTCCTGCCGCGGGAAGCGGGACGGGCGGGGAACGCAGCGAGCACTGGCGCCGCCTTCCTCCTCGGGAGGAGGAGGAGGAGGAGGGGAAATCCCACCCCGGCGGCCCGGCCGCTGGCCGCGCTCATTGGAGGCTCCCGGCCGGGCGGGCTCCCATTTGCCGGCGCCGCGCACCGGGCTGCGTTACCGGAGCCCAGGAAGCGGCCGAGCTGCTCCCGCCCTCCCTCGGCCCCACCAGGAAGCTTTTCCTCTCCTCGGCCCCGAAGTTGGACCGTGGGGACAGGAGCGGGGGAGGTTTGGGAAGGACCCACCGGGCCGGGGGTAAGATCGGGGAACGGGAACCCGCGTTTTGTTTCTCAGCCCTGAAACTCCGGGGAGCACGGCCGCGCTCCTCCTGCTTGTTGTTTTTCTACGTTTCGCAGGGGAAAAGTTGTGCGATCTCGTTACGCTGTGTGGGGTGCTGGGTGCTCGTGGGAGGTTTGGGGTTGGCAGCCTGGGAGCGCGGACCCGAACGTGCAGCTCCTTGACCGCCGGGAAAAGGTATCGGCTGCAAGCGGGCTGCGTGGGGGGGGGCTGAGAGCCGTGCCGGGGAGGGAGGGTGCTCTTTGTGCTTCGCCCTGGGGCGCTGCCGGGTGTCCCACGTCCTGTCTGAGTGCGGGACCTCGTCCCTGCTGTGAGTGCACGGCCAGGAGGTGGACTCGACTGTGGCCTCAGATCTCCCCTCTCCTGAACATGCAGTCATCTCCTCAAGCATGTCCTCAGGTGATGGCCGGCTGCTCCCTGTGAGTGACTTGTACAGCCATCCTGGGAAGGGTGAGGTGAACATTCCTGAGCAGAAGGGGCGAGTGTCGCTTGTCCTTGTCTTGTGCCTTCCTGGAGCCTGGGGTTTGGGGCTTAGCACTGTCATAGTCCATCGTGTTTAGAAATGGGGCAGATCTTGGTTCTCTGTGTGCCCAGCTGGAGGGGGAGATGACAACGCTAACGCACCGAGGACGGCGCGCTGAGCTGGGAAGGAACTCGGACAAGAAGCCTGACAGTGAGGAAGATGCGGCTGTGGACAGAGACCTGAATGATGATGAGCCTGATGACTCCAAAGATATCCGCCTCACGCTCATGGAGGAGGTGCTGCTCCTGGGGCTGAAGGACAAGGAGGTAAGGCAGGCATCTCCAACGGCTGCGTGTGCAGCAGTGGCACCACTGCCTTGGTGTACCTGGAGGTGAGGTTCTCAGTGAGCAGCAGGAGGGATCATACGAGTTCCTCTGAATCCTCTTCAACAAAGCCAGCGTGCCTAGCGCAAACCACCTTTGTCTGTAGCTTAAACTGAGCTGTGGAGATTGGTTGCAAGTGCTGTCCCACCAGCTCTGCCACGGGGACTGTAAGAAGCAGCTGGAGGCAAGGGGTGCCCTACGGTATTGTGCGACTGGCACTTGCAAAGGTGGGTTTGTTCTTTTCTCAGGTCAAAGTCGTGGGGTAAAAGGTCTGCTAACTCCTCTTTTCTAGCCCAAGTGCACTTTCCTATCTGAAACCATCAGCTGAAACACAGGGACGCTCTGAGCACTGTTTCCACTTGGTTAAAAACTGATGTGAAAAACAGCAGGGGCAGGTTTTAGGAGAAGAGGGCAAGGTGAGAGAGGGCAGCTGGACTGGAAATTGAAAGCAGGTGCAGGATGGGTCTGAATACAGCAATGGCAAAGGACGTAGGAGCCACGTCTCTGTTTTCAGGTCAGTAATTTCCTTGGCTGGGCAGGAGTGGCATCGTGCAGCTCCAGGCTTGAAGGGAGTGGGGCTGGATGAGAGTCCCATTGCTGGGTGCTCATCTCGCCTATGCGTGCTGGTTTAATGGCTTTCCTTGGCAGCAGTGGATGAACTTCACAGCCGGTTATTTTCAGGGGGTTGTTCTCTCCTGGAAAGGGGCCCTGGTCAAACTGAATTGTTTTGTGCTTATCAGCCTGTAGGAACTTGTTTCTCAACTCCCCCTAGAACCAGCCATGGGGAAAGGAGAAGACATCCTGTGTTGAGTTCTCTGAGCTGCTTGGCTCTAATCTGCTGTGCTGGCGTGTCTTGTCTTCTTTAGTGTACGCATCATCTTGATCTCTTTGGGGGAATCTGATGCTGCTATTCCTGTCAAGCAGATGGGAAAATCGAGACCAGGGGAAGGTAACCAGTTGCCCAAGGTGTTTCTTGGTGTGGTAATGGCAGAGGACAGCCTTAAACACAGGTTTTTGAGCTCCAGAAGCACCTTCCTGTGAGCCTGTCTCCCACCCTGAGGAATGAAGACTCTGTCATTGTCAAAGCTGTGGTAGATGGGCCAGCTTCTCTTCATCTGTTTCTCTGGGTTGAAATTAAGCCCCTGTGAGGTGCCTGAACTTTTTTTTCCATAGGGTCTGCTACTGCTGGGTTAGTCTGAGCTGGTGCCTTGCTCTCGCATAGACCTGCTCAGGCCATGGCTTCTGACGTGGACCATGCTCGCAGATCCGGTAGGGGAGAGCTGCTGCAGGTTGTGTGAGGGACAGAGGCTTGTAGCTGTCTTGTTTAGCAAACCCAGATAAGATCTAGGACTTGCTGAGCCGAATAGGAAGTAACAGGAGAGCAGGGCTATAAAGAGAACATCATGCAAATAATGTTGCAGCAAATATTTGAGAGCAGCCTAGGAGCGTGGCACGATTTGCTTTCTTCTTGGACTATGTTTAGTGTTCTTGGCTTAGTTAATGTATTTCTGGGAATGGTTCTTCAGCCACCAGGAAGTTAGGAGAGCACAATAGATTAAAAAAACCAAACCTTGTCACACTTTTTTTCCCCCTCCATCCTGTCTTTCTGCATTCCTCCATCTCAAAAGGAAGACCAGAGGCTCCCAGGCATTGGGTTTTCTCAGCTCTGTTGTTCGCTCATGGTTTGATGATTAGAAAAAAAAGAGACCATTTTAGCCAAATCCAATGAGCTCACAGTGTAACTTTACTATTTTAAGTACCAGTCTGTCCATCTAGGAGAAACTGGCTGCACACCAGCCTGGCATTTGTAACCAGTCTGATTCCAGAAGCTGAAAGTAACCCAGGAGTTTTCGATGTGTTTGATTTCAGACACCTTAAAATTTTCTAGGTAATGTGCCTTCCAGCCCAGTGAATTGAAGCTTCAGTCACCTCCACACCCTTTTCTGGAGAACGTGTTCCTAAAGGGCACGTGCAAAAACCACTGTGTCTCCTATGGATGGAAATCAGCAGGGCAGGAATGAAAGGTTGCTTTGTCTTTCCTCACAAGGAAATGAAGAAAGCAAATAAAGATTTTAATTTCTTTTATGGTTCTCTGTGGTATGCAAGCTGAGCAACCCGATATCCAGATGCACTGTATAAACAGACACGCTGGGGACAAGATTTTACCCATATGGACTGTAAAAACTTCCCTGTAGGAGGGTTGTATGTTCTCAGCCTTTTTTCCTTAGGAAGGGGGCTTGTTCAGTTGCTTTGTCTGCTGTCTCCTGGTAGCTTTTAGACCTGCCTTTTCTCTCCGTCCCCCGACTCCCTCCAGAGAAACAGGACAACGAAAAGGGAGTTACAAAATGGGCTGTACCATTTCTGGTGTATTTGCGTCCCTCTGTGAATAAGCACGTTTGACTTTGCATCCTGCTTGGCTCAACCTTCCCTTGAGCCCATCTCAAACATCAGCGCCTGCCCCATTCCCAGCCCTACTGCCTGGATGAGCCTCTCCCCTGCTCAGCCCTGCCTGCTCACCGCTCGCCCTGAAATTCAAGGACTGCTCCCCAGCATCTGTGCTATGATGCAGCAGTCATCGGGCCGGAACAACCGGGCTTTGTTCTAATCAGGGGATAAAAGACAAGTGGAAGAAGGGAACGGAGAGGTCACTTAGGTCGTCCCATTGCTTCAAAGCAGAGTCATCTCTCTCCTGAGAAGCATCAGTTGAATGTTCTTAAACCTCAAGAGACAGAGACTTCCCTTCCCTGCCCCCTCCCTCCAGGATGAGCAGTTCCTGGGCTTTCTTGTCCAGATGATTATTTCTTCCTGCTGCCAGCTCCAATCTCTCTGGTTACAATTTTAGCCCAGGACTCTGTCCCATGCACAGTGGAAGTGGGAACTGGCCATTCCTTTCCTTTTTGTTGCTGCCTTTTATGTGTCTGACACCCCATCCCCCGCCTTATCCTGTTCTCTCTCTGTCTTCTCTTCCCTGGACCAAAAACCCTAATTCAATTGCTGGTTCCTTGTGGGTCGTATTTTCCAGACCTCTGCACTTTCTTGTTGCTTTGGCAAATGCCTTAACGATTTTGGAGCTTGCACTGCTCGGGATGAGGACCCCGTCCCATGGCAGGCTTGGAGGACAGGGCTTGGGGCTAGGTGTGGAACGTGCCGACCCCGAGCAGATCTGGTCAGCAGCAGCCCCAGCGCTGCCCTGCTGGTGGGATCCAAATTGCTGCACCGCAGCCCCGAGGTGCCTGCTCTGGGGGGAGAGATGGGATGTATCATCCTGTCCTTCATCCCTGACTAGAAAGCAGGGCGGATTTGAGTGAGGGGGGGTGTGATGAAGTTGGGTTGGGCAAGGGGCTGGGGAAGCTCTTGTGCCCTGTGGGGTGGGACCTGGAGCTTGCTGCAGCCTGTGCCCTGTGGGATGGTGCTGTGGGTAGCGAGGAAATTCTTCTTCATGGGCCTGATGAGCGATTTCTTCATACAGCTAATTACTCTCAGGGCATGCCTGGAGCTGGTGGAGACTTTCTCCAAGGAGAAGAGCAAATTTCACCTCCTGTTTCCCTTGGGCATGTCCGCAGCAGGAGCTGAGGCAGAGCAGAGCTTGTGTTGCTTGTTGCAGCCCCACAGCAGCAGCGTGTCCTGTGGCCAGGGGCTTGCCAGGGAAAAGGGCCCTGCTTTTCTTATTCTTCCCTGGATTTTTTATGATGTGGGGTTGGGTGCAGCTGCCTGGCCAGTGCTGGGGTGTGCCGGGTGTTTGCGGGCGCAGCAGGAAGGGCACAGCCTGAATTGCTCAATGTTTACAGGGAGGTTTTGGGCAGGGAGGAGGTTAGTTGTGGCTGCTGGGAACTTTTCACCTGCTGGGGAAAGCCCTTTTCTCCCTTTGGCCAGGGAGGCAGAGCTGTTAATGGGAGTTGGGAGAGTCACCCGGGCAGGGCCTGAGCAAGCCAGGAGAGGTGGGGGGCTCGGCAGAGCTCCCCTTCCCTTCTCTCTTCTCCCCTTTCTGTCCATCCTCTCTCCCAGGGCTACACCTCCTTCTGGAATGACTGCATCTCTTCAGGCCTGCGGGGCGGCATCCTCATCGAACTGGCTCTGCGCGGCCGGATCCACCTGGAGCCGCTCTCCATCAGGAAGAAGAGGCTGCTGGAGAGGAAGGTGAAGGTGCTGCGGGAGCTGGGCTGGGGCCCTGACAGGTTTCGGGGCTCAATCCACCCCAGCCAAGCTCGCTGGCAGCGAGCTTTGCCGAAGTAGCACTGCACACCAGGGCTGGTGCCATTCCTTCAGGAAGGGAGTGGGGCAGGTCTGCATCCAGCCTTCTCCCATGTTCCCACTTTATCCTTCCAGGTGCTCTTGAAGTCGGATGCGCCAACTGGTGACGTCTTGCTGGATGAGACCCTCCGACACATGAAGGCCACAGAGTCTGCAGAAACAGTGCAGACCTGGATAGAGCTGCTCACTGGTAGGGCCAGTTAGAGATGCCATCTCCCCAGTTCCCTCGGGGCCCATCCCTGTCACCTGTCCCCTCTCCACAGCTTGGCCATCCCCTTGCTTCACTGGAGATGGGCAGAATACTGACAGCAGAACAGGGGAAGGCTGAATGTGGGGGCAGAGAACAGTTTTCTGGGTCTTTTGTTGGGAGCTCAGTGGAAGACTTGGACCTCACTCCCCATTGCCTCTCTTTTCATGCCAAGTCTTCGCTGAGTCTGGGGTCCAAGGTCCTGGGTATAAGGGGCTTTCCAAAGGAATCTGCCACAGGCTACTGTGCCTGTGGCTCCTGGCAGCTTTGCCAGCTTAGGCTGATGGGAGAAGTGGGTCAGAGGCAGGCCAAGGGGAGGAAGTAGGTTCCTGTGGCAGGGACTGGTGCCCATGCAAGCACAGATGGTCCTGGGCTGGAAGCAGCTGGGGTGGTGGGGTTGGGTGGCAAAGCCATCACTGCCCTCGTGTTGAACGGGGTCTCCTCTCCTGCAGGGGAGACCTGGAACCCCTTCAAGCTGCAGTACCAGCTGAGGAATGTGCGTGAGCGCATCGCCAAGGCGCTAGTGGAGAAGGGCATCCTCACCACAGAGAAGCAGAACTTCCTGCTGTTCGACATGACCACCCACCCCGTCAGCAATGCCACCGAGAAGCAGCGCTTGGTGAAGAAGCTCCAGGAGAGCATGCTGGAGCGGTGGGTGAACAACCCCCACCGCATGGACCGCAGGACTCTGGCTCTCCTGGTGCTGGCCCACTCCTCAGATGTGCTGGAGAACGTTTTCGCCAGCCTGGCAGATGACAAGTACGATGTGGCAATGAACAGGACCAAGGACCTCCTCGACATGGATCCTGAGGTGGAAGCTGCCAAAGCCAGGGGTGCAGAGATGATCTGGGCTGTCCTGGCAGCCTTCAATAAGTCCTAAAAAGCCCACAAACCAGGTGTGGAAGCCTCATCCCCTCGACACGAGGCCAGGGGTATTTGGGCAGAGTTCCTGCAGCAGTGGCTGGGCTCAGCTCAGGGGAAATGGGGGGGGGTTCACTTTCCTCCCTGGGCAGGGGTGGGTGGGTGAGAGCCCACCTGTGTGGGCAGGTCGCACGCTCCTCCGAAGGTTGGAGAGGCAGTGGCTCTTTGGTCCCCTTCCAGTGCTATCTTGCCCATGGGCTTCCCGCTCAAGCCAGTGCAGAGCTGGGAGGTGGCAGAGCCTGGCCCTGCCTCTGCACGCAGGAACTGAGCTGCTCAGATGAGCCAAACCCTGGCAGAAACAGGGCCGTGCAGCAGCCTGTGCTCCCTGTGCACTCCTGTTGTGCCAGCTTGTCCGGCTGCCTCCCTCTTCCACACACGGGTCTTGCCTTTGAGCTGCCTGGGCAGCGTGGATTCCCCCACTGGAGCACACCGATATCCTCTTGGGGTGGGGTACAGGCAGGGGAGCAGGCAGGAGGCCGGTTCGGGGGTGTCCGGTGGCTGGGACCACCCCACACGCTGGCTGGCAATGGGGCAACCCAAAGCCCTCGGCACGTGCTGCCATGGAGGAGTAACTCTGCAAAGGTTGCGGAGCTCTGCCCTGGGCTGTGAGCCCTGGGCTCTGCCCCTGTTGCACACCCACTCTTTCTAGTAACAGGAAAAAGTTAAACTGTGATTATTTTTCTAATCCGCCCCCCAATCTCCTGTAGTTCATTTAAATGTATTTCTCTGCAGTCCAAGGGACTCTTGGGTATTTAAACCTGTCATCCGTACTGCGGCGGGTCCAGCGGCCCTTTCGAAGAACGGGGTTTGCGTTTGAAGGGGCGCTGGCCGCGCTCTGGCCTGGCAGAGGGAGTCTCCTGGCTGCCCAGGGGGGCTGGCAGCACTCCTGTCATGAACCCGCTGGTCTCAGCCGCTGCTCTCCGCCCGCACCGAGCGGTGTGTCTGGGGACGCGGCCAGCGCCGGTTCCTGTCCCCGTTCCTGCGCGGCCCGGGCCCCCGTTTGCCTCCCCGCGGGGCTGTCCCCTCCCGGCCCTCCAGCAGCCCCGGGCTCCCGCGGGCCGTCCCCTCCCCTGCCGGGGTGGGTGCTGCCGGGGGTCCCAGCCCCGTAGTGGCGCCTCTTCCCCGCCGTGCCCCGATCGGGGCCGGTGCTGCAGCGCGGCCAGCGGCACGTTCGCACCCGGCCGAGGCGGGGGCCTGCGGCGGGCAGCGTGTCCCGGGTCCCCGCTGCCTGCGGGGCTGGGAGCGGGCAGGCGAGGCAGCCGGGGGGCGGCAGGAGCCCCCCCGCGCCCGGCGATGGTGGTTCCGCGCTGCTGGGGGCGCCAGACCCCGGGGGAGGGGGGAAGGGGAGGGCGCTGCGCGGGGCGGGGCCGGCTGTATGAGTGGTCCTGCCTCACTTCCCATTGGTCGCCGGCCGCTCCAGCTGGGGCGGCCCTGCCCCCTGTCATTCTCACCGCCTCCCGCGGGCGCTGGTTGGTCGGGTATGATGTCATCGCGGCCACCTCCCTATGCCCATTGGGCGGCCGCCTGTCCGTCAGGCAGCTGAGGCGCTAGGGGGCGGTGGCGGCCATTTTGGAGCAGAGCGCAGGGCCAGACTGAGCGGAAGGAGCGCGGGGCGCGGAGAGTGCGGAGGCCCCCTCCGCCATGGCAGCGCCTCTCGGTACCGGCGCCCCCGCGGAGGAGAATGGGCAGGAGAAACAGGTGGGGAACCCTGGGGCGGGCTCGGCCGGCTCCCATTGGCTCGGCCTCACGTCGCTCTTTACAGCCCTGTGCGTGGATTGGTTGCTTTTGTTTTCCTGCTGATGAATGCTGGTCTCTCATTGACTCTGGGGCTGGTGGGGGTTGGACTTCCGGCAGGGCTGGTGGCAATAGCTCGGTCTCGATGGCGGCGTGGGGGGTGCGTGGGGGCTTGTGGGATACTGGGGGTGGGGGGGTCCCGGGGGCAGCTGTGCCAGCTGTGGCGCGCGGGGGGTGTTGGGGGGTCCCGGGGGCAGCGGTGCCAGCTGTGGCGCGCGGGGGGTGCGCCCCGCTGCCGAGGGTCCGGGCCCGGCTGCGGGGTTCGGGAGGAGCCGGCTGCCCCGTCAGCGGCTGGGTGAGGCCGTTTCGAGGCGGGGGCGCGCCAGGGTGCCGGAACACCCCCCCGCCCCCCCGGTCCCCCCTTGGATCGCGGCGCGGGCTGAGTGGACGAGCCCTGGCTGCGGGTTGTTGGCTGCCCCGGTGGGGCAGAACTGCCTGCAGGCTTCGGGGAGGCCGGGCTGGCGTCACACCGCGGGGCTGGGCGATGCTTCCAGGCGGCTCCACCGGCTGCTGCGTCCCCGGGCGTGAGACGGCCCTCTCGGGCGGTCGGACCCGCTCTGGGGTGCAGGCAGAGCTGCTGCCGGCCACCTGCAGCTGCCCCCCCTGCAGCCAGCGTGGCCTCGCCCGGACGTTGCAGCGGGAGAAGCTTTTTCCACTTCCCCGGCGGTAGAGTAGCTCGGGGGTGGGTGTAAGAAGGAGGCAGATGCGATGCTTTTTGGGCGTCGAGAGAAGGAGGCGGGTGCTCTCCCGTGGTGGAGGGACGCGGTGGGACGCACGGCCGTGGGTGGCCCCGGGAGCTGCTGGCAGGATGCCGGCATGGTGTTGGCTCTGCCAGGTGCCACAGAAGAAGCGCCCACGAGGTGGGTGAGCAGCAGGGTGCTGCGCCACGCTCCAGACAGCGCAGGAGAGATGAGGTGACCAGAGCGAGCGGCGTTTTCAGCTGGGCAGGGGGGAGGGAGACTTGGAGATGAAGAACTGATGAGAGCGGGCTGAGAGATGATGGAAGGGCCACACGGATAGAAGCTTTGGCTGCTGCTACCAGAACACCCCCCCGATCTATCTGATGTTGGGGCTCGTGGGGTGCCTGGCTCTGTGGCAGGGCTGAGTGGCATGCACTGGCCATGGCTCTTATTCCTGGAGCTGTCATGGAGACGGGTAAGAAGAGACGGGTTCCTTTAGGCTGTGTGTGGGCGAAGCCCTGCAACACACAGAAGCTGAACGTTGTGACGAGACTCTCAGCACCTTCCCTTGCCTTCGCTCCCTGCTTTGATCCCCCAGAGACCCCCACAGATGGGGGTGTGAGGAGGAGCCTGCGCAGTTGGGGCTCCAAGCGGGATGCGCCAAACCTGTGCATCACACTGCTGCTCCCAGCTCCAGTTGTCCCAGTTGTGACTATCAGGAGCTGCCATTAACTCTGGTTTGCTTTGTCTTTTTGAGACACAGCGAGGAGCTGTTTCATGGCGGCCTTTGCGTGTGTGCTCTCGCAGCCTCTGCGAGGAGCTGGCCCCCAGGGCCACAGCCACACTGCAAAGAGCTGCTCCCCCGGGTCAGCACCAGTGGAGGATCATGTTGGAAACCTCTTGCAGTGCCAGCAATGCTTTCCAGCCTGGGGGTGCATGGGCTCCAGGTCCACTCTTGGCCACATGCGAAAGGAAGTCCCAGCAGTCGAACACACAGGAGCACGTTCCCCTTAATGCCACCAGGCCGAGCTTCAGTGCCTCATCTTTGGAGAGCCCAGGACTCCCATCCCACCTACCTCCACCCTGTGTGATTGCCAGCTGTATCCTCTCAGCTTGCTGTCCCATCTGATGCTGAGGGCTTTCCTGCCTCACAGATGGGGTGGAGGCTCGTGGTGGTGGTGGTCTGTCATGCTTACTGCATGGACCCAGTCATCTCTGGTGGGCTGGGAGCAGTTCAGGGCCGTGGCACTGGGAAGAGATGCACACAGCATCCATCGGTCCAGCCTGGCTGGCAGGAGCAGAGCTGCCAAGTCTGTCAGCATTGTCCCTGCTGGAAAGGGAACAGCGATGAAAAACGCCCCTTGCCAACATCCTGTGAAACAGTGTCTTGTACTCACGCAGTGGTTTGGCCCCAGGTGGCTGCTGGTGGAGGTGGCCAACAGTGACGTGCTCCCATTGGAGCTGGGCCAGCAGCCAGCCAGACCTCGGCCTTGCTGTGGGTGGGGCTCTCTAGGCCCTGCTGGGACCCTTCCCCCTTCCCACCCCAAACCGAAACTCCTGTCCCCAGGCCTGCAGCCCTTCCTTTGGGGGGCAATGCACCTCCCTGGAGAGAGAGGTTGGCGGTTGGGGAGCAGATCTCACGCCCTGCACTGGGAACCCCCCTTTGGGTGTTGTTGCTCAGCTGATGTTTCTTCAGTAGCTGGGTTGGGGGGTGTCTCAAAGCTCTTGCAGAGGGGCCAGGTGACAACCAAGGCCTGGCATGTCCTGCTGCAATCAGCCCCAGGGATCCCAGGCTTTGAGTGGGCTGGGAGGCTTCCCGTAACATCTGAAACTCCCGTGGCTGTGAAATAGGTGCTAAAATGCTGCTTTGCTGCCTGTGCGGTTGTCATTCCTGATAAATTGGTTTTGGAGCAGAAGGGTTTCTTCTATCTCAACTACTGCAATGGGGTACAGCAAGGCTGAACCCTCCCAGCTCTGCAGTGCACTGCCACAGCTCGTCTTGCTGACCAGCTCTGGGCTGGTTTGTCGATGCTGGTCTGACCTGTTGCTGGTCAGGGGAAGATGCTTCTCCAGCAGCAGTTTGCGGAGATGTTTTAAGCCCAGTTTGCAAAGCCAAATATCAGCACAAGCGCCTGCAGAGGCTCGCATCTGGGAAGGAGGCAGGGAGAGGGGTCTCTGCCTGTTTCCACATGTACTGAAGGTGAAAGCTGTTTCTGGTTGGGAAGGTATTTATAATATTCTCAGAGTGCGTCTGGGTTTTCCAGAGGACCACAACTTGCTCAGCAAGCCAGGTGCCAGGGTTTGGACGTGCTGCTGAATATTGTGTTATGGCATTGCAGGTGTGTGTTTTTCTGTGGGGCTGAAGGGCTTTCCACCCCCCTCTGTTTTTCAGGACATGCAAGAGAAGGAAACTGTCACCCCTGAGAGAGCAGAAGAGGCAAAACTGAAGGCCAAATACCCCAACCTAGGCCAGAAGCCTGGAGGCTCTGACTTCCTCATGAAGAGACTGCAGAAAGGGGTATCTATTTCTTAGCCATGGCTCATCTGCATCCTCTCCTCCCTCAGTGGCACGGGCAGCCAAGCTCCAACCAGGCCAGAGGAATCACACCAAAATTCCCTCAGCCAAAAAGTCTGTTGAACCCATGGGCCAGGCTCCTTTCAGTGCCTGCGCTGGATGTGGCGCCTGGCAGGCGCAAGCCTGAAGCAGCGAGGGCTGCTGTGGTCAAGCAAGAAGGGCTTGTGCCTGCTCAGAACCCAAAAGCTGCCATCTATTGGGTAGTTTTGTTCTGCACGTCTCCCCCAGTGGTGGATCCCACCCTGTCCTCCATACCCTGTCCTGAAACCTAGGGTCTAGAGGCAAAACAAGTGCATAAAATCCTCCCCCCCTGCCTGCTGCTGTGCTCCCTTGGGTTCAATGGGCCAGAGATGCTGCAGGCCAGAGTTTTTTTCTCTCTGGTCTGCACTTGCCTGGGTTCTGGGCTGGTACAAAGGGCACGGAGAACGCCAGTGAGTCAGCTGGCTGCATCTCCGTTGCTGGCTCCAGGGAAAAAGCCAACCCTCTGACTGTGCTCCCTGGAAATGCAATTAAATCCCTCTCTGAGAGCCATCTGTAGCCTGTTTGGGTTGTCACTGCTGGCTTTCCTCCTTGTGGAGGCTGTGCAGAAAACCTAAATCCGTCCTGAGCTGCTGGCAGCTGCTGGCTGCGTGCCTTCCCCAGCTCTGAACGCATGGTGTCTCTGTGTCACGCTGCATGGGGTTTGGCTCTGTCCTGCCGCTTCCCTTTCAGCTTGTACTGACAGCTGTTCCCTCTGCCTGAGCAGCTATGTGTGTGCTCGCTCTCACTGTTCATGTGATCACTGGGACTGTTGTTTTAGGTGCCAGCTCCTAAAGCAAGCACAGACAGGAGGGCTGTTTAATGGCTTGGTGCTTCAGTGGGGAAGGGCTTTTTGTCAGGACTGGGCTCATTGGGGCCTGACGGTGCATTGGGGCAGAACTGGGCTCTTCAGAGCTCCTTGTGCCTGGCAAAGCTGTGTCTGTAGCACCAGCACAAGCTCTGCTTTGGTGCTCAGCCTTTCCTATGCTGCTGTGGGGAGTAAAGCAGCACCATGAAGGAGCACAGAGTCCCATGGTGATTAGTGCAGTAAGGGAGCGAAATGCCCTTTGAACCCCAGGTCGGTGGTGCTGTGCAGCAGGGAGGTGTCCTCTGGCCATGTCTTTACAGGCATTTCCCTGTGTTGTTTTGGCTGTTGGGAGCCTGGATGGTCCAGTGAAGGCCTTGGCACCAGCCAGGCTGTGCTCCCTGGGGAGAAACTCCTGCCTCTGTCACACTGGCTCATCTGTTCACCAAAGCAGAATAAACTGTATCGGCAAATGTCCCGTCTCTGCCACTGTGGCTGAGCCCCCGCCTGAAGGTGTCTGCTGATATGGCTGTGTGTGCGTTTGGCTCTCTGGGGGGTCTCTGGGCTGGGATTGAATCCCTGTCATGCTGAGTGTGGTACAAGTGCAGAGCAGGACAAACCTGGCCTTTACCCAGCAAGTGCCACACCAAGCAGCAAAAGTTCACAGGCTATAAATGCCTAAAGGTGGGTCAAAGGGAGAAAACGCACCTGGTGTCTTGAGTCAGGCAGCTGCCATGGGGCAAAGCTGCTTCCAGCTTGGGCAGGCCTGAGTCACTCTGGGGTTTGTGGGTGAGTGCTAAAGGCCTTTTAAATTGTGCCAGGCTCCCTTGTTTGGATTTTCCCCTTGCGTGATGTTTTTATGACCTGGTTTTGAGGAACCCCAGCAGCTCCTTAAAGGATCATATTTGGGGCCAGGTGTCTGTATCTGTGATGTCCCCATGCTCCTGCAAATCAAAGTAACCCAAACTCCTCTCCCTCTTCTAGCAAAAATACTTTGATTCTGGTGACTACAACATGGCCAAGGCAAAGATGAAGAACAAGCAGCTGCCAAGTGCGGGGCCAGACAAGAACCTGGTGACAGGAGACCACATCCCCACACCGCAGGACCTCCCACAGAGAAAATCCTCGCTTGTAACCAGCAAGCTGGCAGGGTAGCCTGCGCTCACAGCCTGGGGTTTTTCCTATTTTCTTTTTTTCTTTTGGCTAAATGGATTGAACTTCACTGTACCATAGGGATGGGAGCACCAGAATCCACATAGTTATTTGAGTATTTACAGCAAACACACACCAAAACCGAGAAGGCAAGCAAGAGGTGTCAGTAGCCCCAGATGCACAGGCAGATTTGATTGGGCTGTTCCTTTTAGTGAGTCGGTTTGCTGCCTTAATTTTCATGCTGTTTGAAACCATCCTCGCTTGCAGAGCCACTGAAGTGCTGCCTCCTTGCTGGGAGAGTCGAGCAGCCCTGGGAGAAGCAGGGAAGTGCTCAGAGGAGTTGCTAACTGGGTAGGAGGGGAGAGCTCAGAGCTGTGGCGTGTGAATGTTTTTCAGGCATTGGGTGTATGCGAAGAACCGGCTGGGCCAAAGGTGTGATGCATGATCTGGAAGTTTAGTTAGGGGGGGTGTGTGTGTGTGTTAGAGCTTCTAAATGAAAAAATTAGCTGATATGCAAAAAATTACGTGGCTGTGTTGCTGGGCTGAGCTGCCTGGCATCTGTCCCCTGCTTGCACAAAGCAGCTCACAGGAGTGAACAACGTGCCTGTCGGCTGTGGGAGAGTGGCTGGGCAGCATTTGAAACGGTCCTCGTGGCTTGGAGCTGCAATGAGGCGCTTGTTTCGGGAGTAGAGTCCCACCACAGCTACATCCAAGTGTGGCTGTGACGGAGGGGCACATGGCATGAGGCTCGCAGCTGCCCCGGAGGGCTTGGGGGCAGTTTCTTTCTCCTTGGTCAGTTCTGGCCAGCGAGGCTGTCTGCTTTGGCAAAGGTGAGAGACAGCTCCTCTCCCAGCTGCTGGGTAGGCAGCAAAAGGTGGTGAGCTGAATCCCACCAGCAGCAGGGCGCTTGGGGCACAGGGGAGTGCGGCCCAGCAGGCAGGCAGAGCCCTGTCTGGCTGTGTGCAGCCCCTGCCTGATCTCAGATGTCGGCCATGACAAAGCGCGGGCCGGTAGCGGCCGGTGAGACCGATGTGAGCTGTTGGAGCTGATCTCTGGATGGAGAGAGGCAGGACTGGGAATAACCACCCTGGAAGGGAAAAAAGTACTGAAGACAGAGAGCACAGGGATTATGAAGAGAGGAGCATAGAGGCAAACCTGTATTGACAGTGTCAGGCTTGGATTTCTTTCTGGTTTTTTTGCCTTTTCTTTGTTCCAGGCCTGAAAAACAAGTTGGTGTGATGGCTGCAGCCTGCAAAACAACATGCACGCTCGGTGCATGTACTGTCTGCTCCTTGTGCAGCGGAGACGAAGCAGCCTCCCATCCTGTGCAGTGGAAGGTCTTGACACGCCTGTGCCAGGGCAGTGCTAAACCTGCCTGGTTTAGGCCTGGTTTTGAAGGGATGTGGGCAAAAGGAAGTTGAGTGGTTTTTCTTTTGTTTTGTTTTGGGGTTTTTTGGTTTTTTTTTTTTCTTTTAGGGATTCCCATCAGGTCAGGAGAAACCGAGTCAGGGAGGCAATGGGTGATGCTCTGCATGGGCACCACTTTCATTACATGTGTTTTTGGCTGGCTGACTCAGGCTTTCCTGAGAACCTGTTTCACTCGTAGTGCTTTCCTGCTGCCGGCTGGAGCAAGGAGCGCGGTGGTGCTTCCCGGGAGAGTGTTTGCCAAGGGTGTGCTCGAATGCTTGCCTCTGCCTTTGGGTGGCTTGGAGCAAGCCAGCCGCAGCCCCAGTTGTCAGGGCACCATGAGCAAAGGGCTCCATTGCCCCATGGCCACAGCGGACAGTTTTCTCTTTGTGGAGTGGGCAAGGAGCGTAGCAGGTTTGGGGGCTGCCCACTTGTAACCATGGGTCCGTGCTTCAGTCTCTGTTGCCTTTCCAGACTCTGTGTGAGCTGGCCGGGGTGGCGCTTGCAGTGGCTGTGCAACCTCCTTGGATGTTCTGCTGTCTGTCCCAGCCATGTTGTAAATAGATATGAATCATATATATAAAAATATATATAATTTTTTACATGTTCATCTCTCTTCTACAGTGCTATGCTTGCTTTTTTTTTTTTTTTTTTTTTTTTTTAACAAAGAGGAAATACAGAAGAATGCAAAGGGGCGTTGCAGCTTGGGGGCTGTCCCTGTGCTGAGGGGGGGCAGAGAGAGGGGACAGCTCTTGAACTATATCTTTCTCCAGTTTTCTGGAAATGCCAGGGGTGCTTGCTCAGAGGGGGAAGCGATTATGACGACACAGGATGAGAACTAGCAAGAGCAATTCCATACAAGGGTAGGAGCCATGGAATGGGGTTATTTCCATTCCGCCCCCAGAGTCAGGGAGGCAGCGAGGGGGTGAGGATGCTGTCTGCCCCACTGTCCACCTCTTATGGGAGGGGGTGCAGTGGGAACCGCCCTGGATCTTGGAGGCATTCACGTCCTCTGTGCCTTATTGAATATTACCACAAGGATGAGGCTGGTAGCGGTGGGCGGCTTGATGTCCCCAGGACTGTTGGGGTGAGCCAGCAGGAGGAAGGACATGTTCAGCACCAACTATCGGTGTGCCTGAGGGACTTGTGCAGTTTGAGCAAAGCCATCAAAGTGCAGCTGTAGGGTTGGATGGGGCACAGAGGGAGGGCTTGAGCCCACGCGGGGTTTTGTTGCGGCGGGGAAGGCAGGTGTGGCCATGCTCCTGCACCCCAGGGATGAGCACTGCGTGGGAGAGGGCGTGTGGAGAGACTGTGACAGGCCTCAGCAAAATTGCTCCAGTCCATATCCTTTGTTCCTCCTCCTCCTTCAGGGTTTCAGCTACCGCTATGCAACATGTCCCCCTCTCCAGATATGTGAGCAGTGTGGTACACCCTCTGCTGTGGGCTGTGTGGGGGCTATGGGGTGTGTGCGGGGCTGTCCCCCAGCAGTGGAGCCATGGGCTGTATGTGGGGTTCATCCCCATCTATAAGCTGTAGGGAGAGCTGACCCCCAGCAATGGGGTTGCTGGGTTTGCGTGGGGCTGTCTCCCAGCAACAGGTCTATGGGCTGTGCAGAACCCCTGGCAGTGGGGCTCTGGGGTGTTCATAGGGCTGTCCCCTGGTGATGGGGCCTGTGGGATGTGTGTGGGGCTATCCCCAGCAATGGGGCCTGTGGGCTGTATTGGATGTGCGTGGGCTGGGGGGGGACGACGACGACGTGGGGTCCATCCCGTTCTGCAGCCACAGGGGCTGAGCGGGGCCAGCAGCCACCTTGGCTGAGAGACTTCAGCGGGGGAGCACAGGGAGGAGGTGGTTTTTATCCTGCCTTCAAAACAAACCCCTACTCCCCTCCATGCTGTGGGGCAGGCGCTCCTGGTGCCCTCCCCAGGGGTCAGGGCTGCCCTATAATGACATCCTCTCACGCTACCCCACTGGGCCTCCCTTTGTCCCCGCTGGCAGCCATCCTGGAGGCTTTGACTCTGGGGTTTTCAGCCTTGACGTCACACCTTTCCTTTCTAGAGTTTTACAGCCCAATTGATGGTGTCACCGGGGTGGGCCGCTGTTCAAACAAACCCACTGACCCTCCCTGGGCTGCCTGAAGCCTCTGCGCTGCGTCTCCCCTGCCCTCCCAACGCCATTTCGCAGCCTCTCAAGCCCACCCTGCAGAGGGGGCCAGGGCCGGGTGGTTGCGCAGGGACGCGCTGTTCCAGCCTGGTGCCAAGTATGTGCCGGTGTTTGTTTGCGCTTTAAAGCTTGGCACTGCTGAGGAAATATGTGCTGGGCGCTGCCCCAAGCTGCTGGAGCAAGCTGAGCACGCCTGTGTTATTGCTCCTACTGCCAAGAATTCGCTTCCTGACAAGGACGCGTTCCTTGGGGCCATGGGAAGGATTTTGAGGGGGCTGGGTTTCATCTTGCTGGACCCCAGTGCACTTGGTCGTGCTCTCACCCTGGTTCGTGGGGGTGGCAGCTGGGGAAGGAGCTGGTGAAGGGGTGCCTTGGGTGGATGTCCATTCCTGTTTCTTGCAAGATCTGGAGCAAGAGGACTTTGGGGCACTGAGGACGGGGCTGTGCCCTTCTTCGCTGTACCCGACGGTGCACAGTGATACTCAGGATGGTAACAGAGGCTTGGGTTTGCTGTGGTTTCTGTCCCCGAAAATGCTGACCAGAGAGGGCCTTCTTCACAGCGTCAGCTCCCCGTGTCCTCGCTGCCTCCCTGGAGCAGAAAGACCCATTTGAGAAACTGTGGTGGCGTCCTCTCCCCACATCGGGTGTTTTATCCCCACATCTGGGGTTCTCCCCAAATCCCAAGGCATCAGGATTGCCTGCCCTTGAGGCCCTGCTGTTGGGGTGGGTGGGAGTTTCCCAGGTCTTTCACAGGGCTGTTTGGGGTTCAGCAGTAAGCCCACCTTCCTGCACCAAGAGGGGAATCCAGACACCACTCCTCCCCAGTGCAGCGCCTAGCCCAGCATCTCGCTCTCCTCGCATCTCAGTTCAGTGATGCTGCGGTGCCTTGGCTGGGTGACTTGGGGCTGACGTCACCTTCCCAGGTGGGGACCGGGGCTCTGCTGCTGTGGGGTATTTTGGTGGCCTTTGGACGAAGCAGCCCTGGCATGCATCCCTGGCACTGATGGCCTGGCCACCTGCATGCCGTCGTGGCCTGCAGGGAAACTCTTTCCTGCCTCAGAGGGGATAACCAGGGGGTGTGATTTCTGGGGGGCCCAAACCCTAGTTTTCACTGTCTTGGGTCTGGTTAGGCAGAATAAGACCCTGCGGCCAGAGCAGGTTGATCTGCACTGTTGCTTGGCTCTGCAGGCGGATGGCAGCTGCCTTTGCCCCGGCACCTCTCTCTCCATCCCACGCTTTCCCAGAGGCAGGACGGAGTAGACCGCAGTCCCCGGGACACAACCCTGGCACAGCGTACTGCAAAGGGGTGCTTGGGAGACCTCCTTTCATTTCTCATCATTCCAAGCCAAAGCCATGGCGTTTGCCTCGCTGGGGAGCGTCTGATCTACCTGCATTGGTACAGATACCCGTGGCTTGTTCCCCAAACATCCTTTGCCCAAACCAGGGCAGATTGGTCTGGCCTCCTGGGGCACCCACCAGGCCCTTTCACAAAACACCCCTGGCCAGATCCTGCCTGCAGCCCCGAGGACACAGGGCACTGCCAGATTTGCAATGCCACAGCCCTCATGGAGCCAGTGGATGCAAGGCGGCTTCGAGTAACGGGAGAGATGCAAGGCAACCCACTGATGACTGGAAGAGAGGGGGCAGTTCCCCAGGAACATCCAGCTGAGCCAGCCAAAGTCTGAGAGGGCTTTAAGCAGACAGATCCAGGTAAAATGCCGAGTGGGTGGGAAGCAACATAGAGTCACAGAATAGTTTGGGTTGGAAGGGACCTTTAAAGGTATCATCTAGCCCACCCTCCCTGCCGCGGGCAGGGACATCTTCAACTAGACCAGGTTGCGCAGAGCCCCATCCAACCTGACCTTCAATGTTCCCAGGGATGGGGCATCTACGACCTCCAGTGTAAAGCATATATAGCTAGTCTAAATCTCCCCTCTTTTAGTTTAAAACCATTCTTCCTTGTCCTGCCACTCCATGGCCTTGTCAACAGTCCCTCTCAAGCTTTCCTGTAGTGCCTTTAGGTACCGTAAGGCTGCTCTAACAACCCCAACTCTCTCCACCCATCATCTTAGCAGAGGTGCTCCAGCCTCTTATGATCTTCATGGCCTCCTCTCCTTCACTCCAACAGCTCCATGCCCTTCTTGTACTGGGGACCCCAGGGCTGGATGCAGTACTCCAGGTGGGGTCTCACCAGAGCACATCACGCTCCCCACTTCCCAGCAGTCCTTTCAGTGTACACCAGCAAGGGCATCCTGGCTCCCTGTGTGCACCAGGGCTTCGGTCCTGCTGGCCTCATGCTTGCAGCCCTTCTGGGGGATGCTTTGCATTGCAAAAACCAGAAAGAAAACGGGCTGAGGCAAGCGAGGGACCTGTGGCCCCTTGGAAAATGGTGCAGGTTGTGAGGACTATGAGCCGTCCTGGGGGGTGCACGGTGGGGCCCAGCTTTGCCAGGGGGACTTGGGGCACTGCAGCACCCCGTGGTGCTGGGGGAGGCAGGAGGGGTACCGGCACGGAGGTACCCTACACTGCTGAGGGGCTGTTGCGGAGGACCGAGAAGGGGCACGGCAGCACCGGCGGTGTGGGCGGAGTACCCGGTGTGGGGCCTGGTAGGGCCTGGGGCGGGGGGAAGGGCGTCGGTGCCGCGGTGCCGCAGCAAGGCCCAGACGAGGCCCGGGGACACACACACGACACCTCTCCACGGAGGCGGCGACTCTTTCACCCTTTTTCACCCCAAAAAGCCACGGTGAGGATTGGCCCCCGCCCCAATAGCGCCGGAAGCAGGGCCGGAAGCGGAACCGGCGCGGCCCCGCCTCGCCCCGCCCTCGCGTCACCGCCATATAAGCGGCAGCGACGCTCACCCCTGTGCAGCTTGTCGCCGGGTCGTGCTAGCCGCCATGTTTGCCCTGAAGCGGAACGCCGTTATCGGCTTCAACCTGTACTGCAGCGGCGATCCGGCCCTGGTGCCCGCCTCGCCAGGGGGGAGCCCGGCGCCGCCGCCACCTGCCGCAGCCCCCGGTGCGGCGGCGGCCGCCGCCGCTGAGGTAACCCAGGCCCTGATTGGCTCCGCGGGGGTCTGGGCCGCCGCCGGTCGCCCTGAGGCCCCCCGCGCGCTGATTGGCCCGGCTGTGGCCCCCCGCGCGCTGATTGGCTGTGGCGCGGCCCCCCGTGCGACGCTGCCCCCCACGGCGCGACCGGGCGCGCTGTGGAGCCCCGAGGAGGAGCTGGACGGCTGCGAGCCCGAGGCCGAGCGTGGCCCGGTGGGGGACTCGCTGCCCGGCACGCCGCCCGGGCCGCCGGAGCTGCCCGATGGCCTGCGGCAGGACTCGCTGGAGCTCATCAGCCGCTACCTGCGGGAGGCGGTGGGCGAGGCCGAGCCCGGAGTGAAGAAGCTATTCCCGGGGCTGCTGGGCGGGCCTGGCCGGCCCGGCGGATCGGGCGATGCTGTGATGGAGAAGGCGCTGGAGACTCTACGGAGGGTCGGTGGTGGCGTCATGCAGAAACACGAACTCGCCTTCCAGGGTGGGTGGCGGCCGGCTCCTCCCCGGCGGATGCGAGGAACGGGCGGTGTGTGGGGTGGGGGCGCCTCAGGCCCTGCTGCGGGCGTGAGGCCACGGGGGGTGCCTGGGACCCACTTCCCCTCCTTTGGAGGCGAGTTACAGGCACCGGTCCTGTCCCTTCCCAGTATGGGGTCCTGGGAGGTTTTGGGGGCTTGGCTCTTGAAGAAGGTGGGCACAGGGATGTGTGTCCCCGGGAGCTCCTGCCCCTGTGTCCGCTCCCTCTGCGATGTGTGTGGGCCCTCATGGTGGGTGGGCTGCAGGCTGCTGCATGGCAGGGACTGGGAGAGGCCTGGGAGAGGCCTGGGCTGGAGCCAGGCCTCTGTGCTGCTGCCATCCCCCCCCAGCAGTGGTGGGAGGGGTGCCTGAGCTCTCGACCTGGTCATTTACTGGATGGGATAGGGCCGGTGCTCGTTTCAAGAGAGTTAAAACGGCTGAGAAGTGATTAAAAATGAAACTGAACTTTGTTCGATTGGGAGGTGGAAAAACCGCTGGTAACGTGTACAGAGGAGATAATCTAGTTACAGATTAGCTCTAGTTCCTCCTCGTATCCTGCTTTGCTCAGCATGACTATATGCAAACAATCCCAAGCGTTCAGAGATTAGTTAGCTCAGGAGTTTAAACTCCTTGCACCCCTAGGTTGGGTGGAGTGGGGTTTCGGGGGGGGGGGAATT
This sequence comes from Balearica regulorum gibbericeps, assembly GCF_011004875.1. Lineage (NCBI taxonomy): Eukaryota > Metazoa > Chordata > Aves > Gruiformes > Gruidae > Balearica > Balearica regulorum. The sequence goes on from NC_046211.1 coordinate 3,461,870, forward strand.
CTCCCAGACAATGTGCTCAGGTTATAGTTATTTTAATGTATTTCACCCACTTCTCATGAGTCCTGGAATAGCCATAGAGACTTGCACTCCACTGCCTGGGCTTGGATGAGTAGGTGCTTTTGCTGCAGAGTGTCCTGGGAATGGAGTGGAAGTGAGAACTGACCATTTTGACCTGGTTTCCTATAACTCAGGAACGAGCTGGTTTGGGGCTAGCCTGAGCTGTGGGGGTGGTGGGGCTCATGCTGGGACTGCTTTTAGCATGCCACACCATGTCTGATTCCAGATCAGGATGGTGCCTGGTACAGAAGGGTAGTGTCTGCATTTCCTCCTGAGATGGTGTGCGGCCTTCCTTCTTGCAGGAGTATGTCCCAGTTCTTTGGTTTTTAACACAAAGGGCTTCAGATTCTTCGTGTCCTTAGCTGTGCTGATGCAAAAGACTCTGGGTTCAGTTACCCTGGCCAAATTCGTGGATGTGCTTATTGAAGGAGCCACGCTTGGGAGGAATGCTCAGACCAACATGAACTGGTGTTGGTATCTGAGGCTTCTGTAGGGACGGTTACCTTCATGTGTGCACAGAAAAGGACCTGGCTGCAGGAAGGCTTCCTGTTAGTCTGAGCAACAAGAAGCAATGCCTTTCAGTTTCGTAAGGGCTTATCTTGTTTGCTTATTCATGAGGGGGCACTGCAGGTCAAACTGGGGAATTCTGTTGTTCCAGTCACTAAAAACACATTAACAAAACAGCAGCACATCTGCTTGGCTGTAGGTGACTGTCCTTCGTTTTGGCTCAAGGGGCAGAGCTTGCACCAGGCTGCAACTGACTTCTGTGCTGTGGTTCTGACATGGTGGGGCTTTAAAGCCCTTGTGAGACAGGGGAGTGTGCTAGGCACAGAGACAGCAGCTGTGCCTGAGGTGGGGAGGGAGAAACTAGAAATGGGTTATGGACTGTTTTTTCCTCTGGCCCAGGCAAGTGTTAGCAGTAGAGCCCTCTGCAGAAGCAGGCAGGTACTTGCTCTCCATCACTGATACTTGGCAGTGACTCTTAGAGCTTTTCGACCTAGTGTGGGGGCTGCATCTTCTCACTGGTGGCCTTGTGGGGTATTCGGTGTTGTGTGCATGCCTGCCTGTAAACCAGCATCTCTTGCAGGAATGCTTCGGAAGCTGGAAATCCAGAAAGAGGAAGATCTGCAGTCGGTGTGTGAAGTGGCTGCCCACATGTTCAGTGATGGAGTAACAAACTGGGGTCGAGTGGTGACACTCATCTCGTTTGGTGCCTTTGTTGCAAAACACCTGAAAAGCATAAACCAGGAGAAGTGCATCAGCTCGCTGGCAGGGATCATCACAGATGCGCTCGTCTCATCTAAGCGCGAGTGGCTAATGAGCCAGGGAGGCTGGGTGAGTCACTGCCTGTCCTGAACACTGCGAGCTTTTTCAGAACAATCCGGTATTTTCCTATTTCTGTGACCTGCTCACTGACAACCATGTGTGTCAGCAAAGCACAGAGATGACTCACTGCTCCAGTTAAAACCACAGTCTGAAACATCTAGCCAGAGTTCTGGTGTTTCAGGAGCTCCTTACAAGCTGCCTGAAGCAGTCTTGACCTAAAAATGTGCCCTCGCCCAGCATGGAGGGGGCAGCATTCCCAAAGCTGAGTCAATCCAGACTGTGCTGAGCTTGCCTGAAGCTGGTCCACAGCTGCTTTGGTGCTGTCTCCTGATTGCCGCCTCTGCAGGGTGGGCTGTGGTTGTAATGAGTCTGGGGGAGTGCATTCAGTGCATGTGCTGGGTGGGCTGTACCCCAGCCCCCTCTGCCAGGGAGAAAGGCTGTCCAAGCCTTCCTGCCAAAGAAGGGTGGCTGGCGGGGAAATGACTTTCCCTTCTTTCTTCTAGGAGGGCTTTGTTGACTTCTTTCGAGTTGAGGACCTAGAAGGCAGCATCAGAAACATACTGATGGCGTTTGCAGGTGTGGCTGGTCTGGGAGCGAGCTTGGCCTACATGATCCGGTGAGCCAGGGTATGGTGCAGAGGGACAAAACTCTGGGTGGACCAGCTCTGGGGCTGGCGAGCTGATCCCTTCCTCCTGTGAGTACTTACGAAGCTGGACTTGAGTGACCCAGGGAGGATATCCAGGCATCCGCTGAGCAATCCTTTCCTAAGAAGGAAGGTGTGATCTGGTCAGATTGTGGGTACCAATGAGGATCTATTGCTTTGGGAACAGAAAGTGGAAGAATTGATATTCTGCTTCCTTCAAGAGGATGATGACAGAAAGCTCAAGTGGACTGCTTCAGTTTTATCCTGGAGGGAACCGATCTGCTTAGCAGCAAGCCAGTGAGCACCAGCAGCTCTTGTCTGGACTGAAGCCTCCTGGGCTTGGCACGGCAGCTGTGTGTGGAGCAGATGTTTCAGGGTTGTGGGTTTCTGGAAATAGCATCTTCTGTTGCTGGTGTCCTGCCTAAACTTGCAGCTTTTCTGTTGGAGCAGAAGCATTGAATGCTGGGTGTTGTGTGAGCCTGGGCCTCCCCCAGGTGTGCTGGCAAGCAGGTTTTCAGCTGTTGCCGGATCTGCATGCATCTGCCCTCTGGAAGCAGTAGAGCCGTTCCAGCAGCGAAGACGTGTGACCCGCTGCCAGAACATGGGGTGCTGGACCCCTGCATGGCCCTTTCCCTCCCAGCCGGGCTTCAGCCGGGTCACTGAGCAGGCAGAGCAGCCTTGGGGTCTGGGCGGTGAGGCGGGGCTTGGGGCGGCAACCCCAGCCAGCTGTGGCCACGTTGGCCTGTCTGGCTGATCTCAGCTACACCGATGCGACTCACCACACACAGGCAGTTTAAAAATAGGGAGTGCATTTGTAAATATGTAAAACCCCACATGGGGTGGGGAGGCTGTAGAGAAGCTGTAAATATCTACAAATCTGTAGAATATGTACATTTTTACAGAGCTAATGATAAAAAAAGGAGGAATTTTGAATGCGGTAGAGCTGCTTATGGGTGCACTGTACTTCATTCCTCATGTGAAGTAGCATTTTTGTGGTGAAGCCTTCTCCTGCCTTGACTCCAAGTGAGCCTCTCTCTGATGTACTTGAGCAATGTTGCCAGGGAGTGTAACGAGCATTGGTGGCCTGGTGGACTCTCATTGTGCCCACAGCTTGCTGGCAACAGTTGATGTTTCTGTTTATTTTAATTGTTTTGGTTATTCTAGCCCTTCTAGTGGGTGGGGAGCTGTGGAAGTTGGTATCAGTCACTTCCTTGTCTTCCTGTCATTTTGGTCTTCAAAGCCATGAGTTGAACGAAGCTGATGTTTGAATGTAAATGTTCTGGAGCAGAATAAAACTTGTCGGCTCAGATCTGCAGCTTGTGCAAGTCCATCGGTGTTGGCCCTGGGCTTGGTCCCTGGTCCCCAGCTGGGCAGTGTTGCTTCTCTGTGGACTTGCAGTGCTTGTCCACCTCGTGCCCTCCAACTGTGGATCGGTTGGTTTTTGGGGAGCTCCACTCTGTGGGACTAGGTACTGCACAGTGAGGAACATGCTCCTACCTGGTGCTTGACCTGCAGCCTGAGTGATGCCCAATGGAAACTCAAGTGGAGAGCTGAAAGATGGTGCTATTGTCAGGCCTGCTTGTTTGCTGAACAAGCACTTAGTTTTGTCAATAAATGTCTCTTGTTCTCAATCCTCTAGTATAAAACTTGCTGTTTCCTGTAATGAGATGCTGATATGCTAAATGCTCCTGCTCTGCTGGTGTGGGCCTGTTTGCACGGATGCTGCCTGTGGGGCACCCCACAGCCTCTTGGTTATTAGAAAGCCTCTGTGGGCTGTGGAAAACTGCTCTGGGTGTCTTGTGTCACCCATCGGGGCTCCCCAGAGCTCCTCTGTGCTGAGGTGCACTTCACTCTGTACGTGGGTGGGGAAAGTCCATGAGGTGCCTTGTGCTCAGTGCCTGCATGCTCTGAAATGGCTTTTCTTGCGGTGCCCCGAGGTGTGCTGTGGCTGTTGGGGTGCCTGTGCTTGGCAGCTGGGGCTTGTCACCCTCTGTGTCAGCGAAGCAGGGGCCCACAGCCCTGAGGAGAGGGGGCTCTTTCTGGAGCCTGGGGCTGAGCTGTGCTCTTCGCTCCTTCCAAGGGAGCAGACACACTCTGTGTGTGGCCTCAGTCATCTAGCTTTAGTCTTGTCCCTCTGCCTGGGCAAAGCAAGCTGGTGTTGCAGTTGCTGAGGAGCCCTCTTTAGGGGACCTTGTTCCCTCAGACAGCTCCCTACCCTGCAGCCTCTGAGTTTCAATTCCTCTGTGCTGGGGATGGAGGAAGTGCCTGGCCTGCCTGGGACTGGAGGCTGCAGCCCGGTTACGTGCAGATCTTGCTTGGGCAGTGGTTTGATGAACAGCTTCCTCCTGCCAGGACCAGCTCTGCTGTGGGAACCTTGGCTGGAAAATCCCCCTCCTCAGGGGCAAAGCACTTCCCTACCATAAAAACTGCTGGTGGCTGTCAAGGCTTACTTGCAGATAGGGTGAAGTGACAGCTTCCTGCAGTGCTGGTGAGGCCCTCACTACTGAAAACAAGTTGGTGGCTCAGCCCTCCTCTGCAGATATTGCAAAATTTTTTTTTTTTGGTGCGGTGGGGTTTTTTGTTTTGTTTTTTTTTTTAAATGCTGTGTCTTTGCGGGCTATTTTGGGCCTGTTCGGTCCCCCGGGGTGCGGTGGGGCTCTCATGCAAAGCTGGGCCTTTGCCATGGAAATATGCAAAGGTGCTGGCGGGCTCCGAGGGGGTCGGGGCTGCTGGCGCTTCCTGGAAGCCGCAGCGCTCTGATAACGCCTGGCTCGCTGCCGATAAACCAGGGGCTTCCTCTTCCGCTCCAGCGAGGGCTTTTCGCAGAAGTGGTTTCAACTTCTCCGAACCATTTGCGTAAATAAGAGTCGGGGGGGGGTGGGGGAGGGAGAATTAAAGCAGCTGCTGTGTCTGATGGTGTGTGGGGAGAGATTGCAGATTAGGGACATCTTCAGCACCCAGCTGGGCTGATTTGGGGTCCCCCTTTGCCTGGGACCCCTGGGAAAGCAGGCAGGGGGCATTTCTTGCCGTTGGCTGGGCTTTGGGTGCTGCCCCATGTGGGAGGGCACATGTTGGAAAAGAAGCACCCTCCCCTCTGCTGGGAATGAACCTTGATCCAGCCCTGCTGCCTCTGGTGGGGAGGGTGTTTGAATGCTTGCATTGATGCCCCTGTGGGGGGCACATGCAAATGCAGAAAATCCCCTGGCCAGGCAAAACCCCCTCAATTTCCACCCATTTCTGGCGCAATGGCTCCAATCCTGCATTAGGGGCTTGAATAATATGTCGTGTTATTTCTCGTGACAGGAGCCTGGGTTGCTTTTGCCCCAAACACGTCACTTCCCAGGGGGTCGGGGGGGGCTGCTTGGTGGGTGCCCCCCTATCTTACTGGCACAGCACTTCCCTTTGCAACTTGCCCTGGGGGGGGGACACCACGCCCCCATCTGTGGGGCAGGGTGCTGCAGCCCCCTCCCAAAGCTGGTGTCTTGCGGGGGAGCCAGTGTGGAGCTGGGTCCCTGAGGAGCCCCTGGGAGTTGAGTCAGGGGGACTGGGCAGGGACAGGACCGTCCTGCGCCAGGCACAGGCCCTTGAAATCAAGAGGCTCTGGGGGGGGGAGAGGGGCTTCCTGAAGCAGCACTGTTCTCCCAGAGAAACGGCTCTGGAGTTATCAGGGTGGCCACATGTGGGTGCTGGGGACTGCCCCCCACTCCTGGGATTGTCCCTGCAGGGGGAGGCTTCCGGGTGTGGGGGCGGGTGACTCATTTCTGCTGAGATGATGAGTACTTGGTTGTTGGTTTCGGTGGGAGGGAGGTGTCACTGCTCTCCTGTAATGATCCTGTCAGGCCTCAGGCCCCCCCCCCAGCCAGGCCAGCTGGGTGGTCACCTGGGGTCCCGTCCCATCCCCCAGGGAAGGGATGCTGGCCTCTGGTGGGCCCCTGTCCCCTCTGCAGATTGAGCACTGGGGTCGGGCCCTGCTGCCCCCACCCACTCTGGCCCCTCTTGGGGTGCCGGGGTTGGGGTGCACCCTTGGGTTCCAGCCCACCCAGCAAAGCTCTGCCTGGCAACAAGGGCCGCTAATAGCATATGGGGAAGTCACGTGGGCCTCTTCCAGGAACCCAGGCGTTCGGAGTGGCCCATCCCCCTCCCAGGCCCTGGGGTGACACGGGGTGGTGGTGGTGGTGCCTCCCCCGCCTTCCCTAGCTCACAAGCGTGGCCCTGGGCAGGAGGCTGTCCCCAGGAAGGCCTCCTTGCCTGGGTGCCTCACTGCCCCCCGCCCAGCACAGGGGTTATGAGGGATGTTGGGTGTGTATATTGAGGTATGTGAGTGTGAACAGTGTGAGCGTGGGATGCAGGGGTGTTTGGGGGGCTTTAGTGAGTACATGATATAAGGTTATACAGGTTATAAGCTGTATAGGGCAGAGAGGGTGTACAGGTTGTGGGTGGGGCTCTGCAGTTTTAGGGTTTATAAGGTGGGGGGGCATAGGGGTGAGTGGAGATATGGGCATTTATACGTATGTATGCGCACTGATAGGGGTGAGGTGGCAGGGTTTGAGTGCATGTGTGTGGGGCTGGCTCAGCTGCAGGGTGTGGGGTGGAGTGGGAGTGGTGTGGGCCTTGTGTGGGGCTGTGGCTGCTGACCTGCCCAGGCAGGAGCCGGCAGTGACTCAGACAGGAATGTGCTGGCAGGACACAGTGTTCCAGCAGCACCCATGCCCACAGCCAGCACCCAGTCCCCAGCCTTGTATCTGGCATGCTGCTAACAGCCCTATGGCCAGCGCCCCTGAATAGTCCTGTCCCACGTGGCTCAGCCCCAGTCCCACACCCGGCTGGGGCTGGGTGCGCCCTGTGCACCCCAGCACTGATGCATGCGTCCTGTGGGGTGCCCAGGAGTGATGCGGGGAACAGAACACTGGGGTGTTCCTGAGCAGGACGGTGCCTGTGGGGACGCTGTGGACAGGCCGTGGAGCAGCACGGCCCCTGATGGGGGCGTGTGTGATGCATGATCTGTCCCCCCAGGTAATTTGTCCCATGTGGCTGCTGTCCCCCCAGAGGTGTCCTGCAGGCAAGGGGTGGCTGTGAGGTGTTGGGGGTGCCAGCGGTGGGTTGTGGGCACAGCTGGTGCAGCAGACACAAAGCCAGGCCTGGACCACCTCTGTACAGTTGGGATATGTGTTCCTACAACTCTTGTCTGCTGGTGGGGGGAAACTAAGGGATGGGACACTGGGGACCTTGGTGTCCTGGCACCCCAGCTCCTTACTGGGATCTGGGTCACAGGGGTGGGTGTTGCAGGAGTGCTTGGTGCTAGTTTTGAGATGGGGGGCACAGAGGGTGCTGGGGGGTGCACTGTGTGTCCCATGCCTGGGTGCCCTCCGGCATGCTTGGGAGCACTATAGGGACCACACTGAGGATGGGGCAGGGTGAGGGGGCATGGGGCACCCCAGGGCCAGGGAACAGTGGGGCTGGGAACATGGCGGGGACTCAATGGTTTGAGATGTCTGGGGATGGGGGACACAGAGGGGGCTCAAGGGCATGGATCCATGGTGACAGGGCACCCCACAGCTGTGGGACAGGGGACACAGGGCACTCCATGGCTAGGTGCAGGCACTCAGGGAGGGTCCAGGTGGCAATGAACCAGCAGAAGAGGTGGTGCAGGGCTGGGGTCACTCCAGGGAGCTGCATTCATTTGCTCTGGTGTCCCCACCAGTGTCCCCCTGGCATCCTCAATGAGGCACACCACTGCCCTGTGCCGTACCCCTGGCCTGCATGCAGCTGAGCGCTGCAAGGCACTGTGACAGCTAAGCCCCCGTGCCCACCTGCAATCCCCACAGCCACCCTACACCCACCCAGCACCGCCCCCCCAGCACTCCCCCTGCACCCACGTACACCCAGCACCTTACTCAGTGTGGCGGGTTGACCCTGGCTGAGGGCCAGGTGCCCACCAGAGCCGCTCTATCACTCCCCTCTTTCATTAGACAGGGGAGAAAAGGTACAATGAAAAAAAAAAAACAAACTTACAGGTCGAGATAAGGACAGGGAGAGATCATTCTCTAATTATCATCATGAGCAAAACAGACCGAACTTAGGGAATTCATCTTATTTATTACTAAGCAAAACAGAGTAGAGGAATGAGAAATAAAACCAAATCTTAAAACACCTCCCCCCACCCCTCCCATCTTCCTGGGCTCAACTTCACTCCCGGCTTCAACGTCCTCCCCCCGCAGCAGCACAGGGGGACGGGGAGTGGGGGTTACGGTCAGTTCATCACGCGGTGTTTCTGCCGCTTCTTCATCCTCAGGGGGAGGACTCATTGTTCCCCCGCTCCAGCGCGGGGTCCCTCTCACGGGAGACAGTCCTTCACGGCCTTCTCCAATGTGAGTCTCCTCCACGGGGTGCAGACCTTCAGGAGCAAACTGCTCCAGCGTGGGTCCCCCACGGGGTCACAAGTCCTGCCAGCAAACCTGCTCTGGCGTGGGCTCCTCTCTCCACGGATCCACAGGTCCTGCCAGGAGCTTGCTCCAGCGCGGGCTTCCCACGGGGCCATCAGCCTCCTTCAGGTGTCTCCACCTGCTCCGGCGTGGGGTCCTCCAGGGGCTGCAGGTGGAATCGCTACACCCCCTCATCCTCCCTCCATGGGCTGCAGGGGGACAGCCTGCTTCACCATGGTCTTCACCACGGGCTGCAGGGGGATCTCTGCTCCAGCGCCTGGAGCACCTCCTGCCCCTCCTTCTGCACTGACCTTGGTGTCTGCAGAGTTTCTTACATCTTCTCACTCCCCTCTCAGGCTGCAAAAGCTCTCTCTAACTGTTTTTTTTTCTTTCTTAAATATGTTATCACAGAGGCGCTGATTGGCTTGGCCTTGGCCAGCGGCGGGTCCATCTTGGAGCCGGCTGGCATTGGCTCTGTCAGACACAGGGGAAGCTTCTAGCAGCTTCTCACAGAAGCCACCCCTGTAGCCCCCCCCGCTACCAAAACCTTGCCACGCAAAACCAACACACTCAGTTAAGCACCAGCTCACAGCCAGCCCCAAATTTGGCCTCCAGCCCCCTGCATCTAGCCCAGCCTCAAGCCTCACACCCTGTGCTCAGCCTCAAGCTTCACACCCTGCACCCAGCCATGCCCCCCTGAGTACCCCCCCCCCCCCCAGCCCAGGTGTTGGCAAAGCCTGGCAGAAGCCCAGTGGACCTCTTGAAGGCAGCAGGGACCCTTGGGAACCCTGGCAAAGACCAACGAAAGCCCTGGGGCACTCTGGAGGGAAGCAGGGTCCCTTTGCAGGTGTGGGGAAAGCCTGGGAAAAGCTGTTGAGACCCTGGAAGGCAGAAGAGCCGCACACGGACCTCAGGAAAACCTGGCAAAAGCCATCAGAGGCTCTGGAAGGCAGCATAGCACCTTGTGGGCTTTGGCAAAGCCTGTCCAAAGCCATCACACACTCTGGATGAAGCAGAGCTCTGTCTGGATGTCAGCAAAACTGGTAAAAGCCCTGGGGCACTTTGGAGAGAAGCAGGGCCCCTTGCAGGCTTTGGCAAAGCCTGGCAAAAGCTGTCAGACACTCGGGAAGGCAAAAGAGCCTCACGTGGGCATTGGCAAAGCCTGACCGGAGTTCTTGGAGATTCTGGAAGGCAGCAGGTCCTCTTTGGGCTTTGGCAAAGCTCGGCAAAAGCCATAGGGATCTTTCACAATGCCTCCCGAGACCTTCCTTGGGCACCACAGCCCTCTTTCATCTCTGTAGTGCACCTTGGACACCTTTTGCTCCCTCAGAACCATTCGTAAAGCCTTTGGGGCCCAGAACACGCATTTTGCCCTCTATGCTATCTGGAATTCCTCTGCTCAGTCTCCTCTTTGCCATTTAGAGTACTTTCATTTGGCCCCTGTCCCCCTGACGACATCTGTCGAAATCCCCTTCAGAGCTCCTCGTTGTTGTCTCTGAGGCTTCTTTGTCTTTCTGCCCCCCCTCAAGACCCCTCTGCTCCCTTTGCTGAGCTCTCCTAACCACCCCAGAACCCCACTTCAGCTCAGGAGGGCGCTTTCGCCCCTTTTTTCCTCTGAACCCTTCCTGAGTCCATATCTGTTAAACAGGTTGGTCTTTTTTTGTCCTCTCATCTGTTCGGCATGCCTCTGTTGGTCCCTGGCCTCCTGAGGGCAGCTGTACTTTGTTGAATTCCCTTTTGAGTTCCTCATTGTGTCCCCAGGAGTTTGGTCTCTCTGGCCTCCTCGGGACCTCTCTAATCCCTGTGATGATGTCTCTTGTTCTGTCAGAACCTTTTCTGAAGCCATCTTTGTGCTCCAGAGCAGTCTTTTCATTTCTATGGCTTATAGTATATTTCTGTTCAGCCCCTGGTACCCCAAAGATATCTGTGAGCTCAGATCTCCTCTTGGGTTTTTCAGAGAAGGCGAGAGCCATCTTTTGTCTTCATAGTCCTCCTACGAGATGCATTTCTTGTATTTCCATGGTTTTTGTGGTGTTTTCTATCCTTTGGGCCTTGTCTATTTCTGGTAAGGGAGTTAAGAGTCTCAGTGACTCGGAGTCATTGGTGATTTACAGTAAATAATTCACTTTGCAACTGGAGGTATGTTTGAGAAAGGATTCATGTGGGCTCTAGTTCTGCTTTGTCATTCAGACCTACCCTGGTAGAAGTTAGGAAATACGTCTATGCTTGCTAGAAATTCATTGTAACCACATAGTGTTTGTTTCTTCAACAGGAAAATAAAGCACATAATTTCTGCTAATAATGTTGCTATTGCATTTAAAGAACTACTTTCCCACATAGGCTAGTATGATCTTAAGCTACTTATTATCCATTTAAATACAAGTTTGTGTTTGTCCCAGTAAATTAAGTTGAACTACCAGCCTGGTCACATGGCTGGTGTGATAGCCAAAGCTGTAGCAAAACAGCAGGTATCTCAATTTCCAGTAACGGCCCATTTCTTTGCTCACTGTGCACAGAGCAGCAACCCTGCCGCCGCCACCCCTGCTGTGCCTGGGTGCCCGCTCCTTTCCCAGGGGATTGTGAGCGAGCTGCCGTGGGGCGTGAGCTGCCGTGGGGTGTGAACTGCCCTGGGGCGTGAGCTGCCGTGGGGTGTGAGCTGCTGTGGGGCGTGAACCACTGTGAGCTCGGTCGGCTTTTGGGCTGCCATGGGGTGAGTGTGCTGCTCCTTCAGGCAGCTGCAGGTGGCTGAGCTGTTTGGGTAGCTGCATTCTGACGTGCAGAGGGGCCGAGGTGTCTGACATAGGAGCTTCAGGGTGAGTCAAGGCTGAGCAGTGTCTATCGGAGAAAGTACATTTGTGATGCACAGCTTGTTCTTGGATCAGTGATTGTATATGGGGTGTTCAGGAGTTGAAAGGTGGTTTAACATTCTGCATTCTTGGGTTTTTTTATTTTAGGTGCATTGTGATTTTTTTTTTACGTTTCTGAGTTTACTGTAGAAGGAACCTTGTTTTTTCACTGGTTCTGTTGGATATTGTTAAAGCTGTTGACATATCTTTTTCTACAGGACTGATGGTAAGATCATGTAGCAGGGGTTAGGGTGAGCATCTTGTATACCTCTGTATCTGGAGTTTCACATTCCTCAAGAAAGCAGCAGGCACATTGGGCATAGAGTGTCTCAGGGCATGGGACAGCTCGTCACCTTTCCCCATCGCCCATGATACCACATTGTCCCTAGAGCCTTTGCAGCCTGCAGCAGCCTCCTGCCAGGCTAGAAGTGTCTGAAATTCACTGACTTTGTGGGCCTGCAGCAGAGCCCAGAGCCTGTGGGATGTCAGAGGACAGGAGGTGCCTGTGGGAGCTGCTCTTGAGGAGCAGCCAATGCAGGGGATTGAGGCTGCAAATAGAGGGCAAGGAGCTGTTGGGAAGGAGTGGGGGCTCTTCCCCAACAGTTCAGAAGAAGAGAAGGAGTTTCTAAAGTTTTGGAACCGAGGGATGGTTGGGAAAGGGAGGTGGGTTCATCAGTTGCCCTCAGGTTGGTTTTGCAGTTGGATTCAGCTGTCAACAAGGTCTGTTCTGTTTGAGTTGCTCTGCAGCTAATATGTGGTACAATGAAGTTACGAGAAATGCAGTGTCAACCGTCTGGGCCTCTACATCACTGTGCATGGGGCTGACTGTCAGATGGGTCTCATCGCTGCAAGAGGCCCCAAGGTACGAGCTCTGTCAATGGTAGAGCCAATGTGAATGATGGACTGTTTGGAGTTAAGTGGTAATGGAGGAGATAGGGTGGTTTAGGGCTATTTTAGTAGGGACATATCATGGCTCGGGTGTGAGCATAGGAAACTATTAGAACTATGGCTCAGAGACACCAAGGGCCAGAGAGGTAGGAGGATTGGCCATACAAAGCATGCCACAGAGGGAATAGCACCCATTGCTCACTTGGTATGTGAGACGTACATTAAAATATACTGCCTGGAACTCTGAGGTTTCTGATCCCTTGTGCCTTTTATTCACCACATTCCCTGACTTAATTTTCACATCCATCCCTTCCATCACGTCCAGGGATCTTTATTGCAGTCCCTGGGCACACAAGCCTTCTCTATTATCCCAGTTTTGTTTTTTTTCCTTAACTGTCCAATGAGGCTTATTGAGTATCATCAGTCATGGCAGTTACGCTCTCTTGTCCTTGTTTATTTGTTGTGTTCTTAGCATCAGTTTCTGTAGCCATAACGTGTCCATTTTAGATCTTCGAATTGCCATGTCACGCCATCATGTTTTTTTCCCATTGGCCGGCTGCCTCTGTAATTGCATAAGGGGCTTCATAGGTAATTGGGCTTAGGTGTCTTGAGCTGCTTTCCTGGCAGGCCTCTTGTCCTTGGGCTCCATCCGTTGGCAAAGCTCTTGCTACAAAAGGTAAGAATTGAACCTCAAACTGAAAGCAGAATAAGAATCCAGAAGGCAGAAGGAAAAGCAATGTCCCAAGAACCAGAAATTCAGAAAAGGATCGAGAAAACAGAAATAAAACCTCCAATCCATACTGTACTGGAACACACACATGATCTTTTCCTTCCTTCCAAGCTTACAAATTCCTCATGGGAAGTCAGCCTGTGTCAAAAATTAGAATAAGCTTTTTTTTTTTTTTTTTTTGGTCCTTCTGTGATGGCACTGTGTGCCTTCCTGCAAGGCTCTTGGAGGTGTGGAAGAGCTCTCTGCAGCACACCTTGATTCTTGGAAAGTTGATAAATTCAAGGACTTGGCTTCTTTAGTGAAGATGAGCTTCAAGTTCAGGGGTTACATTGGTGCTTTTGTTTGTGTTTTGAGTCTGTCCCAAAGCCAATGGGACATGCTCAAATGATAAATCGGACACAGGCAAAGACCGTGGGGCAGACTTGCTCTGTGCTTTACTCTTACGTGTTTCAGGGCAGCTCTGATGAAACGTCGTTTCTACAAGAAGTTGCATGGTGCACAGGGTCCCATAACTAGTCCTGTGCCTTTCACAACTGTCGTGGTTTTACCCCAGCCGGCAGCTGAGTACCACGCAGCCGCTCGTTCACTCCCCCCCGTCGGGATGGGGAAGAGAATCGGAAGAGTTAAAGTGAGAAAACTCGTGGGTTGAGATAAAGACAGTTTAATAGGTAAAGCAAAAGCCGCGTGCACAAGCAAAGCAAAGCAAGGAATTCATTCACCACTTCCCATGGGCAGGCAGGTGTTCAGCCATCCCCAGGAAAGCAGGGCTCTATCACGCGTAACGGTTACTTGGGAAGACAAACGCCATTGCTCCAAACGCCGCCGCCCCCCCCCTCCTCTTCCTCCAAGCTCCTTATAAACTGAGCATGACGTCATATAGTATGGAATACCCCTTTGGTCAGTTTGGGTCACCTGTCCTGTCTGTGTCTCCTCCCAACTCCTTGTCCACCCCCAGCCATCCCGCTGGCAGGGCAGTGCAAGAAGCAGAAAAGGCCTTGGCCTCGTGTAAACACTGCTCAACAATAAGTCCATAGAACAAAAACATCTCTATATTATCAATGCTGTCTCCAGCACAAATCCAAAACGTATCCCCACACTAGCTACTATGAAGAAAAATCAATCCTCTCAGCTGAAACCAGGACATTATCCACCCCTTATTCCATACTATTTACGTCATGCCCAGGTCCCACACAATTCAATACATCCTCATTAAGCACCACCACCCTTCTCATCCCTTGATATAATATGCTGATATCATTCCCTTAGTCTGTGGACCACCCTTTTAAAATGTCCATAAATGTCTGCAAAATGTCCATTGGGTTCACTTGGTCCACAACCTTGGGCTCCATCCACCATGGTGGTCACTCAGGACAGGAGAGGTGGTTGACGTGGAGTTACTGGGCACCAAAACCAGCTCAGGTCAGGTCCACTGCTGTACTTGCGCTGCCCCCTGTAAGGCTTGTTCTCCATTGGTTCAGGTGATTTCTGCTACAGTAATTCCTGTAACATGCAACTCAAATCATGGGTTACAACAATTTAAAGGTATTTCCATTACAATCTCCACCCCTGGTCCCTTCGAGTCAGACCATCAAGTTTACCATTGCAATGAACACCTCCCCTTGCCCCTGCTCCGGCTTGAACTTGTCCTCAGACTGCAGTCCCTTAGGGGTCTACCTGCTCCAAGCGGAGCCTTATCCATGAGCCACAGTTTCTCCAGGGGTACACCTGCTGTGGCATAGACTTATCCACAGCCACAGTCGCTTCGAGGTGCACCTGTTCCAACGTGGCCTTCTCCATGAGCCACAATGCCTTCATAGATACACTTGCTCCAGTGTGGCCTTGCCCACAGTCACAGTCGCTTCAGTCCTCTCAGAAATAAACCTGCCCTATCATGGGCTCGTCCATGGCCACACACTTTGAAATGTTCCAGCATGACCCATGCACAGCCACTGATGCTCCCAGGTGTACCTGCTGTAGCATGGACTTATCCTTGCCACAGATGCTCCGAGGTGTACCCTCTCCAGCATGGACTCATCCTTGGCTCACAGTCCTTCCAGAGGTATACCTGCTGTGGCACAAACGCAACCACGGCCCCAGACACTTCGAGATATACCTGCTGCGGCACAGACGCAACCACGGCCCCAGACACTTCGAGATATACCTGCTGCGGCACAGACGCAACCACGGCCCCAGACACTTCGAGATATACCTGCTGCGGCACAGACGCAACCACGGCCCCAGACACTTCGAGATATACCTGCTGCGGCACAGACGCAACCACGGCCCCAGACACTTCGAGATATACCTGCTGCAGCACAGATGCAACCACAGCCACAGACGCTTTGGGGTGTCCTGCTCCGACGTGGAATCATCCACAGGTCACAGTCCCTTCGACTCGAGTGCACACAGGAGTTCCAGCCTGTCCAGGACAGCAGCACAAAAACAGCAGCGATGCCCTGGCCACCTGCCAGCCCAGGCGCATCGCCATTGCTGTTATCAAAATGTTCCCAGGCACAGCACAGTAAGATGATAAGCAGGACAGCAGTACAGCAGGCAGCGAAAGCACAAAGCAGCCACTAACGAGCACTAGACTCTAATAGATAGTAAGGCAAGCAAGCCCCATGGCAAGCACAGGAGCCTGACAATTAATAGCTAAACAGCTAATACTAAATAGCTAATAGCAGCTATAAATTAAATCTAGCACATTCTGATCAAATCTGTCATTATCTCGAACCCTTCGAGCCCCACGTTGGGCGCCAAAAAGACTGTCGTGGTTTTACCCCAGCCGGCAGCTGAGTACCACGCAGCCGCTCGTTCACTCCCCCCCGTCGGGATGGGGAAGAGAATCGGAAGAGTTAAAGTGAGAAAACTCGTGGGTTGAGATAAAGACAGTTTAATAGGTAAAGCAAAAGCCGCGTGCACAAGCAAAGCAAAGCAAGGAATTCATTCACCACTTCCCATGGGCAGGCAGGTGTTCAGCCATCCCCAGGAAAGCAGGGCTCTATCACGCGTAACGGTTACTTGGGAAGACAAACGCCATTGCTCCAAACGCCGCCGCCCCCCCCCCTCCTCTTCCTCCAAGCTCCTTATAAACTGAGCATGACGTCATATAGTATGGAATACCCCTTTGGTCAGTTTGGGTCACCTGTCCTGTCTGTGTCTCCTCCCAACTCCTTGTCCACCCCCAGCCATCCCGCTGGCAGGGCAGTGCAAGAAGCAGAAAAGGCCTTGGCCTCGTGTAAACACTGCTCAACAATAAGTCCATAGAACAAAAACATCTCTATATTATCAATGCTGTCTCCAGCACAAATCCAAAACGTATCCCCACACTAGCTACTATGAAGAAAAATCAATCCTCTCAGCTGAAACCAGGACAACAACCCATCCAGCCTGATCCATGTCAGGGGCACAAGCCTGTTTCTTTCCCATTGGTGCCTGTTCTCCAGCATGGGGAAAAATTTTCTGGGAATGAGGGGAAAGCTCCAAAGAAATCACAAATATGACCCCAGAAGAGCCCGAGACTCCTGCTGCTTGAGGGCTAGGCAGGTGCCTAAAGGTCGTGGATAGACTCCCAAGACGCTGGGAAGGAGGGAAACAACACGTAGCAAAAAGTCTAGTGAGAGGAGAATCTGTCAAAACCCCTTTTCTCTGGGTGGGAAAAAAACAACAAATGCCAACAGCCACCCAGGAGGAGTAGAGTCTTCCAAGGGAGCGGAGGAGGGATCTCAAAGGTGTTGCATGAAGCAGAAGCTTTATGGGGCTGTGATTTCCAAGAGCAAGCCCTGAATCCTCTATGGAGTGAGGAAAAAAAAGTGCATTCAGGCACAGTCATAAAGGCAACACAGAGGCTTCTGGTTAACTGGGCTTGTTTCTTTGCATCATCATCATAACAACAATAACAAAAGCCATTTCCTTCCTCTTTTTATCTCTGGGTGACGAATGTCACCATCGCTTTCTGCAGGAAAGTCACCAAGTGCTGGACCCTAGCCTGACATGGCAAGGAACAGCTCTGTTCCTCCTGGGTGAGTGCTCAAAGGGAGCTGATGGGGAGCGTGGTGGAGTCTGCTGCCATCCCAGGGGATGGACAGTCCCTGTGCATGCCAGAAGGTAACGTGTCCTCAAAGAGCCCCAGTGACCCAGTGAGCTTCAGGGGCTGGAGGACAGAGGCTCCATCTCCAGCACAAGCTCTGCTGGGCACTTGTCGCTTGTACCTCTTGGGGCATGTCTGGATGGGGTTTTGCTCTGCCCAGGGAAAGGGAGATTTTCGTTTATCCTGCCGGGCTGAGGAGATTTGGATGGAGCAGTGTTTGTCCCTGTCATAACATAGGCTCAGGGCTTCCCCCTTGGGGTGGTCTCATTTGTTGGGGAGGAAGGAAACTGAGGTCCAGCAAGTATGAGTGTGGTGAGGATGGAGATGCCATGCTCTGGGGCAGTGATGAGTTGCTGGTGGGTGTCTCAGGGACCTTGTAGGCCTTACCAAACCCCCCCCCCCCCCCCCCCCCCCCAGGGTGGCTCATGTCCAAGGCCAGCATCACTCCTCTCTATGCCAGGGACACTGCAAGAGACCTGGCAGGCACATCCCAGGGGTGCTCATCCCTTCTTCCTTTCTTCCTCTCAGCTCAAGCCCTTGTCCTTGCTGGTGAGTCTCTTTGCTTGCAGACTTACGGTGACAGCCCTTGGGACCCTGGGCAGTTCTTGCTGAACAAGGCACCAGGCCCTGGTGTCCCCTCAAGCAGCAGCAGGGCATGGTGTGGCTCTGCTGTCCCTCCACATGGCACCTGGCTCAAAAGATGTTAGGCAGCCCTGGGAATCAGCCCTGCTGCCCCTCTGAAAGATTAGACAGTGCCCCAAAATCTCACCAGTGCCCTAGAAACCCCAGCAAGCATTGGGGTTGTGCCGCCTTCCCCCATCCCAGCCTACATGCTCAGGGTTTGGGGCTCCCAACAATGCGTGCTGTTGCACTGATCTCTGCTCTGTCCTGCTCCTCTCTCCTGCCTGGACCTTCACGGCTGCAGAGACAGCCCTGCTGACCCCAGACCAACCCTGGAGCATGACACTTCCAGGAGACAGCGTGACCCTTAGGTGCTGTGGCTTCCACTTGCTACGGCAGCACCCCACGGCTTGGCACGATGGCAAGCTCTTGGCACCCACAGACATGGACAGCTGCAGGATCAGAAATGCCAGGCAAAAACAAACAGGCAGAATGAGTGCCAGAGCGCTGGCTCTACACACAGCAACAACATCACCCTGACTGTCTCCTATAGTGCATGACATGACCCTGGGATGAGCCCTGCTGTCTCCCTCTCTGAGGACCCCTAGGCTTTGCTGTGGACCTACTTGTCCTGTCCTGGGACAAATGCAGCTCCTGTGGGGTTAACAAAGGCAATGCTATTGGGTTTGGGGTGCTGCAAGCTGGGCTATGGGGGCTTTTTGCCTCTCCTGCTCTGCAAAATGCATCCCTCTTTTCATGGCCCTTTTCAGCTGCTGCTTTCGAGGTCTCTTTCAGACTGGCTGATCCTCCAGGTCCAGTTGTACATGTTGTGCAAGGGGGAGCTGCTGCCCATGCAGTGCTGGGGATGGGGGGGAGCGCATCTTTGGTGTGACATTACAGAGATGAAGCTGGCATCACCCTGTGGTATGCCTCTGCAGAGTAGCATTCCATCTCCCAACCTGAGACCCACTACAGTGGCAGGTATTGCTGCTCCATTTCATCACTAACTAAGAGGCAGTCTTGGGTTTTATATGTTTCCAGTGAAGGTAAGAAATTCCTGTGTGTTTGGGCCCTCCATCTTCCCAGGGTTTCATCCAGTGGGAGCTGCAGGACAGAGAGGGTGAGGGGGTCTCTACGATGTCCGAGCTGGGTCTGTGCTACCAATGTTGGTGCAGGAAACCCAGCACCTGCCCACCACTAGAAAAAGACCTGCCCAGTCACAACCCCTAGCCCGGCTCTAGGACACTCCTGTACCCATGTCAGGGTCCCAGCCCTGCACAGCCTTGGTAGGGTGGGATGATTGTGCCTTCCCTCCTGCATCTTTAGAGGTGATGAACCCCCCAGAAGGTCCATCCGACAAGACGTGCCCCATCTCCCCCCCTCATGTCTGTCTCTCCCTGTCTGTGTCTGTCTCCCCGTCCTATCCCCCTCCATATGTCCCTTGGCCCCCCTCCATGTGTCTCTTCCCCAAATGCTTTCTACTGAAACATGCCCCACGTGAGGTTTTTTCCCCACGCGAGTTTCCCCCCCACTCAAGCTTTCCCCCATGTGACACCCCTCCCACATCCCCTGCCCTCCTATTTCATGTCCCTGCTCCTCCCTCGACCCCCCGCTATTCCACACTGAGGTGCACAGAAAGTTGGGAGGGCGCACAGCTGGGACAGCTGACCCCAACTGACCAAAGAGCTATTCCATACCATATGTCATCATGCTCTGTATATAAAGGGCCGGAGGGAAGGAGGAGGAAGGGGGAGGTGTTCGGAGTGATGGCATTTGTCTTCCCAAGTCACCGTTACGTGTGATGGAGCCCTGCTTTCCTGGCGATGGCTGAACACCTGCCTGCCCAGGGGAAGTGGTGAATGAATTCCTTGTCTTGCTTTGCTTGTGTGTGTGGCTTTTGCTTTACCTATTAAACTGTCTTTATCTCAACCCATGAGTTTTCTCAATTTTACTCTTCTCATTCTGTCCCCGATCCCACTGCGGGGGGACTGAGCGAGCAGCTGCGTGGTGTGTAGTTGCTGGCTGGGGTTAAACCACGACAGCTCCGTAAGCAGCAGTACTCATGCTGTGCAAGCATTCCTGTCTCCCAACCTCTGGGAAGTAATTCTGCCAAATACAGAGAGTGAAACAGCCAGGGCACAATCTACAGCAATTCTGCCACTCAAGGGACCTGGCAGGCCCCTTTCTCTCGCCTCTTACTCTGTCCAGCTAGGCTGGAAAATATGGTTGTTCCAGAAACCGCTACACCCTGCGACTCCTCCTTGGGTTGTGACTCCTTCTTTTTGCCCTGTGTACAGGCTGCTGAGGTCATTGACTGAACAGGACTGGAGAGCTTCACACCAAGTCATTCCTTTCTCCTTTGGGCAGCCACTTCCTCTTTTTTTTCTTGCAGTCTTGATGACAAAACAATTGGGTTCCAGTTACAAAAGCTTTTTGATATCAAAGCAAGATGACAGCTAGATTTCTACCAGCCCTGTATTTCACTGTGTTATGAGCTGAAAATGGCTTGAGGCCAGGAGATATTTAGAGGGGTCTGAATGAAAGAAACCGAGTGTTGAAGTGTTTGTTTTAAGGAGGTGAATTAGGCAGCTAAAGGAACTGAGCTGCTCGCCCGACACATGAGCAGAACGGCCCATCCAGTCAACCAAGTGTTGCGTGTTGCAAGCAGCAAAGTGCAATTGCGACGCTCACCGGCGGGAGCGGCAAGGAGTACAGAGCTACAGTCCTGTACAGAGCAGAGATGGAACCCCCAGGGCTCTACAGTCATCTGCTGAGGACACCTAATATACCAACATACCTCTTTGCTTTCCCTGCTTCACGTCTAATTACTTTGCACGCTGGAGGGGAGGGTGGAAAGTAACATCATACAGTGGCTCATCTAAGTGACGAGCCCTGCACAGGAAGCCTTGTGCACATGCAGGATTAGGAGAGCAGATTACTGCTAGCACAGAGGTGAGGAAAGGTGCAAACGACCCAACAAAGCCCGAGGATCACCAGTGTATCACTCATTTGCAGAACAGCTGCTTGCATCTGGTCTGCTCAGACACAGTTTCCTGCTAAACATAGCTGTGCCTCACACAAACCAGCTTTCAGTCTCTTCCTCCTGCCTTCAGGATGTCATCTGTGTTGTCTTATTTTTTTTTAAATCTCTCTCCAGAATCTGTTGACTTGTTGCTGTCACTTCCTGTCATGATTTAACCCGACCAGCAGCGAAAACAACCGCACAGACATTTGCTTACTGCCCCCCTTCCAGTGGGATGGGGGAGAGAATTGAAAATGAAAAAAAAGTGAGACTCGTGGGTTGAGATTAAGGCAGTTTAATAGGATAGAAAAGGAAGACAACAATAACAACAACAAAACCAACAACAATAATATACAAAACAAGTGATGAACAGCACAATTTCTCACCACCTGACGTCGATGCTCAGCAAGACCCCAAGCTGTCCTGCTCCCCTCCTCACCCCGTTATATACAGAGCATGATGCCATATGGTATGGAATATCCCTCTGGCCAGTCTGGGTCAGCTCTCCTGGCCGTGCTCTCCCAGGTTCTTGGGCACCCCACTCCCCCACCTTCTCATTGGCAGGGCAGTGGGAGACGCTGAAAAGTCCTCGACCGCTGGGCAACAGCTAAAATATTCGTGTGTTATCAGCATTATTCTCATCCTCAATCCAAGCCACAGCACTGCACCAGCTGCTGGGAAGAAAATTAACTCTCTCGCTGCTGAAACCAGGACACTGCCACAACCCTGATGGCACAGGCAGCCCGATACAGCAACCCCTGGGGTTTACTCTGGGGGGAAAAAACCTGCTCCGCAGGTTCGCCGTGCTGCTTCTCCTCCCCGGGGAAGGGCGCAGGGGCACGGCCAGAAACCTTTAACGCGGACAGATGCGAAGGCGTGAAGCGTTCGAGCCACCCGGGCGCACTTTGGTACCGAGCAATGACGATGGCCGCCGGGGCTGCGAGCGGGAAAGGGCAGAGACACCCAAGCCCCGCACCCCGGCAGGCAGCGACCGCCCTTGGCTGGTACGGACCAGGCCGAGGCTCGTCCCCGCTCGTCCCGCCAGCTCCGGAACGGAACGTGAAGGCGATCACGCGCCGGTACTGCAGCTCGGGAGCAGCGCACGCGCGATGGCGCCGCTGTGCTCCGCGGCAACGGCAACGCGATACTGCGGCGCGTGCGGGCGGTGTCGCTGCGCTCGCCGCTGCTTCCCGGTACGGACGCGCCGGTGCCGCCCCGGTTCACGCCGCCGTCCTCCGGGTGCTCGTGCTGCTGCCGCCGCCGCCTGGTGGCCGCAGTGCGGTACTGCAGCCCGGCGGTCACGCGCCGGCTCTGGCCCCTCCGGCGCGCCGGCGCCGCCCGGCGCATGCGCGGTGCGCGG
Organism: Balearica regulorum gibbericeps; assembly: GCF_011004875.1. NCBI lineage: Eukaryota > Metazoa > Chordata > Aves > Gruiformes > Gruidae > Balearica > Balearica regulorum. The sequence continues at coordinate 3,483,875 of NC_046211.1, forward strand.
CAGCAGCATGGCGGCACGCTGGGCGCCGGTCCCGGCGGCGGCTGAGGGCCGGGCTCAGCGGTGAGGTGAGGTGAGCGAGCCCCGGCGGCGGGTGCAGGCTGTTCTCGTGCCCGCTGGCAGCCCGGGGGTGGCGGGACGGCACGGGACGGGACGGGAAGGCTCCAGCCGCCCGCTGCGGCAGCCCCAGAGAGTGTCCCGGGAGCTGACGGGGGGGAAGGGGGGCAAGAAGGCAGACAGCCTGCCAGGCGCAGGCGCTGGGCCCCTCCCCGACTCGCCGGAGCTCCCCCTGAGCCTCCCCCGGCCCCGCTCAGCTTGTGCAGCAGCTCCCAATTCCAGCAGCTCTCCTGAAGCCTGTCCGGCAGCCCCGGGCTGCCCCCAAGGCCTGGTGTGAAGGTGGCAAGCTGGCCCTCGATGCGTCTCCAGAGAGGTTCTGGCCAGGGGCGATCCATGGTGATAACAGTCGCTGCTGCTTGTTTCCCTCTCCCAGAGGCTGTGCTGAGGACGTGGTCGTCCATTCCTCCCCTGGGGATGCTGTTGACTGCACCTGCCTCAGGTTTGTGTGGGTTGTCTCTGCCCGGCCTTGCTCTCCTTGCAGTGTAGAGGTGACAAGGGACAGGCGGAGCACTTGCTGTGGGTGGCAGGCAGGAGCTGCTGCAGCTGAAGCTGGAGGGGCCAGAGAAAGGTAAAGAAGAAGAAATGGAAGGCCATCCTGCTGGCAGCTGCCTCCTGCTGCAGGCTACCTGCCTTGCCAGGTAGGAACAAAAAGGAACTAAAAACATCAGTGTGTTATCAACATTATTCTCATCCTAAATGCAAAACGTAGCACTGTACTGATAGAGGGAACTAACACTTAAGGGAAATAGCAGGACCATTAACTAGCTTAAGCCACATATCTAGTAATCTTAACCCTTACGTAAGATGTTTTAACAAGAACTAGCGTAAGGAAGGGTCAAGATGACCCTTCATTCTGCTTGCATTTTTGTAACCAATCACAAGATAAGGAGGTAGTAAATCAGAATGGAATGAACACGGAGGATTCTCTGCTAATTAGGAACCGGTCTGAGTAAGTTTTATGGTGAAGGTGAAAAGTGCACAGTGAGGAAGACATACGGCCTTCATCCCCAAGACCCCGGCCCACGACCACCAAGAGGCACTGCGCGTGCGCAGCTGGGAGGAGTTAAAGGCGGAGACAATGGAAATGAACTCATTGTAATAAGACCGCCTTTCCACGGAAAGATCATGAATATGTATAGGCGCTTTTTGAATATGTAACATTTTGTTGTATAAAATTCAAAGGGAATTGCCGCAAGGTGCGCACGATTTTGGTGGGATGACCCCCCGTGCTGCCCAGCGCTGAATAAACATACCTACTTTACAACTTTCCCAGTTGTGGAGTCCGATTTTCCGCACATCAGTACCAGCTGCTGGGAAGAAAATGAACTCTCCCTGCTGAAACCAGGACAAAGAAGAAGGGAGGAGAGAAGGAAGAAGCAGCATCTGAACTGGCAAATTTTCCTGGCGTTGACAAGAGTGAGAGCTGCAATGAGTCCTGGGCCCTGTCACCCCTCTCGTGGGTCCTGGTCTCTCTCTGCCGCTCCACTGGCCCCCTCTCTCTCCCATGCTGCTGTGATTTTTCTTTGCTTCCCTGTACCTCTTCTCTCTATTCTTCTGTCCTGCTTCCTGTTCCTCTCTCCCTTCTCTTTCTTGTTCTACCGCTCCCTTTTCTTTTTCTCTCTGCATTTTTGTCCTGCTCCCTCTCATTTCCTCCTCCATCTCTGTCCTGTAGCCCATCACTGTTTTTCCTTTCCATTTCTTTCTCCTGATCTGCATCTGTCTCTTTTTTTTCCCCACAATTTCTCTGGCCTGTTCCCTGGCATTCTTTTCCTCTGCGCCTGTACATGCCACTCCGTGTCCCTGCCTTCTTATCTTTCTCCCTCCTTCCTTTTCCTCTCTGTATCCTGTTGTCTTGCTTACTGTCGTTGTTTTTGGGTTTTGGTTTTTTGTATTTTTTTTTAATTCTGTATCTTACTGTCCCTGTCATCCTTCCTGTTCATCTCTCACTCTGACCCTTTGTGCTGCTCCCTGGCCCTTTTATTTATTGCTTCAGCTCCCTGTCCCACTCCCTGTCCATGTTTCTTATCTCTTGCTCCATCTCTTTGTCATTCTGTCTGTTGCTTTCATTGGCTTTCTATGCCAGTGTCCTGCTCCCTGTCCCTCTCTTTTGAGGGACTCCCTCTGTCCTTCCTCTTGTCTTTTCTTGTCCCTCTGGCCTGCTACCCATCACTGTCTTTTCTTTCGCCATCTCTCTGCCTTGGTCCTGTCAAGGTCTCCTCCTCTCTCTGTCTCTAATGTTTCTTTCTCCATCTCTGACCCACTCTGGATCCCTTTTATTATGTCCTCCATCCTTCCCCTAACATTTTGTCTGTATATCTCTGTACCACCGTCTGTCCCATTGTTTATTGCTATATCCCCCTGCCCAGCTCTCTATCCCATTATTCCCCTCTAGCCTGCTCCCTGGCTTTTTTTCTCATCCTGCAGTCCATCATTCTTCATTTCTTTGTCCTGATTTGTCTCTCTTTTTTTCCCTCAATTCCTCTGGCTTGTTCCCTGTCTTTTTTTACTCCCTCCCGCCTTCTTTATTCCTCTCTTTCAATTTCTCTCTTGATCTGTCTGTTCTGTTCCCTGCTCATCATTTTCTCTCTTATCCTCTGTCCTGCTCCCTGACCCTGTTTTTGTTCCATCCCCTGCAGAGCTCCTCATCCCTTTTTTTATTGATTTCTTCTCCTTACTGTGCTTTTCCCTGTACCTTTCCTTCTCTGCTCCTCAGTCCTTCTCCCTCATCGTATTTTTCTCTTTCTGTTCCTCTGTCCTGCTCCCCATCACTGTATTTTCATTCCCTGTATCTGCTGCCCCAGTAATGACTGCTGAATTGTCCTAGGGGAAGGATGACTGTACAGGCACTGAGCCCCAGAGCAGACTCACTCTCGGGACTTAAACGCATCAGTGAATAAACATTTGCTGTCTCCTTTGTGCTCACACTGTGTTTGTAGTCCTTTGTACTTGGTGACTGGCTGTCACCGAGTCCAGGGGAGCAGGTTACATAGTGGGCATAAGGGGCCATGGCTGCAGCTGTGGAGGAGCCCCAGGCAGTGAGGCTGATGGCAGGGCCCCTCTGTGTAGAAGGGCCGCAGTCCCTGGGGATGGTGCTGCTGGGGCATGCCTGCCTGAGCGTGCGGATGAGCTGGAAGGATGTTTCCAACTGACAGGCTGACGGTCAGTTGGAGTCAGGTCCCATCAGGGCAGCTCCCAGGGATTTTCTGAGAGCTGGTGGAGGGAAAGCAGGAAGAGGGGCAGATGGCTGCCTCCACCCCTCCGGGTACCTGGAGGCCTTCCCATCTGCTGGAAAAGGCGCTGGCTGCCTCCCCAGCTTGACAAAACTCCTCCAGCCCTGCTCACCCTATGCAGCTGTAGCCACCTCCAGCACCTCCCCTGAAGCCTGTCGCATAGCCACAGACTGCCTCCAAACCCCGTCCTCATGGCAGCAAGCTGGCCTTTGAATGTGCTTTATTCGCCGTCAGTGCAGGTGCCATTAGCATCAGTTCAGGGAAGGAGTGGTGTCTCCAGCAGCTCCTGCAGAAGAAAGGGTCGCTGCCTGAGGAGAGCTACAGTCATCGCTGTGGGTAACAGCTGCTTGTTCTTTCCCTCTCCCAGAGGCAGCACTGAGGACTCAGTTGTTGGTTCCTCTCCGGGGGTGGTGTTGGCTGCGTCTGCTCAGGTTTGTGTGGGTTGCCTTTGGCCTCCTTCTCCTAGCGGCATGGGTGAAAAGGGACAGCTGGACTCTTAGTGGCTGCAGACAGGAGCTGCTGTGGCTGAAGCTGGAGAGGCCAGAAAAAGGTAGAGCAGCTCTAGGATAAAACACAGGGGATCCATCCAGCAGCTTCCTCCAGCTGCAGACAGGAGACAGCCTGCCTCTCTGGGTGAGGAAGGATCCCTCTTCATGTAGCCCTCAGCAGATCCGATCACCAACGTGCATGGCAGGTAACCAAAAGCGTGGTACAACCATGTCGGTGTGCGCATGTGAGGCTGTGTATCTGGGAAGCCTCGTGCTGTAAGAGCTGTAAGACACCAATCTGTTCTTTTAGGTGGATGACAGCGACTGGAGCTACAGAAGAGGAAGGGAGCGGGGGAGAGAGAGACAGAGACTAGTCCAAACTCTCAAATTCTCCCAGCAGCTCTGAGAGCGGGAGCTGTGGTGAGTCCTGGACCCTTGGGCTGTGTCACCCCTTTTCTGCATCCTGGTCCCTCCCTGCCCCCCCTTAATTTTTTGCTTCCCTGCACCTCTCCCTCCTCTCGTTATCCAAGTCTTTTCTCTGTTGTTTTACCTCAGTTTTCTTTTTCTCTCTGCACTTCTGTCCTCTTCTCCGTCCCTCTCTTTTCCATCCTCTGTCCTGCAGCCCATCACTATTTTTGTCTTTCTCCATCTATCTGTCTGTCCTCCTATCCCAATGTTTTTAATTCCTCCTAATCTGCTCTGTAGCTCTTCACAATCCCCCCCATTTCCCCTAATTCCCTCTGTCTGGCTCCATGTCCCTTTTTTTTAATTCCTCTCTCTGCCCTGTATTCTAGATATACTTTTTCTTTCTCAAATTCTCTCGTTCCAGGTCCCTGTCCCTACGTTTTCATTTCTTCTCTCTCTGTCCCATAGCCCATTTTTCGCTTTACCGTTCTCTCTCTGTCTGGCTCCCTGTCCCTATTCTTTAATTCCTCTGTCTCTCCCCTTTACCTCCTCAAGGTTTTTTGGTATTTCTCAGTCTCTACCTGTCCATCTCAATGCTCCCTCTCTGCCCTGTGGCCCATCACTATTTTTCTCCATCTCTCTCCATCAGATTCCTTATCCCTTCCTCCTCTCTGGCCTGTAGCCCATTGCCATTTTTTTCCCTCTGCCTCTCCCTTTCCCTTTTTTCAATCCCCCCTCTCTGCCCTGTAGCTGATCTCTGTTCTGTGAGAAGACACCAGGAGTTGCTCCTGCATTGGGCACAGCCAGTTCCAGGATGGATCTGCTGCTGGTCAAAGCTGAGACCATCAGCAACGCTGGTGGTGCCTCTGTGAGGACATACCTAAGAAGGGCTAAAAAATGCTGCACAGAAGCTGTGACAGAGAAAAATGTGAGTGTGAAACAGCCCTGCAGACACCCAGGTCAGTGCAGAAGGAGGGGGAGGAGGTGCAAAGATCCCCCTGCAGCCCGCGGTGAAGACCATGGTGAAGCAGGCTGTCCCCCTGCAGCCCATGGAGGGAGGATGAGGGGGTGTAGCGATTCCACCTGCAGCCCCTGGAGGACCCCACGCCGGAGCAGGTGGAGACACCTGAAGGAGGCTGATGGCCCCGTGGGAAGCCCGCGCTGGAGCAAGCTCCTGGCAGGACCTGTGGATCCATGGAGAGAGGAGCCCACGCCAGAGCAGGTTTGCTGACAGGACTTGTGACCCCGTGGGGGACCCACGCTGGAGCAGAAGAGCTTGAGGAGGAGGGAGCAGCAGAGACAATGTGTGATGAACTGAGCGCAGCCCCTGCTCCCTGTCCTCCTGCCCTGCTCGGGGAGAGGAGGGAGAGAAGTCAGGAGTGAAGATGCCCCAGAGGGAGGTGGGATGAGATTTGCTGCTGTTCTGCAGGGAAGCCCAGCACAAAGACAACCTGTCGAGGCTTCGGGATTAACCGCTTTCCTGGGCTTTTTCTGCCTTCTGCAGACCTCTTGGCTGTTAACATGTCAAAGTTCCTAGCCTCCTTGGTTTCCGGACAACTTATTTTGGCTTGGACTAGAGTCTCAGTTAACACCTGCACAGCCAAACCCTCATAGACCTGGGTGTGCTCCTGTAGCCCATCACTTTTTATTTTCTTTTCTGAATCTTCCTCGACGTAGTTTCCTTTAACAATTTTTTTTCATTTCCTGCCTCTCTGTCCTGTTCCCTTTCTATTTCTTTCTGTATCCGTCTTATGTTCTCTAACTTATAATCCCTTCTTGTGTTTGTCGCGTTTTGATTTCTCTTTCCGTGACTACCTCCAGTGCCCACGCTGGAGCAGGTGGATGCACCCGAAGGAGGCTGTGGCCCTGTGGGAAGCCCGCACTGGAGCAGTGTGTTCCTGAAGGACTGCACCCCATGGAAGGGACTCATGCTGGAGAAGTTTGTGGAGGACTGTCTCCCATGGGAGGGACCCCACGCTGGAGGAGGGGAATAGTGAGAGGAGGAAGGAGCAGCAGAGACAGTGTGTGATGAACTGACCACAACCCCCATTCCCCATCCTCCTGCGCCACTCGGCTGGCGGAGGTAGAGAAATCAGGAATGAAGTCAAGCCTGGGAAGAAAGGAGGGGTGAGGGGGAAGGCGTTTTAAGATTTGGATTTATTTCTCATTACCCTACTCTGATAGCTTTGGCAATAAATTCAACTAACTTCCCCAAATTGAGTCTTTTGCCTGTGATGGGAATTGGCGAGTGATCTCCATGTCCTTATCTCAACCCATGAGCCTCTTTGTCATATTTGTCTGTCCCTGTCCAGCTGAGGAGGGGGGGTGATAGATCAGCTTGGTGGGCACGTGGCGTCCAGCCAGGGTCAACCCCCCCCTTCCTGAAGAGCCTGTAGCCTCCATCCCAGCAGGCCTGGTGTGGGACTCGTTCCACCAAGTCTGACCAATCCCCGGGGTATCACAGCTCTTGGGAATGGAGCAAGGCTTCCAGCCAAAGGCACGGGCAAGCACAGCACCTGAGGGCTGCCTGTAGGAGCCAGGGGGCACCCCAGCCCCCCCTTAACCCTTTCCCTGCCCATGATGAGCTGGGGAAGCTGTTGGGGGCAGGGTGGAACACGGGGAGTCCCCACATTCCCTCCTGGGAGACAACAGAGAGTCCTTAGCAGCCAACGGTCACAAGGGACCATGGCGCTGCCACCACTGCAGCTCCCAGCGTGCGGCTCCTGGGCCCCCCCAGCACCCCGGTTCCTGCAGCCTTGTGTCCATCCTGAAACCTTCTCCCCGCGAGGTAGGGACTGACCCCGACCCCTGCAGCCCAGGGACGCTTGTGGGGACAAGAGCGGAGCTGACCGCTGGCCATCGCTCCTGTCTCTCCTCCAGGCTCAGCCACCCTGTGCCGACTGCCCCAGCAGCAGCAGCAGCAGCAGCAGCAGCAGCCCTTCCCCGCAGCCTGGGCACCCTCCGTGGGGGGGGCACCTCAGGGCCCCCAGGTACCACAGGCAGGTACGGCACCCCTGACTGCTCTGGCACCCCGGCACCTGCAGCAACCTTCAGCATCCCCGGCCCCCGGGCACTCCCAGCATCCCCACCGGCCCGGGCCCCATGGCACTTTTGGCACAGGGCTTCAGCAAGCCCAGGCAAGCGTCCCTGCCCTCGCCTGGGCAAATCCAAGTCCCAGAGAATTTCCCAAATACTTGGGGCCATCTCTCCCGTTTCACCTCCTGTGAGCGAGTCTCTTCCCCGATTTGCAACCCCATCCTGCCGGCACAGCAGCTCACCCCGCGGGGAGCGCCCCGGCCACAAGCTCCCCACGTGCCCGCCACACAGCTGGGGGACGTCGGCTATGGAGGGTCCCCCGGCCCAGCACGCCTCCCTCTCACCCATGCAGGGCAGCGGATGGCTCCGTGCAGCTCCTTGCTTGACCCTCGGCTCTTCTGCATCCCGTGGACAAGCAGCAACCCGCCTCCACCGCTCACCTCCGAGCTTGGCTGCCACCGGGGCTGTGGAACCCCCTCGGCCTGGGCAGCCCCTGGCACCCCCCGCGGCCAACCAAGAGACCTTGCACCCCGGAACCATCAGGGGAGAGCAGTGGCCCCAGTCCCCCCAGTGCTGCCGCCATGCTTCGCCGGCTACCAGCATGTGGAGCGGCAGTTTGCGCAGCTCAGCATCTCCGACACGGCAACCCCCATGGGGACAGCCCTGGGCAGCAACAGCCTCGCGGGCAGTGACGTCCTCCTCAGCCACAGCGCTGCCCCCCACCTCCAAGCCGCTGAGCACCCAGCAGGTGACCCTGTCCTGCCCCAGGAGATGCTTCTGGGTTGCTCCCTGGTCAGCCAGGAGGGTCCCAGCAGTGCCCACATGCCTGGGGACCCTGGTGGCACCGGCGGAGCCATCCCCCGCTCTGACATCGCCTTGCTCTCGCTGCCTGTGGAACTGGTCAGCCCTGACTACAGCGTTCCGGAGAGCACCACTGCCGTCCTGAGCCTGGAGCAACTGGCCACCATCGGGACGGGGCCCCAGGAGGCGTGGTGGGATGTGGGGAGAGTTCCTGGGGTGGGAGGGTGGCATTAGACCCACAGCAGGGATGACACGGAGAGCTGAGGGGGTGGGGGGTAAGGTACATGGGTGAGGGGTGTTGGTGTATTTTGCGGGGGGGGGGGGGGGGGGGGAGGGGAGGGATGATGGGGTGGAGTTCTATTATAACAGCTTTCATTAAATGCCATTTCTCCAGAACGGCTCGGTGCCTGTGTGTGACGGGGAGGGAGCTCAGGGGCCACTGGGAAACAGCACCCAAGAGGTGCAAAAGCCGCACCGAGCCCCAAATCAGAGCCCCCCCCCCCCCCCTCCCCCGGGCTGAGTCAGCGCCAGCGGGGCAGGCAATGGCAAGGGGTGGCTGCCCTGTCCCCTTCTCTGGGGGAAGCAGACCTTTGGCAGATGGGTCCCTGAAACACTCCCGGACACGGCCCCATGCAGAAAGCAGGAATGAGCCCCTGGGGCAAAGGCAGACCTTGGGTGCTGTGGGGGTACACGGACACACATGACAAAAAGGGCTGCAGTGCCTTCGTCTCGAACACGACCAGGGGCCCCTCCAATGGGGACAGGGCTTCTTGCAAAGCCCTTCCAAGCCTCAAGACAATCATGCCCTTCCTCGAGGTTCACCACGCTCAGCTCTGCCTTCTTTTTGGATGCCTAAAGGAGCCTGCAGCCCCAGGGTTAGTAGGGCTGTGAATGGGGCCGTGCTTGAGGTTTCTGCAAAGAAACACCATTTGGGGCTGGCACCTTCCATCTGGGAGCAGGGCCCGGACGTTTTCCCTTTGGAAGCTGGAAGCTGGAAGCTGGCCCGACAGATGGTAATGTAACCATAGGATAGGGGCCGTGAAACAGAAACTGTAGAATCAGGTTGAGAGAATTAGTTTGTAACCAAGGTAATAGGTCATGAAGCTAACTGACCATGGCAAGGTACAATGCTGCTCTGTTCCATGTACAGTCCCTACCAAACTGAACAATAGGTTCGGAGATATTAATCTGATGAAGTAAGTTGCTATGGGCAGGTGCACCTACAACAAGGATACTGCGCATGCCTGCGTGAAGGGGGTCATCCAGCGGACACGGGTGCAAGAGCACTGATGACCACCAGAGACCCCTGAGGACCACCGACTCCAATCCCTGAGCATGTGTGACGGGGAGGAGAATATGGAAATGGCTTCTAAGAAATGATTATCATAGGACTGCCTTTTCTGAGAGAAACGGTGAATATGTATGTTTTGATCCTACATAACCTGTGTGTTGGTGGTCACCTGGCATGCACGTTGGGTGGAGCTATGCCCCGTGCATCCAGCGCTGCAATAAAGAATGCCTGCCTTTTAACACTACGTTGGTGTTACGAGGTTTATTCCCGGATTTCGGTAACAGTACCACTTGAGATCGAAACGTTCTGCTGGGGGATAACCAGCGTCCAGTCGTCCACACCTGGTAAAAAAGTCCCCGTCTGAGATGGAGGAGTCCATGTTTCGAGTTTTGGGGCCAGATGGTTCCCAAAGATAGTGGGGCTATTCTGAAATCCTTGCGGTAACACCGTCCAAGTTAATTGTGTTTTTCTGCCTGTTCCAGGATTTTCCCATTCAAAAGCAAACAGCTTCTGACTTTCTACTGCCAAGAGCAGACAGAAGAAAGCATCCTTTAAGTCCAGTAGGGTAAACCAAATTTGATCATTTTTCAGTTGAGTCCATAATGTACAGGGGTTTGCAGCCACCGGGTGAATGTGCTGCACTCTTTGGTTGACAGCTCGTCAATCTCGCACTAACCTATATTCCCCAGCCCCTGGCTTTTTCACGGGTAAGACTGGGGTGTTACATTCTGATTCGCATGATATGAGCAACCCATATTCTATCAAGTTGAGTATTAACTTTCCTAATCCCTTTTGGGCCTCTGTCTTCAATGGGGCTTGTTTTTGTCTTACCGGATTTGTTCCCGGTTTAAGGATAAGTCTTACGGGTTCCGCTCTTCTGGATCTACCCGGGACCTCCTTAGCCCATACCAAAGGTGTCACTGCATTCTTCACCTCCGCAGGAATTCCTTTGTTAGTCTTAGGTTGTTCCTGCAACATAAAAACTCTTGCCTCGATGGCTTTAGATTGAGGGATTAAGAATTGAACTTCCCCATCTTTAAAGGTGATCTGCATTTCCAATGTCCTCAATAGGTGCCGTCCCAAGAGTGGCATAGGACATTCAGGCATATCTAAAAACTGGGGGGTTAGCCATTGTTTTCCGAGCTTAACATGTAAAGGATGGAAAAAGGCACGCTGTTCTGCTTTCCCTGTGGCATTCACAATGTTTACTGTATCATGGCTCCATTTTCTTGGAAAAGTATTTCACAGAGTAAGTTGCCCCAGTATCTACGAGAAAATCTATTTTCCTTTTTCCCAGCTAGCTCTGCTGTAGCCAGGGGTTCTGCTGGGGAGGTTTGCCCCGGTCCCCTTCAGGACTTAGTTCAGGGGAACCGAGGGGGAAAGGGAGTGTCTTGATTGTATCGTGCCTCCTCCAGAACTTCGGGACTGATAGGAATAGGAGCCCGAAAAGGGTCCTTCAGTTTCTGACAATCCCATTTCCAATGTCCCAGTTCTTTCCAGTAGGCACACTGAGGATCTCCTAAGGTATTGCTGGTATTTTGTGCTGGAGGGGCCCCGCCTCTCCCCCAGGAGGCCTTGCCGTCCTCCCCTGAAGTTACTGTTTGCTGAGGCTCCCTGCAGTGCAGCTCTCAGGTTACCCGTCTCTTTCCCTGTCTCTCCGTGCCTGTCTCCTCCGCTCTCTTTCGTTTTCTCGTTGCTCTTCTTTCATTTCCTTCTCTTGCTCTCTGCTATCAAAAACCGTCCATGCAACCTCCAACATCTTTCATTAATTCCAAATCACGCTCCTCATCACGCTCGCAATTCAAACACCATTGCCCCGTACTACAAGCAGAGCAACACCTTCACAGCCTCCCGCTGCCTTTTCCTGCTTTTCTAATGCTGATGCCAGGGGGGCTTGCAGGGTAAACCCACAGTCCTTCAGCCCCTCCGGATGATTTCGCAAGGTGAAAAACAAATCAACATAAGGTACCTCATCCCATTTCTTCTCCCTTCTACACAACAGCATCAAGTGTAGCATTGTATTACATTCCAAATTCTTGTTCTTGGGCCATTTTTCCTGATCGTCCAAGTTCTACATCGGCCACCAGTGAGTAGAACACTCAATTAGTTGCCTTTTTATAAGAGGGTCCCCTCCTATTTGTTTCCAAAGTTTTAAAATACATCTAGGGGAGATTTCTTTAATATCCCCCCCATCCACCGAAGGTTTGTTACCCATCGTAACACAAACACAACAGAAACCCCAAACCAAAAATTGACAAGTGACAGAAGTGAGAAAAGTGACGAAAGCAACACAAAACAATGAGACACAAGTTCTTGATTGATCAATACCGTTCTTAAATCGCAGTCCAATAGCCCCCCAGGTAGCTCACGCCACGGCTTACTTGAAGGCTAAGGGGGCCTCTAACCCAAAGCTGAAAGCACAATTCAAAGGAAGAGAAATGCCTTTTACCTGTCCCAGGGAACGTGCTCAGACCCTTCAGGATGGAAGGGTCTCCCCGAGAATCCCTCGGGGCCGGCTGGAGGTCCTATGAGCCCACGGATCCGTCGAGATTCAAAAGCCTTGTGCCATCTGGGTCGCCAAAACTGTCACCGAAATTCGGGACGCCAAGAAAACTCCTTAACAGCGATTGAGCATGAAGAAGCAGGCATTTCCTCTGCTTGCAGCGCTGGGTGTCAGGAGGAGAGTTCCTCACCTCAGGCACACCTAACGCTGCTTCTCTTGTCCTAGTTATACACGAGTGTTACAAAGAGGACAAGGCGGTACACTCCCCGTTCCAAGAATTGGTTCCTATTTCTTCGCCTAGTCTGCAAACTAGAAGGCCTGCTCAGTTGCTTTCTCCGCCTCTGTCTTTGGCGTAGGTGCTGTAATTGGGGTAGGGGGCTCCTGAGTAGTGACTGTCCTTCAGGGCTCTTTCGGTAAGGATTGCTGTGGATGGCCTCTTTGTTTCGGGATCCACACCTCTGTGTTGGTAATTGTTCGCTCTGTGCCTCAGGAAGATCAGGGCGCTGCTGGAGGCAAGGAGTGTCCTCCCTTTCTGCCAAGTCTGTCCATAAGGACCTTGCAGTGTCTTGTAGCTGCTCCTTTGTCTCATGATGCGTAGCAGGGGCTCATTCTAAGAGCCGTTGGTCTTCTACCCAAAGGAATAATGCATAGTTCCTTATCACCTCTCAGCAGGCCTTCCTTAGCGGCCTATCTTTTCTGCTACAGGCTGAGGGGACAGGTAGCGGGGCAGGCAGAGGGGTGAGGGGCGGGGGGCAGGTAGCGGGGGGTACCCGGGGGCAGGCGGCTGCTGCGGCCTCTGGAGCCCCGTCCAAGGGGGGTTGCTGCTGGCGTGGGCTGGCGGCACGGCGGTGAGCGCTGGCAGCTGGCTGCTTTTGGGGGGTTCAGTGCTGCTGGTGGAGGGGTGAGGAGGAATCCCCTCAAGGTTTTGGTCTGCTACGGTAAGTGACAGCCCAGGGGAGAAGGAAGAGAACAAAGTTCCCGGCCTCTGGGAAATCCTCGGTTTCTGGGCTCGTGTCTGATGCCTGTGAAAAGCGGATCCAAGAGGACTGCAGGTAGCAGCAGGGGGGTGTCTTCTGTGTTTCTCAGTCACTAAGTCTCACAAAGCACCCTTGTTGAAGCTCCTGCATCTTTCCTAGTGTCACCGAAATCCGGGAAGAAACCTCGTAACACCAACGTAGTGTTAAAAGGCAGGCATTCTTTATTGCAGCGCTGGATGCACGGGGGATAGTTCCACCCAACGTGCATGCCTAGCCTACGAACATGCACATATTTATATTCTCAGTACACACATGGTTACAATTACATCACATAGTTACCTAGTTACTTCATTAGGATTGGTGTAAAACTTTCTGGCTTTGCTTTTAAAGCTACAGACTTAAAGCAATTCAGAGAGCATGCCCAGTGAGGGGTGGTCGTACCTTGGAGGTGGGGAGCTTTTAGCATGGAGGTGTGTTTTGGTATTATCATGAGATTAGAATGAACAAAGTTCACTCAAAGGACATGATTTTGACAGAAAATGAAATATTACTTGGCTCATGTACCAACCAGGCAGTTTATCAGCTCCATGGTACCACCAAGCTCTCAGGTTCTCATTCCTCAAATGTTTGTCTCATTCCTTACTACTGCTAATAATCTCATCCCCTTGATCCCATCACCATGGTTAAAAAAGTTAAACCCATCGGTTCCACTAGGAGAGGACAGGTAATCACAAGCGCGCTGCTGCCTGCAGCATGGTGCACCCTGAGTTGTGCAGTTGGTTCAGAACCGCCTCCGTTGTTCCGAGTCAAACATCAGCCACGTGACAGCAGTCTGAAAAAGGACTTTCAGTGGAATCCAGATGTCAGGCCGGCGTTGAAGCTCTGGCTCAGGGCTGTTGTCATCCATGTGGTGCCTAATGCCTGCAAGCAAGGGCTGTGTTTAGCTGCGAGCTCTCTGGAGATGATTCCCGCCTTGAAACGGAGCTTTTTAGCTCCAGAGCTCTGCACGTCTCGGGTCTGTGCACAATCGAGACCCGTACCATACGGCGAAGGTTTCACAAGGCCTTTTTGCTTTCAGAGGCTCGCACGGCACAAGTGTTTTCTGCCTTTCCTTATAAGAGAACTCAGAGAAACGGGGAGTTCCCGTACGGCAGTCTAAACTGTTAGTTTGGGTCCGCAGATGCAATGCAGCTTGGTGGGCACGTGGCGTCCAGCCAGGGTCAAACCCCCCCCCTTCCTGAAGAGCCTGTAGCCTCCATCCCAGCAGTCCTGGTGTGGGACTCGTTCCACCAAGTCTGACCAATCCCCGGGGTATCACAGCTCTTGGGAATGGAGCAAGGCTTCCAGCCAAAGGCACGGGCAAGCACAGCACCTGAGGGCTGCCTGTAGGAGCCAGGGGGCACCCCAGCCCCCCCTTAACCCTTTCCCTGCCCATGATGAGCTGGGGAAGCTGTTGGGGGCAGGGTGGAACACGGGGAGTCCCCACATTCCCTCCTGGGAGACAACAGAGAGTCCTTAGCAGCCAACGGTCACAACGGACCCTGGCGCTGCCACCACTGCAGCTCCCAGCGTGCGGCTCCTGGGCCCCCCCAGCACCCCGGTTCCTGCAGCCTTGTGTCCATCCTGAAACCTTCTCCCCCCGAGGTAGGGACTGACCCCGACCCCTGCAGCCCAGGGACGCTTGTGGGGACAAGAGCGGAGCTGATCGCTGGCCATCGCTCCTGTCTCTCCTCCAGGCTCAGCCACCCTGTGCCGACTGCCCCAGCAGCAGCAGCAGCAGCAGCAGCAGCCCTTCCCCGCAGCCTGGGCACCCTCCGTGGGGGGGGCACCTCAGGGCCCCCAGGTACCACAGGCAGGTACGGCACCCCTGCCTGCTCTGGCACCCCGGCACCTTCAGCAACCTTCAGCATCCCCGGCCCCCGGGCACTCCCAGCATGCCCACCGGCCCGGGCCCCATGGCACTTTTGGCACAGGGCTTCAGCAAGCCCAGGCAAGCGTCCCTGCCCTCGCCTGGGCAAATCCAAGTCCCAGAGAATTTCCCAAATACTTGGGGCCACCTCTCCCGTTTCACCTCCTGTGAGCGAGTCTCTTCCCCGATTTGCAACCCCATCCTGCCGGCACAGCAGCTCACCCCGCGGGGAGCGCCCCGGCCACAAGCTCCCCACGTGCCCGCCACACAGCTGGGGGACGTCGGCTATGGAGGGTCCCCCGGCCCAGCACGCCTCCCTCTCACCCATGCAGGGCAGCGGATGGCTCCGTGCAGCTACTTGCTTGACCCTCGGCTCTTCTGCATCCCGTGGACAAGCAGCAACCCGCCTCCACCGCTCACCTCCGAGCTTGGCTGCCACCGGGGCTGTGGAACCCCCTCGGCCTGGGCAGCCCCTGGCACCCCCCGCGGCCAACCAAGAGACCTTGCACCCCGGAACCATCAGGGGAGAGCAGTGGCCCCAGTCCCCCCAGTGCTGCCGCCATGCTTCGCCGGCTACCAGCATGTGGAGCGGCAGTTTGCGCAGCTCAGCATCTCCGACACGGCAACCCCCATGGGGACAGCCCTGGGCAGCAACAGCCTCGCGGGCAGTGACGTCCTCCTCAGCCACAGCGCTGCCCCCCACCTCCAAGCCGCTGAGCACCCAGCAGGTGACACTGTCCTGCCCGAGGAGATGCTTCTGGGTTGCTCCCTGGTCAGCCAGGAGGGTCCCAGCAGTGCCCACATGCCTGGGGACCCTGGTGGCACCGGCGGAGCCATCCCCCGCTCTGACATGGCCTTGCTCTCGCTGCCTGTGGAACTGGTCAGCCCTGACTACAGCGTTCCGGAGAGCACCACTGCCGTCCTGAGCCTGGAGCAACTGGCCACCATCGGGATGGGGCCCCAGGAGGCGTGGTGGGATGTGGGGAGAGTTCCTGGGGTGGGAGGGTGGGATTAGACCCACAGCAGGGATGACATGGAGAGCTGAGGGGGTGGGGGGTAAGGTACACGGGTGAGGGGTGTTGGTGTATTTTGCGGGGGGGGGGGGGTGGGGGGGAGGGGAGGGATGATGGGGTGGAGTTCTATTATAACAGCTTTCATTAAATGCCATTTCTCCAGAACGGCTCGGTGCCTGTGTGTGACGGGGAGGGAGCTCAGGGGCCACTGGGAAACAGCACCCAAGAGGTGCAAAAGCCGCACCGAGCCCCAAATCAGAGCCCCCCCCGCCCCCCCTCCCCCGGGCTGAGTCAGCGCCAGCGGGGCAGGCAATGGCAAGGGGTGGCTGCCCTGTCCCCTTCTCTGGGGGAAGCAGACCTTTGGCAGATGGGTCCCTGAAACACTCCCGGACACGGCCCCATGCAGAAAGCAGGAATGAGCCCCTGGGGCAAAGGCAGACCTTGGGTGCTGTGGGGGTACACGGACACACATGACAAAAAGGGCTGCAGTGCCTTCGTCTCGAACACGACCAGGGGCCCCTCCAATGGGGACAGGGCTTCTTGCAAAGCCCTTCCAAGCCTCAAGACAATCATGGCCTTCCTCGAGGTTCACCACGCTCAGCTCTGCCTTCTTTTTGGATGCCTAAAGGAGCCTGCAGCCCCAGGGTTAGTAGGGCTGTGAATGGGGCCATGCTTGAGGTTTCTGCAAAGAAACACCATTTGGGGCTGGCACCTTCCATCTGGGAGCAGGGCCCGGACGTTGTCCCTTTGGAAGCTGGAAGCTGGAAGCTGGCCCGACAGATGGTAATGTAACCATAGGATAGGGGCCGTGAAACAGAAACTGTAGAATCAGGTTGAGAGAATTAGTTTGTAACCAAGGTAATAGGTCATGAAGCTAACTGACCATGGCAAGGTACAATGCTGCTCTGTTCCATGTACAGTCCCTACCAAACTGAACAATAGGTTCGGAGATATTAATCTGATGAAGTAAGTTGCTATGGGCAGGTGCACCTACAACAAGGATACTGCGCATGCCTGCGTGAAGGGGGTCATCCAGCGGACACGGGTGCAAGAGCACTGATGACCACCAGAGACCCCTGAGGACCACCGACTCCAATCCCTGAGCATGTGTGACGGGGAGGAGAATATGGAAATGGCTTCTAAGAAATGATTATCATAGGACTGCCTTTTCTGAGAGAAACGGTGAATATGTATGTTTTGATCCTACATAACCTGTGTGTTGGTGGTCACCTGGCATGCACGTTGGGTGGAGCTATGCCCCGTGCATCCAGCGCTGCAATAAAGAATGCCTGCCTTTTAACACTACGTTGGTGTTACGAGGTTTCTTCCCGGATTTCGGTAACAGTACCACTTGAGATCGAAACGTTCTGCTGGGGGATAACCAAGCGTCCAGTCGTCCACACCTGGTAAAAAAGTCCCCGTCTGAGATGGAGGAGTCCATGTTTCGAGTTTTGGGGCCAGATGGTTCCCAAAGATAGTGGGGCTATTCTGAAATCCTTGCGGTAACACCGTCCAAGTTAATTGTGTTTTTCTGCCTGTTTCAGGATTTTCCCATTCAAAAGCAAACAGCTTCTGACTTTCTACTGCCAAGAGCAGACAGAAGAAAGCATCCTTTAAGTCCAGTAGGGTAAACCAAATTTGATCATTTTTCAGTTGAGTCCATAATGTACAGGGGTTTGCAGCCACCGGGTGAATGTGCTGCACTCTTTGGTTGACAGCTCGTCAATCTCGCACTAACCTATATTCCCCAGCCCCTGGCTTTTTCACGGGTAAGACTGGGGTGTTACATTCTGATTCGCATGATATGAGCAACCCATATTCTATCAAGTTGAGTATTAACTTTCCTAATCCCTTTTGGGCCTCTGTCTTCAATGGGGTTTGTTTTTGTCTTTCCGGATTTGTTCCCGGTTTAAGGATAAGTCTTACGGGTTCCGCTCTTCTGGATCTACCCGGGACCTCCTTAGCCCATACCAAAGGTGTCACTGCATTCTTCACCTCCGCAGGAATTCCTTTGTTAGTCTTAGGTTGTGCCTGCAACATAAAAACTCTTGCCTCGATGGCTTTAGATTGAGGGATTAAGAATTGAACTTCCCCATCTCTAAAGGTGATCTGCATTTCCAATGTCCTCAATAGGTGCTGTCCCAAGAGTGGCATAGGACATTCAGGCATATCTAAAAATTGGGGAGTTAGCCATTGTTTTCCGAGCTTAACATGTAAAGGATGGAAAAAGGCACGCTGTTCTGCTTTCCCTGTGGCATTCACAATGTTTACTGTATCATGGCTCCATTTTCTTGGAAAAGTATTTCACAGAGTAAGTTGCCCCAGTATCTATGAGAAAATCTATTTTCCTTTTTCCCAGCTAGCTCTGCTGTAGCCAGGGGTTCTGCTGGGGAGGTTTGCCCCGGTCCCCTTCAGGACTTAGTTCAGGGGAACTGAGGGGGAAAGGGAGTGTCTTGATTGTATCGTGCCTCCTCCAGAACTTCGGGACTGATAGGAATAGGAGCCCGAAAAGGGTCCTTCAGTTTCTGACAATCCCATTTCCAATGTCCCAGTTCTTTCCAGTAGGCACACTGAGGATCTCCTAAGGTATTGCTGGTATTTTGTGCTGGAGGGGCCCCGCCTCTCCCCCAGGAGGCCTTGCCGTCCTCCCCTGAAGTTACTGTTTGCTGAGGCTCCCTGCAGTGCAGCTCTCAGGTTACCCGTCTCTTTCCCTGTCTCTCCGTGCCTGTCTCCTCCGCTCTCTTTTGTTTTCTCGTTGCTCTTCTTTCATTTCCTTCTCTTGCTCTCTGCTATCAAAAACCGCCCATGCAACCTCCAACATCTTTCATTAATTCCAAATCATGCTCCTCATCACGCTCGCACTTCAAACACCATTGCCCCGTACTACAAGCAGAGCAACACCTTCACAGCCTCCCGCTGCCTTTTCCTGCTTTTCTAATGCTGATGCCAGGGGGGCTTGCAGGGTAAACCCACAGTCCTTCAGCCCCTCCGGATGATTTCGCAAGGTGAAAAACAAATCAACATAAGGTACCTCATCCCATTTCTTCTCCCTTCTACACAACAGCATCAAGTGTAGCATTGTATTACATTCCAAATTCTTGTTCTTGGGCCATTTTTCCTGATCGTCCAAGTTCTACATCGGCCACCAGTGAGTAGAACACTCAATTAGTTGCCTTTTTATAAGAGGGTCCCCTCCTATTTGTTTCCAAAGTTTTAAAATACATCTAGGGGAGATTTCTTTAATATCCCCCCCATCCACCGAAGGTTTGTTACCCATCGTAACACAAACACAACAGAAACCCCAAACCAAAAATTGACAAGTGACAGAAGTGAGAAAAGTGACGAAAGCAACACAAAACAATGAGACACAAGTTCTTGATTGATCAATACCGTTCTTAAATCGCAGTCCAATAGCCCCCCAGGTAGCTCACGCCACGGCTTACTTGAAGGCTAAGGGGGCCTCTAACCCAAAGCTGAAAGCACAATTCAAAGGAAGAGAAATGCCTTTTACCTGTCCCAGGGAACGTGCTCAGACCCTTCAGGATGGAAGGGTCTCCCCGAGAATCCCTCGGGGCCGGCTGGAGGTCCTATGAGCCCACGGATCCGTCGAGATTCAAAAGCCTTGTGCCATCTGGGTCGCCAAAACTGTCACCGAAATTCGGGACGCCAAGAAAACTCCTTAACAGCGATTGAGCATGAAGAAGCAGGCATTTCCTCTGCTTGCAGCGCTGGGTGTCAGGAGGAGAGTTCCTCACCTCAGGCACACCTAACGCTGCTTCTCTTGTCCTAGTTATACACGAGTGTTACAAAGAGGACAAGGCGGTACACTCCCCGTTCCAAGAATTGGTTCCTATTTCTTCGCCTAGTCTGCAAACTAGAAGGCCTGCTCAGTTGCTTTCTCCGCCTCTGTCTTTGGCGTAGGTGCTGTAATTGGGGTAGGGGGCTACTGAGTACTGAATGTCCTTCAGGGCTCTTTCGGTAAGGATTGCTGTGGATGGCCTCTTTGTTTCGGGATCCACACCTCTGTGTTGGTAATTGTTCGCTCTGTGCCTCAGGAAGATCAGGGCGCTGCTGGAGGCAAGGAGTGTCCTCCCTTTCTGCCAAGTCTGTCCATAAGGACCTTGCAGTGTCTTGTAGCTGCTCCTTTGTCTCATGATGCGTAGCAGGGGCTCATTCTAAGAGCCGTTGGTCTTCTACCCAAAGGAATAATGCATAGTTCCTTATCACCTCTCAGCAGGCCTTCCTTAGCGGCCTATCTTTTCTGCTACAGGCTGAGGGGACAGGTAGCGGGGCAGGCAGAGGGGTGAGGGGCGGGGGGCAGGTAGCAGGGGGTACCCGGGGGCAGGCGGCTGCTGCGGCCTCTGGAGCCCCGTCCAAGGGGGGTTGCTGCTGGCGTGGGCTGGCGGCACGGCGGTGAGCGCTGGCAGCTGGCTGCTTTTGGGGGGTTCAGTGCTGCTGGTGGAGGGGTGAGGAGGAATCCCCTCAAGGTTTTGGTCTGCTACGGTAAGTGACAGCCCAGGGGAGAAGGAAGAGAACAAAGTTCCCGGCCTCTGGGAAATCCTCGGTTTCTGGGCTCGTGTCTGATGCCTGTGAAAAGCGGATCCAAGAGGACTGCAGGTAGCAGCAGGGGGGTGTCTTCTGTGTTTCTCAGTCACTAAGTCTCACAAAGCACCCTTGTTGAAGCTCCTGCATCTTTCCTAGTGTCACCGAAATCCGGGAAGAAACCTCGTAACACCAACGTAGTGTTAAAAGGCAGGCATTCTTTATTGCAGCGCTGGATGCACGGGGGATAGTTCCACCCAACGTGCATGCCTAGCCTACGAACATGCACATATTTATATTCTCAGTACACACATGGTTACAATTACATCACATAGTTACCTAGTTACTTCATTAGGATTGGTGTAAAACTTTCTGGCTTTGCTTTTAAAGCTACAGCCTTAAAGCAATTCAGAGAGCATGCCCAGTGAGGGGTGGTCGTACCTTGGAGGTGGGGAGCTTTTAGCATGGAGGTGTGTTTTGGTATTATCATGAGATTAGAATGAACAAAGTTCACTCAAAGGACATGATTTTGACAGAAAATGAAATATTACTTGGCTCATGTACCAACCAGGCAGTTTATCAGCTCCATGGTACGTAGCAAGCTCTCAGGTTCTCATTCCTCAAATGTTTGTCTCATTCCTTACTACTGCTAATAATCTCATCCCCTTGATCCCATCACCATGGTTAAAAAAGTTAAACCCATCGGTTCCACTAGGAGAGGACAGGTAATCACAAGCGCGCTGCTGCCTGCAGCATGGTGCACCCTGAGTTGTGCAGTTGGTTCAGAACCGCCTCCGTTGTTCCGAGTCAAACATCAGCCACGTGACAGCAGTCTGAAAAAGGACTTTCAGTGGAATCCAGATGTCAGGCCGGCGTTGAAGCTCTGGCTCAGGGCTGTTGTCATCCATGTGGTGCCTAATGCCTGCAAGCAAGGGCTGTGTTTAGCTGCGAGCTCTCTGGAGATGATTCCCGCCTTGAAACGGAGCTTTTTAGCTCCAGAGCTCTGCACGTCTCGGGTCTGTGCACAATCGAGACCCGTACCATACGGCGAAGGTTTCACAAGGCCTTTTTGCTTTCAGAGGCTCGCACGGCACAAGTGTTTTCTGCCTTTCCTTATAAGAGAACTCAGAGAAACGGGGAGTTCCCGTACGGCAGTCTAAACTGTTAGTTTGGGTCCGCAGATGCAATGCAGCTTGGTGGGCACGTGGCGTCCAGCCAGGGTCAACCCCCCCCCTTCCTGAAGAGCCTGTAGCCTCCATCCCAGCAGTCCTGGTGTGGGACTCGTTCCACCAAGTCTGACCAATCCCCGGGGTATCACAGCTCTTGGGAATGGAGCAAGGCTTCCAGCCAAAGGCACGGGCAAGCACAGCACCTGAGGGCTGCCTGTAGGAGCCAGGGGGCACCCCAGCCCCCCTTAACCCTTTCCCTGCCCATGATGAGCTGGGGAAGCTGTTGGGGGCAGGGTGGAACACGGGGAGTCCCCACATTCCCTCCTGGGAGACAACAGAGAGTCCTTAGCAGCCAACGGTCACAACGGACCCTGGCGCTGCCACCACTGCAGCTCCCAGCGTGCGGCTCCTGGGCCCCCCCAGCACCCCGGTTCCTGCAGCCTTGTGTCCATCCTGAAACCTTCTCCCCCCGAGGCAGGGACTGACCCCGACCCCTGCAGCCCAGGGACGCTTGTGGGGACAAGAGCGGAGCTGATCGCTGGCCATCGCTCCTGTCTCTCCTCCAGGCTCAGCCACCCTGTGCCGACTGCCCCAGCAGCAGCAGCAGCAGCAGCAGCAGCCCTTCCCCGCAGCCTGGGCACCCTCCGTGGGGGGGGCACCTCAGGGCCCCCAGGTACCACAGGCAGGTACGGCACCCCTGCCTGCTCTGGCACCCCGGCACCTTCAGCAACCTTCAGCATCCCCGGCCCCCGGGCACTGCCAGCATCCCCACCGGCCCGGGCCCCATGGCACTTTTGGCACAGGGCTTCAGCAAGCCCAGGCAAGCGTCCCTGCCCTCGCCTGGGCAAATCCAAGTCCCAGAGAATTTCCCAAATACTTGGGGCCATCTCTCCCGTTTCACCTCCTGTGAGCGAGTCTCTTCCCCGATTTGCAACCCCATCCTGCCGGCACAGCAGCTCACCCCGCGGGGAGCGCCCCGGCCACAAGCTCCCCACGTGCCCGCCACACAGCTGGGGGACGTCGGCTATGGAGGGTCCCCCGGCCCAGCACGGCTCCCTCTCACCCATGCAGGGCAGCGGATGGCTCCGTGCAGCTACTTGCTTGACCCTCGGCTCTTCTGCATCCCGTGGACAAGCAGCAACCCGCCTCCACCGCTCACCTCCGAGCTTGGCTGCCACCGGGGCTGTGGAACCCCCTCGGCCTGGGCAGCCCCTGGCACCCCCCGCGGCCAACCAAGAGACCTTGCACCCCGGAACCATCAGGGGAGAGCAGTGGCCCCAGTCCCCCCAGTGCTGCCGCCATGCTTCGCCGGCTACCAGCATGTGGAGCGGCAGTTTGCGCAGCTCAGCATCTCCGACACGGCAACCCCCATGGGGACAGCCCTGGGCAGCAACAGCCTCGCGGGCAGTGACGTCCTCCTCAGCCACAGCGCTGCCCCCCACCTCCAAGCCGCTGAGCACCCAGCAGGTGACCCTGTCCTGCCCGAGGAGATGCTTCTGGGTTGCTCCCTGGTCAGCCAGGAGGGTCCCAGCAGTGCCCACATGCCTGGGGACCCTGGTGGCACCGGCGGAGCCATCCCCCGCTCTGACATGGCCTTGCTCTCGCTGCCTGTGGAACTGGTCAGCCCTGACTACAGCGTTCCGGAGAGCACCACTGCCGTCCTGAGCCTGGAGCAACTGGCCACCATCGGGATGGGGCCCCAGGAGGCGTGGTGGGATGTGGGGAGAGTTCCTGGGGTGGGAGGGTGGGATTAGACCCACAGCAGGGATGACATGGAGAGCTGAGGGGGTGGGGGGTAAGGTACACGGGTGAGGGGTGTTGGTGTATTTTGCGGGGGGGGGGGGGTGGGGGGGAGGGGAGGGATGATGGGGTGGAGTTCTATTATAACAGCTTTCATTAAATGCCATTTCTCCAGAACGGCTCGGTGCCTGTGTGTGACGGGGAGGGAGCTCAGGGGCCACTGGGAAACAGCACCCAAGAGGTGCAAAAGCCGCACCGAGCCCCAAATCAGAGCCCCCCCCCCCCCCCCTCCCCCGGGCTGAGTCAGCGCCAGCGGGGCAGGCAATGGCAAGGGGTGGCTGCCCTGTCCCCTTCTCTGGGGGAAGCAGACCTTTGGCAGATGGGTCCCTGAAACACTCCCGGACACGGCCCCATGCAGAAAGCAGGAATGAGCCCCTGGGGCAAAGGCAGACCTTGGGTGCTGTGGGGGTACACGGGCACACATGACAAAAAGGGCTGCAGTGCCTTCGTCTTGAACACGACCAGGGGCCCCTCCAATGGGGACAGGGCTTCTTGCAAAGCCCTTCCAAGCCTCAAGACAATCATGCCCTTCCTCGAGGTTCACCACGCTCAGCTCTGCCTTCTTTTTGGGTGCCTAAAGGAGCCTGCAGCCCCAGGGTTAGTAGGGCTGTGAATGGGGCCATGCTTGAGGTTTCTGCAAAGAAACACCATTTGGGGCTGGCACCTTCCATCTGGGAGCAGGGCCCGGACGTTGTCACTTTGGAAGCTGGAAGCTGGAAGCTGGCCCGACAGATGGTAATGTAACCATAGGATAGGGGCCGTGAAACAGAAACTATAGAATCAGGTTGAGAGAATTAGTTTGTAACCAAGGTAATAGGTCATGAAGCTAACTGACCATGGCAAGGTACAATGCTGCTCTGTTCCATGTACAGTCCCTACCAAACTGAACAATAGGTTCGGAGATATTAATCTGATGAAGTAAGTTGCTATGGGCAGGTGCACCTACAACAAGGATACTGCGCATGCCTGCGTGAAGGGGGTCATCCAGCGGACACGGGTGCAAGAGCACTGATGACCACCAGAGACCCCTGAGGACCACCGACTCCAATCCCTGAGCATGTGTGACGGGGAGGAGAATATGGAAATGGCTTCTAAGAAATGATTATCATAGGACTGCCTTTTCTGAGAGAAACGGTGAATATGTATGTTTTGATCCTACATAACCTGTGTGTTGGTGGTCACCTGGCATGCACGTTGGGTGGAGCTATGCCCCGTGCATCCAGCGCTGCAATAAAGAATGCCTGCCTTTTAACACTACGTTGGTGTTACGAGGTTTATTCCCGGATTTCGGTAACAGTACCACTTGAGATCGAAACGTTCTGCTGGGGGATAACCAACGTCCAGTCGTCCACACCTGGTAAAAAAGTCCCCGTCTGAGATGGAGGAGTCCATGTTTCGAGTTTTGGGGCCAGATGGTTCCCAAAGATAGTGGGGCTATTCTGAAATCCTTGCGGTAACACCGTCCAAGTTAATTGTGTTTTTCTGCCTGTTTCAGGATTTTCCCATTCAAAAGCAAACAGCTTCTGACTTTCTACTGCCAAGAGCAGACAGAAGAAAGCATCCTTTAAGTCCAGTAGGGTAAACCAAATTTGATCATTTTTCAGTTGAGTCCATAATGTACAGGGGTTTGCAGCCACCGGGTGAATGTGCTGCACTCTTTGGTTGACAGCTCGTCAATCTCGCACTAACCTATATTCCCCAGCCCCTGGCTTTTTCACGGGTAAGACTGGGGTGTTACATTCTGATTCGCATGATATGAGCAACCCATATTCTATCAAGTTGAGTATTAACTTTCCTAATCCCTTTTGGGCCTCTGTCTTCAATGGGGTTTGTTTTTGTCTTTCCGGATTTGTTCCCGGTTTAAGGATAAGTCTTACGGGTTCCGCTCTTCTGGATCTACCCGGGACCTCCTTAGCCCATACCAAAGGTGTCACTGCATTCTTCACCTCCGCAGGAATTCCTTTGTTAGTCTTAGGTTGTGCCTGCAACATAAAAACTCTTGCCTCGATGGCTTTAGATTGAGGGATTAAGAATTGAACTTCCCCATCTCTAAAGGTGATCTGCATTTCCAATGTCCTCAATAGGTGCTGTCCCAAGAGTGGCATAGGACATTCAGGCATATCTAAAAACTGGGGAGTTAGCCATTGTTTTCCGAGCTTAACATGTAAAGGATGGAAAAAGGCACGCTGTTCTGCTTTCCCTGTGGCATTCACAATGTTTACTGTATCATGGCTCCATTTTCTTGGAAAAGTATTTCACAGAGTAAGTTGCCCCAGTATCTACGAGAAAATCTATTTTCCTTTTTCCCAGCTAGCTCTGCTGTAGCCAGGGGTTCTGCTGGGGAGGTTTGCCCCGGTCCCCTTCAGGACTTAGTTCAGGGGAACTGAGGGGGAAAGGGAGTTTCTTGATTGTATCGTGCCTCCTCCAGAACTTCGGGACTGATAGGAATAGGAGCCCGAAAAGGGTCCTTCAGTTTCTGACAATCCCATTTCCAATGTCCCAGTTCTTTCCAGTAGGCACACTGAGGATCTCCTAAGGTATTGCTGGTATTTTGTGCTGGAGGGGCCCCGCCTCTCCCCCAGGAGGCCTTGCCGTCCTCCCCTGAAGTTACTGTTTGCTGAGGCTCCCTGCAGTGCAGCTCTCAGGTTACCCGTCTCTTTCCCTGTCTCTCCGTGCCTGTCTCCTCCGCTCTCTTTCGTTTTCTCGTTGCTCTTCTTTCATTTCCTTCTCTTGCTCTCTGCTATCAAAAACCGCCCATGCAACCTCCAACATCTTTCATTAATTCCAAATCATGCTCCTCATCACGCTCGCACTTCAAACACCATTGCCCCGTACTACAAGCAGAGCAACACCTTCACAGCCTCCCGCTGCCTTTTCCTGCTATTCCCGGATTTTGGTGACACGAGGACTCACTACCGAGCCGAGAAGGAAGACCTCGAACAACACGAACGAGGAGTCGGACAGAGAGAGCCAGAGACGGCAGAAATACCGACGGGCTACAGGACCGAGGGGGACGAATGCGAAAACAGTGGCCGGGGGGCCAGGCAGAGAGAGAGGGAGAGAGAGAAGGAAACAAGCGCCGCCTGGCAGCCGAGTGCCGTGGGACTACACTTCCCGGCACGCTCCGGGGAGCCAACGTGGCCGACCAGCAGCCCCGTGCCCCAAGCCTGCAGCTCCCGGCACGCCGCGGGAGGCAGCCTTCCACGCCGCCTGACCCTGCGGGGACACCGTCCCGTGCCCTCGCGCCGACTCCCCCGAAAGCCCCGCCGAGCCGCCACGGCAGCCCCGAGCTCCGCAGCGCGGCTCCGGGCCCGACCCCCCCCGCCAGCTCCCCTCAGCCGCCTCCGACTCGGCGCGGACGCCCGCCGGCTCCGGGCAGCCCCCGCCGCCCGGCTCCGACACGGCGCGCACCCCCCCACCCGCCGCCCGGCTCCGGGCAGCCCCCCTCCCCTCTGTGACACGGACCCCGCCGCCCCCCCGCCCCTCCTCGGGGCTTTCCCCGGGACCCGCCGCTCCATCCCGCTGCCCCGCTCACCTTCTCCCTCGGGGCAGCCGCAGCCCGGCGCCGCCTCCGCTCCTCCCTCGGCTCACAGCAGCCCCTGCACGCCGGCAGCCCCTGACAGGGAGGGGCCGTGGCCAGCAGCCTCACTGCCCGCCCCTGGGGCTCCTCCAGCCCCAACCCACGGCTGGAGCCCAGCAGGAGCAGGGGGCCATCGCCTGACCCCCCCACACCTCCTCCCCTGCCCTCCAGCACAGCCCCTCGCCCCCTGCAAAGGAAGCGCAAACGCAGGCGGCAGGGCAAAAGAGACAGCAAGCCTTTATTTTAAAAAGAAAAAGCTCTCTCAGTCATTTGCCTGAGCATCACAGCTTACAGTTACTCAGTGTCTTCCGGTCTCACAGGATGAGGCAGAGGGACAGTTGATTCCGTCTCCACAGCTCTGGACAGAGCTTTTCTCATAGCTCTGGCAAAAGACAAAAAAAAAAAAAAAAACCAAACCCAAAAGAGCAAGCTATTGTAAGACGACGTCCTTGCACAAAGCCACGTTAAGTGAATTCTCTGTTACAATAAGCTCATTTTTAACCAGGAAGATTTCACAGAGTATCTCTAGTCGGAAGGGACCCATCAGGATCACCGAGCCCAAGCCCCTGCTCCTCGCAGGACTACCTAAAACTAAACCGTGCGACTAAGAGCAAGTTCTGATCGCGCGGTACACTCATCAAACATCTTTCGCACCGGAATAACAGATGTACTCCTTTACCACGGGACAAATCCAGCACAGGGGCAAATTTCATGCTGCTTTTGTCACACGACCATTCTTCTACACCAGCCGGCGGGTTCAGAATTATGAACAGAAAGGACAGGACAAGCTGCACACCCACACAAGTCTCATATCCCTAAGAAATTATTTAAGAAAAAACAAAGAAATTCCAAGTTTTAGATCGCATTGGCTTAGGGACTGATACCTCTGACTATTGAGATACTAAGATCAATTCAAGCAATTAGAGCCATTGCTCAATCGATGTAACCAAACAAAAGGGAAACCATTGTCACTTAGAAAATAATTAGTTGTAAGATAAGAAGCTCTGGAACAATCTCATTTTAAACAGCTCGGCCTTGGAAGAACAGATGCGCAAAGATAAGAGAGTTACAAGGTGATCCCAAAACCAGCCTTGAGGGATAAGGTAGATGTGATACCAGGAGTGAGTCT
Organism: Balearica regulorum gibbericeps; assembly: GCF_011004875.1. Taxonomy (NCBI): domain Eukaryota; kingdom Metazoa; phylum Chordata; class Aves; order Gruiformes; family Gruidae; genus Balearica; species Balearica regulorum. Next base: position 3,511,862 of record NC_046211.1, read on the forward strand.
GAAGACGCCCCCCTCCCCCCCCCGCCCCCCTCCCCCGCGCCGACCACCCGGAGGTGCCAACAAACACAGGGGAAAGACATTAGCATATGCTAACGAGTTCCTGGGAAATCCATGACTGTGATAAGCACTACAGGGAAAGATACTGAATATGTCTATGAACAAAGTATAAATACTTGCTGGTTTTGTCTTTTGGGTGTGCAGCTTAGGTGGAGTTATCCCCCCTGCACCCAGCGCTGCAATAAAGAATGCCTGCTTTCTAAAACTTGAAAATAAGTCTTAAGGAGTGAATTCTTTTGCCGCTTTCCGGTAACAGTATGGTGACAAGCAGTTGGGCTGTATAAGGCAGGGCCGCTGTCAAGGGACTAGTGCCTGTGTTTAAGGGCTCTTCTCCCAGAGCTGTCTGTCTTCCTCGGGAAGTTCCTCATACAGTTTCTGCATGTCTGGTAATTCCCGGTCGAGTTCTCCTTGATGGGTCAGTGTCATTGCAAAGATGACTTGTCGGGCTGCCACTTTTGTAGCCTGGTCCGCGAGCGCATTCCCTTTTGCCAATTGATTCTCTTGGTTGGTGTGTGCTTTAAGATATATCACTGCTAGTTGGGATGGTAATTGAATCGCTTCCAGCAGTTCTTTACTCTGTTGTCCATGGACGATCGTTTTACCTGCTGATGTGAGGAATCCCCTTTCTTTCCACAGCATACCTGTAGCACGGCAAACTCCAAACGCACGCTTAGAGTCAGTATACAAATTAACTCATATGCCGATCGCATATTGTGCAGCTTTCGTGAGGGCGACGATCTCTGTGCCTTGAGCACCTAAAGTGGGAGGCAAAGGTCCTGCTAACAATACCTTAGTTTCTGTGGTAACAGCAAACCCAGTACATTTCCATCCTTCTTCATAATAGGAGGAGCCGTCGGTAAATAAGTTCATCTCTGGGTTAGCTAAAGGTTGATCTCGCAAGTCGTCTCGCGGTTTGCTTGTCATTTGGGTTACCTGTTCACAATCCTGTTCATCTTTTTCTCCATCCGTGGGCAGTGGCATTAAGGTGGCAGGATTCAAGGTATTTCAAGATCTTTCCAATCTGAAATTGTCAGCAAGCAAAAGTACTAGTTGATATTTATGTGTTCTTTGTGGAGAAAGTGCTTTCTCGGCATATTTACAATCCTATTTCAACTTCATGTGGCACACAGACTGCTAGGGGATGTCCCAAGGCTATGTTCTGGCTTTTTTCTACTGACTCTGCAGCGGTAGCCACAGCTCTTATGCAAAACGGAGTTCCTCTGGCTACTGAATCTAATGTGCAAGAATAATAGGCTATAGGTCTTTCATGTGGCCCTAAAGTTTGAACTAAGTCTCCATTTGCTGTTCCTTTGTTTTCTGTGTGTGGTGGGTTGACCCTGGCTGGGGGCCGGGTGCCCACCAGAGCCGCTCTATCACTCCCCTCGTTCATCAGACAGGGGAGAAAAAGTAGAACAAAAAGCTTATGGGTCGAGATAAGGACAGGGAGAGATCACTCACTGATTATCGTCACAAGCAAAAAGACAGAACTTGGAGAGGAAATTCATCTAACTTATTACTAAGCAAAACGGAGTAGAGGAATGAGAAATAAAATCCAATCTTAAAACACCTCCCCCCACCCCTCCCATCTTCCCGGGCTCAACTTCACTCCCTGCTTCAACCTCCGCCCCCCCCAGCAGCACAGGGGGACGGGGAACGGGGGTTACGGTCAGTTCATCACGCGGTGTTTCTGCCGCTTCTTCCTCCTCAGGGGGAGGACTCCTCTCATCGTTCCCCTGCTCCAGCATGGAGTCCCTCTCACAGGAGACAGTCCTTCACCAACTTCTCCAACGTGGGTCTCTCCCACGGGGTGCAGACCTTCAGGAGCAGACTGCTCCAGCGTGGGTCCCCCATGGGGTCACAAGTCCTGCCAGCAAACCTGCTCCGGCGTGGGCTCCTCTCTCCATGGGTCCACAGGTCCTGCCAGGAGCTTGCTCCAGCGTGGGCTTCCCACGGGGTCACAGCCTCCTTCAGGTGCCTCCACCTGCTCCGGCGTGGGGTCCTCCACGGGCTGCAGGTGGAATCGCTACACCCCCTCATCCTCCCTCCATGGGCTGCAGGGGGACAGCCTGCTTCACCATGGTCTTCACCACGGGCTGCAGGGGGATCTCTGCTCCGGTGCCTGGAGCACCTCCTACCCCTCCTCCTGCACTGACCTTGGTGTCTGCAGAGTTCCTTACATCTTCTCACTCCTCTCTCTGGCTGCAAAAGCTCTCTCTAACTGTTTTTTTTCCTTCTTAAATATGTTATCCCAGAGGCGCTGATTGGCTTGGCCTTGGCCAGCGGCAGGTCCGTCTTGGAGCTTCTCACGGAAGCCACCCCTGTAGCCCCCCCACCCCGCATCCGAAACCTTGCCATGCATACCCAATACAAAGGTGCTGGAAGAACTGTGCACGGCACACTTCGCCCACCTTCCTCTTCACTCTCCCCCTTTATCTCAATACATAAGGACCTTTTGGGAACCAAAGAAATCCTGCTCTTCCCAGGGAACGTTCCCAAAGTGTCTTTCTGAAGCTAATCCAGCCGCTAGCAGAGCCCCGGGCTGGATGTTGCTATTCTGGTCCCTGCAGTAAGAGGAACCATTTTGCATTACTTGTCAGGACCTGTTTCATCCCAGACATGAGATCAGAGTCTCATTTTTAAAACATACATATTCATCATTTTTCTCAGAAAAGGCAGTCCTATGATAATCGTTTCTTGGAATCCATTTCCATATTCTCCTCCCCATCACGCATGCTCAGGGATTGGAGTCGGTGGTCCTCAGGGGTCTCTGGTGGTCATCAGTGCTCTTGCACCCGTGTCCGCTGGATGACCCCCTTCACGCAGGCATGCGCAGTATCCTTGTTGTAGGTGCACCTGCCCATAGCAACTTACTTCATCAGATTAATATCTCCGAACCTATTGTTCAGTTTGGTAGGGACTGTACATGGAACAGAGCAGCATTGTACCTTGCCATGGTCAGTTAGCTTCATGACCTATTACCTTGGTTACAAACTAATTATCTCAACCTGGTTCTATAGTTTCTGTTTCACGGCCCCTATCCCACGGTTACATTTCCCCCCTTTGGAAGTTTTGAAATAATCACTTTTCAATACTTCCACTCATATTTTCCTATCCTAGACACATTACAGATGTTCTTAAACTTGTAACCGTAGCATCTACACCCCAGTGTGCCTGCTCCTGTTTCTGTTTTGCAAGTTCTAACATAACTTGTGGAATTACTATGACCTGATATTACCTGGTGTCACCCACCATCCTTCCATATTCTAAGGTGCTTTTAAGTGCTCTGCCAGTTGTTCATCTAGTTTGCTGTATCTTGTTTTGAAATTTGGGATTTTCATCTGTTTTACTGGTACTAGTGCTAGGATACCTTGTTCAGCAGCCTCCTTTGCAGTTTTATCCGCCAGTCGATTACCTATATTTACAGCCGTCTGACCAAATTGATGAGCCTTGCAATGCATTACGGCCACTTCCTTTGGGTTTTGTATGTCTCGCAGGAGTTGAAGAACTTCCTCCTTATGCCTTATTGGTTATCCCTGGGCTGATAACAGTCCTCTTTCTTTCCAGATAGCTCCATGAGCGTGGATCACACCAAATGCATATTTGGAATCCGTCCATATGTTTACTCTTTTCCCTTCTGCTGTCCGTAAAGCCTGCTTAAACGCCACCAGTTCTGCTTTCTGCGCTGATGTATTTGCAGGTAGTGTCCCTGACTCCAATATCTCGGCGGTGGTGACAACAGCATACCCGGCCATTCGCCTCCCTTCTTGCACAAAACTGCTTCCATCCGTAAAGAGTTCCAGATCAGGATCCTTCACAGGTTCGTCCTTCAGGTCCAGTCTGCTGGAATAAACTTCTTCAATGGTCAGCAGGCAATCACATTCCAATTTCTCGGTAGGATTTTCTGTTGACAGGCACATTGCCGGCTTTACAATTGCTGTGGTTTTTAATTCCACATCATCTTGTTCCAATAGGACAACCTGATATTTCAACATTCTGCTAGGGGATAGCCAGTGACCCCCCCTTTTGTTCTAAGACAGTTATTACCATATGTGGTACATATACCACTATCTTTTGGCCCATAGTCAATTTTTGAGCTTCCTGAATCAGCAGCACCGTTGCTGCCACGGCACACAAACATCCCAGCCATCCTTTACTCACGGTGTCAAGTTGTTTGGAGAAGTACCCCACCGGTCGCTTCCAGGATCCCAGCCGTTGTGCCAGCACTCCAAGGGCCAGATGTTGCCTTTCATGCACAAATAGCTCAAAAGGTTTGGTTAGATCAGGTAAACCCAAGGCAGGGGCCGTCATTAATGCCTTTTTGAGTTCTTTAAATGATTTGTGGCATTCAGGTGTCCAAGCCAAGTACTGGTCCTTGGATTCCTTCAGGGCTTCATATAGGGGTTTCACATACAGTCCATAATTTAGAAGCCAGAGTCGACACCACCCAATCATTCCCAGAAAGGCTCTCAGTTCCTTTGGACTGTTAGGTTCGGGGATCTGACAAATGGCTGCTTGTCTTTCGTTTCCCAGTTGTCTCTGTCCTTGAGATGTCTCAAATCCCAAATAAATCACTGCTTCTTTCCCTGTCTGGGCCTTGTTTCTAGAAACTCTATATCCTCCTTGGCCCAGGAAATGCAATAAACTGATGGTCATTTCAAAAACATGTTTCTTTGCTTTCTGCTGCTATCAGGATGTCATCCACATACTGTAATAATATACCTTCTCCTTGATTCTGTTTCTGCCACGTTTCTAACTCTTTTGCCAATTGGTTTCCAAATATTGTGGGGCTATTCTTAAGTCCTTGCGGAAGTACAGTCCATGTTAGTTGCGTTTTTCGTCCTGTAGCAGGACTTTCCCATTCAAAAGCAAATATGCTTTGACTTTTTGTATCCAGAAGGATGCAAAAGAAGGCATCCTTTAAATCCAGTACAGTAAACCATTCATGTTCCTCCTTCAAAGATGTCAGTAAAGTGTACGGATTGGCCACTACTGGGTGTATATCTTGAACTATTTGATTTACGGCTGGCTCTCAGATCCTGAACCAAACGGTATTCCTTACCTCCTGATTTCCTTACTGGTAATACAGGGGTATTGTATGCTGATTCACATTCTACTAACAGCCCATATTCTACATATTGCGTGATTAATTCCTCTAATCCCTTTTGAGCCTCCCACTTAATAGGATACTGGTTTTGCCTTACCGGCTTGGCTCCAGGTTTTAAAGTCACCTAGAGTCTCCCTCTACTTGTTTTCTGGCTGTATTTAGCACCATTTTCTTTTCCATGTCTTCCAACAAAATATCCAATATTACTTGCAGATCGTCCCAGTCGGGGTTTTGGGTTCTGATTATTGTTTCAACTACTTTGGCAACCCTTTTGGGATCATCCGGATAAGTGCCTGCAGTGTCTTTCCATGCTCTCAAATCAGTTATTGAGAAGGGAACTTTTCCCATTACCGGACCCTCGTTACCAACTGCCTGTCAAAGAGGGGCCTGGAGGGGACTTAATCTGTCTCCTCTCCCTCTTCCCCTTGTCCTCCTGGCAACCGGGCTGAATCCTTCTGCCTCCCCTTCCACAGAAGGGGCAGAAGCCCTCTGCCCTGTCACTCTGACCATTAATTAAGGAAGATGTTAAAGAAGATCGGACCCAGTACTGACCCCTGGGAGACGCTGCTAGTTACTGGCCTCACAATAGACTTGGCGCCCCTGAGCAGCACCCTCTGGGCCCGGCCGTTCAGCTTCTTTCAGTCCCCCTTGCTGTCAGCTCATCCAGCCCGTTTCTGTTCAAGTGGCTTGAACTCCATCTTGAAAACAAAGAGATGGCAGCATGGACATATGCAAGCACACTGCTTTCAAAATCCCGTAACATAAACCTCCCACACTGGGTATGGCCACCAATTGCCCCAAAACCTCCAGAGAAGAAAACACCCCATGAATTACATACGCAAGGCCAACAAGTGATTTATTTTGGGCTTTGGCAAGGCAATCCCAACAGCTGAGCAGGGATTAAAGCTCTTCCTCGAGGGACCCGTGGGCAGGCAGGCCAGGCGGTAGAGCTGTCTGAGTCTCTGGAAGGTCTCTCCGAGCTCTTTGTGGCCAGAGGCAGCACTGGGAGGAGGGACAGGCTGGGCCGCTGGTGCCCTTTGTGCAGCTTGGTCCCTGCTGGCGGCAGTTCTGGTGCTTCCTGGCTTCCTCCTCCTCCTCCTCCTTCTTCTTCTCCCGCTCCTTTTCTCTGACACAGCAGAAGAAAGATGCTGTGCTCCTTCACCCAGGATCACAATATGCCCCCATCACCACAGCAGTGCCTTGAGTGTGTGTGACACGCGTCTCCGGGGTGCTGAAACCCTCCTCCTCCCTGCTCAGGGCTCATCCTACGTGGTGTCCACAAACCGGCTGCGGAGAGCGTAGCCCTGTCGCAGGGATCTGCTCTGCTCCCTCTTCCTGGGCATGGTTTGCTGCTGAGCAGCCCTGGGTGCAGAAGGGACCTGGGATCTGGTGTTGGAGGGCCTGGGAGCTGTGACTAGGTCTGGGATTGGAGGGCTAGGTCTCCTCCTCCTCCCTGCTGAGAGGTCCAAGTTCGTGGTGTCCGCGAACCAGCTTCGGAGTTCATCACCCCGCAGCGGGGATCTGCTCCGCTCCCTCTGCATTGGAACGGATTGCTCTCGAGCAGCGTTGGGTGTGGGAGCCTGCCTGGAGCTGGCATTGGAGTGCCCTGAAGCTGCGCCAACATTTGGGGCCTGGTAACAATGTGGAGGACTTGTTCTCCTCCTCCTCACAGCTGAGTGGTCATAGTCCGTGGTGTCCACAGGCCAGCTGCGGAGATCATTGCCCCACTGTGGGGATCTGCTCCGGGCCCTCTCCCTGGCACTATTCCTCTTGCAGCCGGAAGAAGGTCCAAATCTGTGCTTCTCTTTGTTGCTGTCTTCTTGCACGGGGTGCAGCACAGGCTCAAGTGGTTGACAGCGGACTTGGCACGCAGCTTTCCTTCTGGACACCAGCCTTCTACAGCCGCAGAAGAAGCGATTCAAGCAGAAGCCCACGAAGGAGACAATGCTGAGCCTGCCTGGCCAGATGGGGCACGGCCAGCCTGCAGAGGCCTCCCATACACCTGCCACGGTGAGCTGGCTGGTGCTGGCTGTTGCGGAGGAGCTGCTGTGCTCTGGAGAGTCCTCCGTGCCCACTGCCACGTCCTGCAAAGAGAGCTGTGAGAAGGTCCTGCCCTTTCCTCCTGACAAGACCAGAACAGTGGGGAACCCCCAGAAGCTGTGGGAGGGGACAGCTAAGGGCCTCTCAAAGGCTCTCCTGGAGGGCTGCAAAGGCAGAAGGGCCAAAGGCAGACAACTAGGATGGGTCCAGGTGGGAGGCTTTGGGAGGGAGCAGCCTTGCGGCTGTGAAGATCGCTGCAGCGTGCGAGGGAACAGAGAGCAATGCCAAGATGCCAGAAAGAAATCCACTGTCCATCTGGTGCCCTGACCCACCTCCCCAGAGCTACCTTAGTCAAACGGGGTGGATCCCGTGGTCTCACAGGACCCACCTGCTTGCTGCCAGCCGCCCACTGCTTGAAAAAGGAAGGGGCATATGATGGCGCCTGTGAGGAAGAAGCCCTTTCTCCAATTTTCCAATCAGAGCGCCTGGAGAGAAAAAGAGTGATTTCCGTTTAGGGCTGCTCCTGCAGCCTCCTCTAAGGTTCAGGCACTTTCTTGGAGCGGACTCTACGACAGAGGGAAGACATAACCAAGACTACGAATGGGAAACTGGATTGGGCTCTTCCCAACACGTCTGCCCCTGACGGAGCAAGACCTCGTCTTTATACCCTCTACGGCCTCCATTTCATTGAAACATAGATTGACAGAATGCTTTGGGTTGGAAGGGACCTTCAAGACCGTCTGGTTCCAAGTCCCCTGCCATGGGCAAGGACACCTTCCACTAGATCTGGTCGCTCAACGCCCCATCCAACCCGGCCTGGAACACTTCCAGGGAGGGGGCATCCACAACTTCTCCGGGCAACCTCTTCCAGGGTCTCACCACACCCACCATAAAGAATTTCTTCCCCATATCTGATAGAAATCAAGCTCGTTCAGGTTAAACCCATTACCCCTCGTCTTATTACTACACTTCCTGAGAAAAAGTCCCTCCCCATCTTTCCTGTAGGCCCCCTTAAAGTCCTCTTGTCTACATTAGCCAGCCTCTGACAGCAGACAAGTAGCACTTTACACCAGGGCAGCAGCCTAAAGCCCAGCAGGGAAAGAGAAGGACTCATGCGGAGTAGTTCTGTTTGACAGCACTGCATGATGCAGGCAGTAATTGTCTCCTGTGACAGAAACACTCAGGAGGATGAGAAGAAACACAGCAAATCCAGGAAAAGGAAACATATTCTGAAAATGATTTGAGTACTGGTTGTTACCTGACATAAAACAGTAAATAGGCTTGCTGCCCGAGAACTCTCTTGATGCCACATAGATCCACACGCATATCGTCCATCTCATACCACAGTCCATTGCCGGCCTGTGAAAAAAGACGACGATGTCTGGAGATGAACTGCATGGTTTCTCCACAAAAACACAGGCAGATAACTACAGAACCTAGGGAACGCCCAAGCAAATCCAATCCAGCCGGTCAGGAGACCTTCTAGCCCAAAACCTCGGCTGCCAGTAACACTGCCGTGTTTCCCTTGTTAGGAAGGGAGTTGCTCTTTACCTTTGCGTAGCAGAAATAGTGTCCTGAACCAGAGCTGGCACTGCTATGCACCAGGACGGCATATAAAGAGTAGAGGAGCGGTTCTCCAGCTGTCTCAGACATGTACGGGCGAAGATCCAAGTGCTCGGGATACTCCACAACCTATGGAGAGACCAAGAGGGCTCAGAAATGATCCGCCAATACGACATGCCTCAGCCTTCCAGGACTAAAGGCCAGAGGGGACTAAACACATCGTTGGTGCTCACGAACACTTGGGTTTTCCCTAAAGCAACATGTAGTGGTTTGGGTGGCAGGAAACTGTTCTTGGCCAAAGCAGCTCTGCTGCAGCAGACTACATGCTTGTCCTCCCACGGGAACTCTCCTCTCCCCAGAAGGGAACACAAAACACTCCGCATGAACAGCTTGGGAGAGAGCGTACTGCTTTGGGAAATCTCCTGCTCCAGGAAGAGGAAGTTGCACTCCAGTTGCATACACACCTTGCTGATCTTCTCGCCCGTGAAGTCGTCAAACCGTTTCAGACACAGCGTGAGAACCTTGGGCGGGCGATGGACTGTAAACCTCTTGGAGGCGGCAACCCTCTTGTCACACCTGGAAACCAAGCACAGAGCCAAGTGCTGAAATGCACCCTTAAGTGCACCCTGAAGTGCACCCTTGTTCCCCCAGAAGGCCAGCCCAGCTTTCATGTCTCACACGTCCTTACGCTATTGTAAGGCTATTCAGTGCCATAAGGCCCTACGGCAAAACACCTGCGTCTCGTTGTTGTGCACCTAAGCTACGTGAAATGATGACTGATGCTCAACGGCATGCAGCGCTCTCAGGCAGGGTCTAGTATTCACACGTCATTAGCAATCATCTTACTTGCTACATTTAAAGCAGTTTTCGCCATCCAGCTGCTCATGTTTCACAAAGTCCTTCAGAGCTGCACTGACAGAGGAGGCTGCCTGGAGGAGTGAGAAAGGAGAGCCTGAGCTGCAGGAAACGCCCTCACCCAAACACGCACTAGGAGTGAACAAGACGACCCAGGCAGCCGACGCTGAGGAGACCCACCTTGAACCCGCAAGCAGTGCCCAGGAGGAGGCAGCAAGAGGGCATTATGCTGACCGTTTCCCTCTTTTCCAAGGGATTCCCGGGGCTATCGAGAGCTTCCTCTCTGTGCCTCGGGACATCCTGAAGCACAATTACAAACCCCCTTACTTTTATATCCAAAGGAACATCTAGTAATAAATCAAGGGCCATTCGGTTTTGAACGACTTCTTTCAACAGACTAGTTATTTCAATTTGCAAGGCCTCTATTGCATCAATGGTTTTGTTCTCAGTGTTTTCTAGTACAGATGGAACTAGATGATCTTTGAGGTCCCTTCCAAGCCAAACCATTCGCTGATTCTCTAATTCTATGAACCCCTCCAACTACATCCTGGGCCCCCTTCCAGGACAAAGTGGATCCCCGTAACTCCCCCAGCACAGATTTGCCACTGTCCCACTACAAACTAGATCCCTTTAACCCCTCCCAGCACAGACCTGCCCTGTCCCAGGTCTGGATCCCTGAGCGTGGCAGGGCAGGGGCCAAACCCACCAGCTGACGTGGGGCAGCAATAACAAGCAGCCCAAAACTGGGGCAGCCAAGCGGGGCAGGAGCAAAACTGCCAGTCCAGCCACCCCGAGGGGGAATCTGGCAAAGCTGTGGCAAATAGAAAGCCAAGAGACCCTGGAGGGAGGAGAAAATGTGAAGATGCGGAAAAGCCGCCCACAAACATTTTTTGGGGCCCCAAGGTGAGAGAGCAGCTGGGTGGGCATGTGGCAGCCAGCCAAGGTCAAACCAGGGCCTTAGCTGAAGGTGTTTCTTTGGTAGCACTAGTTCAGAGTCCGCACAGGGCTGTATCTCAGGGGCAGGACAAATTCATTGGAAATGAACCTCTAAGAGGCCAGGTGCTTTGCTCCATGAGTCTCACGGACAGGGTCCTGTACCTGGGAAGAGTGACACAGAACCGTCAGCATGCGGAGTGTTCCAGTCAAAGCAGTGAAAAGGCACGCTTACAGCCCTGGGCAGGTTTTTATTCATCCGGCTGGTGCGGCTCGGGGAAGAGGTGGGAGCTCTGCCGGCGGACAAAGAGCCGGTGGGGAAGCACAGCGGCTGATGGCTGTGGGAGGTGCCCAGGCCCTGGCAGCTGGGTGGCCTTGAGGGGACACGTCCCCGTGTGGCCCCGTGTCACAAAGGGGCAGTGATGCGGCACCCGCCCGGCGATTGTGACCTCACTGGACCGGGGCTTTATAAGCTGAAAAGCGGGCCAGTGAAAGCCAGTTGGGCTGAGCTGTCCTTTGGGATAACTCGGCTCCTTCCCTCGCTACTTGCACGCCTACTGTTTTCCAACCATTTCTCGTTTACTGCCCACTTCTCCTCAACTTCCATCTTCTCTCAAAGGTAACTATGATTTGACTTTCGGGACAGATCACGCAGTAGGTAGATACAGGATCAAAGTATAGGCTGGTCCAGACCTTGAGAGCTCTAGGCTGAGCTCTTACTCCTTTAGAGGCTGGACATGGCTATAGGTAGAGTTCCTAGCTGCTAATTCTTCTTAGTGACCCTATCCTAGGATAGGTGAGTAGCTGAGCCTGAGGCATTGGGCTCAGCCTAGACTGACAGGAAACTCGCCCTTCACTGATGGGGTAGGAAGGGAGACAGAGAAGGAGCAGGGCACAGGCAGCCGTTCAAGTAGTGGCCGAAAGCTGAGAGATAACTCCTGCATACAAGGGGGGAATGTGTGGGCTGGAGACCCAGAGGGCTCTGCTGCTGACGGTAGCCACAGGTCAGCAGCAGGTCCTTGTGTCTCTTCCTGCAGAAACTCGCAGTGCTGGATGCTGTCCTGTGTGTAGTCCTGACCTGCAAGGGTGAGGCAGGAGAGAGGTGGTGAAATGGCTGGAAGTGTAAAGGTGAGGTCATGTGAAATCCATGAGTCTAACGGTGAGAAATGTCCAGCTATCCCTAGTCTTAAGGCAAGGATCTTGGTCTGTGGTCTGCTGGTAGAGCAGAGATGTGAATGTAAAGAGCGGCTAGAAAAGCAGCCTGTCCATGCGAATGGAAATACCTCAAGACCTTGATGAAACTTCAGCCTTCCTCTTCCCTTGCCTGTGACTCTTTTCACATGCTTTCTGTTCCTCCTTCTAGAGAGAATTGCTGAGGCTCTGGAAAATGCCTTCATACTTCCGCAAAGTCATCCCATATGCCATCCCCGGGCGCTGGCCCTTCTTGGCTGTTGGTGGATCTACTCCCACAGAAAAAAGCAGGCAAGCTCTTCTGACAAACAAGAAAGAGCAGCTGCTGAAGAAGAGCAGCAGCAAGAAGTGCCAGAGAAGGATCCAAAGGAAGAAGCAGGCGTTCCGACGAGAGAGGCAGCCTTCGAGGAAAAGGAATGCCCAAAGAATGAAACCTCGACCTCCCTGCCGTCAGCAGGGTCGACGACGCCCTCTCCTCCCTGTCAAACTCAGGAGAGGCCAGATCTCTCAGAGGACCATCCAGACCCGTCTGTAACGACACTGCAGCCCAGCACTGTTGCAGACGACAGTGCAAAGCCGGAACCAACGGGATCTCAGGATGGAAGGAGTGGCCCTGCTTGTTTTTTTCTCCCCCTGACCTCGGAGTGTCACGGCAGTGCTGCGGTGAGCCTGGTAGAGGATTCAAGCTCTACTGCCAACCAAGATCAGTGTGCAGCAGGTGGGTATGCATTTGCTCTCAGAATTCCCATCTCCGTAGGACCCCGTGTTAGCTGGGTGATCTTCAGGGTCTGTTGCCAAGGGGCGAACAGGCTGGTCCCCTTTCGGCACAAAGTTAATTCTTGTCTAAAGCTAAGCGTGTGCTTGAGTAGCCCAGTGAAGTGGGCTGTGTCTGGATGGAGGCCAGGCTGTTGAACACCTTGCTGGTTTGAGACGTGCTCATCCAAGTGGTTTCTGCTTCAGTTCAGGCAGCCTCTAGGAAGCACTGGGTTCCTCTCTGTGCTGACGGGCTGCTGCTGAAAGGAAGCTGGAAGGCAGCAGGTTTCTGAGGTGCTGCTGGATGAAGCAGGGAAGTGCTCTGAGGAACTGTGATCAAATGAGTTGGTTGCAGACCACTTCCCCGGAAGCCTTGTGGTTTGGAAGGGTAGGTGCACGCCAAGAAATCCCTAGAGGGATCAACGTTCGGTTCGAGGAGTTCTTCCATCTGTCTCTGTGTTGCTTTTGCCTTCTACATCCTGGATGGTGTGCGCCTGGCAGAATACAACGCTGCCTGAGAATACAACTGTTAGTTAACCCGTCTGACCTTGGAGATGGATGTTAAAATCCTTTAGAAGAGCCTGTGGCGCCAACAGCCCCTAACGAGGGGATGTCTTTGGTAATTGCTACAAGCAGTTGGAACCAAGCTGCTTGCTGCAAGACATGGGGATTGAGTTTGCCAGCAATGAAGGACGAAACGCACCAAGCATTTTCACTGGTGAGAGCAACCCTAGGAAGAAAATGGTTTTGCTTTGTTGTGAATGCTGGTGTGCCAAGAAGGTACGAGAATGTGTTGTGGAGCCTGGGGATGAGAAGGGCTGTGAGCTCTGCACTGAGCTGAAGGGTAGGGAGAGGGGCTACAGCGGGTCAAGCTGATGATGGGGCCATGTTGGATAAGAGGTCCTAGAGCTGACCTTCGCCCCCAGGCTGTGAGACTTCAATCCTCATCCTTGTCCAGGAAGTCTATGGCAAACAGCTGCCCTCTTTGCCTTTGCCTTTCTAGGCATCTGTGCTGTGCACCTAGTGAGGATGTGGCAAATGGGAAGCAGCTGTTGGGTTTCTTTTTCTCTTTGGTCTTGCGCTGGATGGTCTGACTACTTGGAAGCAAGTGAGGCTCTTCCTGCTTCCGCTGGTTCATCTGGAGGGAGGAAGGATCAGCCTTGCATTACACTGACTGCACTGTGTCTGGGCTCTGACCAGGAGGAAGGTGTTTGAGTTTGCCCCCTCGCCAAGTGGGAGGATTCCTGGTATCAGCTGATGGTTTGGAAACAAAACATGGCTCAGCTCTGGCACCTTCTTTCTTCAAGCATCGGAGAAATTTGGGCAAGAGGCAAGCCCCTGCTGCAGCTAGTAGTTTGCACAGCTGGCATTCAGGTCACTGCGCAAGCCCTGTTGGGGCCGGAATGTCATGTCAGTGCAAAGAGCAGAGGAAGAGCTTGCATGTCCCGTGCCCCCCTCCCCGCATGCGGAACTCCCTGTGAAAAGCCCTCTTGAAGCCATGGGGAAAAGGCAAAATACCTCGCTGCAGCAGCAGGAGCAGCAGCAGCAGGAGGAGCCCAGGGTTGATGTCAGCATAGCTCTCCTTCAGCTGGTAACTTTGACTTAGTGTCCTGTCTCTGCTGCTGTGTAAGGTGTTGCTATTTTGAAGGACTCCTGCTGAACTCAGGCCTCTGCTGAGTTCCTAGAGGCTTTCAACGCCTCACAATGGATGCTGGGCTGACATGCCATGCTATACAAAATTGTAGTTGCACCGCCTCACAATGGAGGCCGGGGATGCCGCGCTGTGCCACACCCCTTGGAACTTGTATTGCCTCACAATCGAAGTGGGGTCAGCTGCCACGTGCCACGCTCCACTGTACTTACACTGCCTCACAATGGAGTCCCGGCCAGCCGTGCTGCGCCACATTCCTCTGTACTTGCAACGCCTCACAATGGAGGCCTGGCCAGCTGTGCTGCGCCACACACCGCTACACTTACAATGCCTCACAATGGAGGCCGTGCCTGCCACGCTGTGCTGTACAAAATTGTAGTTGCACCGCCTCACAATGGAGGCCGGGGCTGCTGCGTTACACTGCTCCCCGCAATACTTCCGCCGCCTCACAATGGAGCCTGGGAATGCCCCGCTGAGCCGCACCCCTTGGAACTTGTATTGCCTCACAATCGAAGCGGGGTCAGCTGCCACATGCCATGCTCCACTGTACTTACACCCCCTCACAATGGAGTCCCGGCCAGCCGTGCTGCACTGTTCTCCGCTGTATTTGCACCGCCTCAAAATGGAGGCCAGCCACGCCACCCTGCGCCACGACCTTTGCATTTGCACTGCCTCACAATGGAGAGCAAGTCTGCCACGATGTGCTGTACCCCATTGGAGGTGCACCGCCTCCCAGTGGAAGCCGGGGCTGCCCCGCTGTGCCGTACCCCTTGGAACTTGGATTGCCTCACAATCGAAGCGGGGTCAGCTGCCATGTGCCACGCTCCACTGTACTTGCAACGCCTCACAATGGAGGCCTGGCCAGCTGTGCTGCGCCACATTCCTCTGTACTTGCAATGCCACACCATGGAGGCCAGGCCTGCCATGCTGTGCTGTACAGAATTGTAGTTGCACCGCCTCAAAATGGAGGCCAGGTCTGCTGCGGTGCGCCGCTCCCCGCAATACTTCCGCCGCCTCACAATGGAGTCCAGGGCTGCCACGCTGTGCTGCATCCCTTGGAACTTGTATTGCCTCACAATCGAAGCGGGGTCATCTGCCACGTGACACGCTCCACTGTACTTGCACCACCTCACAATGGAGGCCCAGCCAGCTCTGCTGCGCCACATTCCTCTGTACTTGCAATGCCTCACAATCAAGGCCGACGACGTCACCCTGCGCCACGCCCTTTCAGCTTGCACAGCCTCACAATGGAGACGGGGTCTGTGGCGGTACGCCACTGGCCGCTCTACTTGCGCCACCTCACAATGGAGGCCGTTGGTGCCGCGCTGTGCCGCACCCCTTGGAACTTGTATTGCCTCACAATCGAAGCGGGGTCAGCTGCCATGTGCCACGCCCCACTGTACTTGGAGCGCCTCACAATGGTCGCCCGGCCAGCTGTGCTGCACCACATCCCTCTGTACTTGTAACGCCTCACAATGGAGTCCCGGACAGCTGTGCTGCGCCACACACTGCTACACATAGAATGCCTCATAATGGAGGCCAGGCCTACCACACTGTGCTGTACAAAATTGTAGTTGCACCGCCTCACAATGGAGTCTGGGGCTGATGTGGTGCGCCGCTCTCCATTCTACTTGCGCCGCCTCACAATGGAGTTCGGGGATGCCGCGCTGTGCCGCACCCCTTGGAACTTGTATTGCCTCAGAATCGAAGCGGGGTCAGCGGCCATGTGCCACGCTCCACTGTACTTGGACCGCCTCACAATGGAGGCCCGGCAGCTGTCCTGCGCCACATTCCTCTGTACTTGTAACGCCTCACAATGGAGTCCCGGCCAGCTGTGCTGCGCCACACACTGCTACACTTGGAATGCCTCATAATGGAGGCCAGGCCTACCACGCTGTGCTGTACAAAACTGTAGTTGCACCGACTCACAAGGGAGTCTGGGGCTGATGTGGTGCGCCACTCCCCGCTCTACTTGCACAGCCTCACAATGGAGTTCGGGGATGCCGCGCTGTGCCGCACCCCTTGGAACTTGTATTGCCTCACAATCGAAGTGGGGTCAGTGGCCATGTGCCACGCTCCACTGTACTTGGAGCGCCTCACAATGGAGGCCCGGCAGCTGTCCTGCGCCACATTCCTCTGTACTTGTAACGCCTCACAATGGAGGCCCGGCCAGCTGTGCTGCGCCACACCTGCTACGCTTAGCAATGCCTCATAATGGAGGCCAGGCCTACCACACTGTGCTGTACAAAATTGTAGTTGCACCGCCTCACAAGGGAGGCTGGGGCTGCTGCGTTACACCGCTCCCCACAATACTTCTGCCGCCTCACAATGGAGTCCGGGGATGTCCCGCTGAGCCGCGCCCCTTCGAACATGTATTGCCTCACAATCGAAGCGGGGTCAGCGGCCATGTGCCACGCTCCACTGTACTTGGACCGCCTCACAATGGAGGCCCCGCCAGCTGTCCTGCGCCACATTCTTCTCTACTTGCAAGGCCTTACAATGGAGGCCGGGCCTACCACACTGTGCTGTACTAAATTGTAGTTGCACCGCCTTTACAATGGAGTTTGGGGCTGATGCGGTGCGCCGCTCCCTGCAATACTTCTGCCGCCTCACAATGGTGTCCGGGGATGCCGCGCTGTGCCGCACCCCTTGGAACATGTATTGCCTCACAATCGAAGCGGGGTCAGCTGCCATGTGCCACGCCCCACTGTACTTGGAGCGCCTCACAATGGCTGCCCGGCCAGCTCTGCTGCACCACATCCCTCTGTACTTGTAACGCCTCACAATGGAGTCCCGGACAGCTGTGCTGCGCCACACGCTGCTACACATAGAATGCCTCATAATGGAGGCCAGGCCTACCACACTGTGCTGTACAAAACTGTAGTTGCACCGCCTCACAATGGAGTCTGGGGCTGATGTGGTGCGCCGCTCCCCATTCTACTTGCGCCGCCTCACAATGGAGTTCGGGGATGCCGCGCTGTGCCGCACCCCTTGGAACTTGTATTGCCTCACAATCGAAGCGGGGTCAGCGGCCATGTGCCACGCTCCACTGTACTTGGACCGCCTCACAATGGAGGCCCGGCCAGCTGTGCTGCGCCACATTCCTCCGTACTTGCAACGCCTCACAATGGAGGCCCGGCCAGCTGTGCTGCGCCACACACCGCTACACTTACAACGCCTCACAATGGAGGCCCGGCTTACCACACTGTGCTGTACAAAACTGTAGTTGCACCGCCTCACAATGGAGTTTGGGGCTGATGTGGTGCTCCGCTCCACGCAATACTTGCGCCGCCTTACAATGGAGTCCGGGGTTGCCGCGCTGTGCTGCACCCCTTGGAACATGTATTGCCTCAGAATCGAATCGGGCTCAGCGGCCATGTGCCACGCTCCACTGTACTTGGACCGCCTCACAATGGAGGCCCGGCAGCTGTCCTGCGCCACATCCCTCTGTACTTGTAACGCCTCACAATGGAGTCCTGGCCAGCTGTGCTGCGCCACACACTGCTACACTTTGAATGCCTCATAATGGAGGCCAGGCCTACCACACTGTGCTGTACAAAATTGTAGTTGCACCGCCTCACAATGGAGTCTGGGGCTGATGTGGTGCGCCGCTCCCCGCTCTACTTGCGCCGCCTCACAATGGAGTTCGGGGATGCCGCGCTGTGCCGCACCCCTTGGAACTTGTATTGCCTCACAATTGAAGCGGGGTCAGTGGCCATGTGCCACGCTCCACTGTACTTGCAACGCCTCACAATGGAGGCCCGGCCAGCTGTGCTGCGCCACATTCCTACTGTACTTGCAACGCCTCACAATGGAGGCCCGGCCAGGTGTGCTGCGCCACACACCGCTACACTTACAACGCCTCACAATGGAGGCCCGGCTTACCACACTGTGCTGTACAAAACTGTAGTTGCACCGCCTCACAATGGAGTCTGGGGCTGATGCGGTGCGCCGCTCCACGCAATACTTGCGCCGCCTCACAATGGAGTTCGGGGATGCCGCGCTGTGCCGCACCCCTTGGAACTTGTATTGCCTCACAATCGAAGCGGGGTCAGCGGCCATGTGCCACGCTCCACTGTACTTGGACCGCCTCACAATGGAGGCCTGGCCAGCTGTGCTGCGCCACATCCCTCTGTACTTGCAACGCCTCACAATGGAGGCCCGGCCAGCTGTGCTGCGCCACACACCGCTACACTTACAATGCCTCACAATGGAAGGCAGGGCCTGCCACGCTGTGCTGTACAAAATTGTAGTTGCAACAGCCTCACAATGAGGATGGGGCTGCTGCGTTACGCCGCTCCCCGCAACTACTTCCTGCCGCCTCACAATGGAGTCCTGGGGATGCCGCGCTGTGCCGCACCCCAATGGAACTTGTATTGCCTCACAATCGAAGCGGGGTCAGCGGCCATGTGCCACGCTCCACTGTACTTGGACCGCCTCACAATGGTCACCCGGCCAGCTGTGCTGCGCCACATTCCTCTGTACTTGGACCGCCTCACAATGGAGGCCCAGCCAGCTGTGCTGCGCCACACACCGCTACACTTACAACGCCTCACAATGGAGGTCCGGCCTGCCACGCTGTGCTGTACAAAATTGTAGTTGCACCGCCTCACAATGGAGGCCGGGGCTGCTGCGTTGCACTGCTCCCCACTCTACTTGCGCCGCCTCACAATGGAGTCCGGGGCTGCCTCGCTGTGCCGCACCCCTTGGAACTTGTATTGCCTCACATATTGAAGCAGGTGAGCTGCCACGTGCAAGCTCCACTGTACTTTGGACCGCCTCACAATGGAGGCCCGGACAGCTGTGCTGCGCCACATTCTTCTCTACTTGCAAGGCCTTACAATGGAGGCCGGGCCTACCACACTGTGCTGTACTAAATTGTAGTTGCACCGCCTTTACAATGGAGTTTGGGGCTGATGCGGTGCGCCGCTCCCTGCAATACTTCCGCCGCCTCACAATGGAGTTCGGGGATGCCGCGCTGTGCCGCACCCCTTGGAACTTGTATTGCCTCACAATCGAAGCGGGGTCAGCGGCCATGTGCCACGCTCCACTGTACATTGGACCGCCTCACAATGGAGGCCCGGCAGCTGTCCTGCGCCACATTCCTCTGTACTTGTAACGCCTCACAATGGAGTCCCGGCCAGCTGTGCTGCGCCACACACTGCTACACTTGGATGCCTCATAATGGAGGCCAGGCCTACCACACTGTGCTGTACAAAATTGTAGTTGCACCGCCTCACAATGGAGTCTGGGGCTGATGTGGTGCGCCGCTCCCCGCAATACTTCCGCCGCCTCACAATGGAGTTCGGGGATGCCGCGCTGTGTCGCACCCCTTGGAACTTGTATTGCCTCACAATCGAAGCGGGGTCAGCGGCCATGTGCCACGCTCCACTGTACTTGGACCGCCTCACAATGGAGGCCTGGCCAGCTGTCCTGCGCCACATTCTTCTGTACTTGCAACGCCTCACAATGGAGGCCCGGCCAGCTGTGCTGCGCCACACACCGCTACACTTACAAGGCCTCACAATGGAGGCCGGGCCTGCCACGCTGTGCTGTACAAAATTGTAGTTGCACCGCCTCACAATGGAGGCCGGGGCTGCTGCGTTGCGCCACTCCCCACTCTACTTGCGCCGCCTCACAATGGAGTCCGGGGATGTCCCGCTGTGCCGCACCCCTTGGAACTTGTATTGCCTCACATATCGAAGCGGGTGAGCTGCCACGTGCAAGCTCCACTGTACTTGGACTGCCTCACAATGGAGGCCCGGCCAGCTGTGCTGCGCCACATTCTTCTCTACTTGCAAGGCCTTACAATGGAGGCCGGGCCTACCACACTGTGCTGTACTAAATTGTTGTTGCACCGCCTTTACAATGGAGTTTGGGGCTGATGCGGTGCGCCGCTCCCTGCAATACTTCCGCCGCCTCACAATGGAGTTCGGGGATGCCGAGCTATGCCGCACCCCTTGGAACTTGTATTGCCTCACAATCGAAGCGGGGTCAGTGGCCATGTGCCACGCTCCACTGTAATTGGACCGCCTCACAATGGAGGCCCGGCCAGCTGTGCTGCGCCACACACCGCTACACTTAGAACGCCTCACAATGGAGGCCGGGTCTGCCACGCTGTGCTGTACAAAATTGTAGTTGCACCGCCTCACAATGGAGGCCGGGGCTGCTGCGTTGCGCCACTCCCCACTCTACTTGCGCCGCCTCACAATGGAGTCCGGGGATGTCCCGCTGTGCCGCACCCCTTGGAACGTGTATTGCCTCACATATCGAAGCGGGTGAGCTGCCACGTGCAAGCTCCACTGTACTTGGACCGCCTCACAATGGAGGCCCGGCCAGCTGTGCTGCGCCACATTCTTCTCTACTTGCAAGGCCTTACAATGGAGGCCGGGCCTACCACACTGTGCTGTACTAAATTGTAGTTGCACCGCCTTTACAATGGAGTTTGGGGCTGATGCGGTGCGCCGCTCCCTGCAATACTTCTGCCGCCTCACAATGGTGTCCGGGGATGCCGCGCTGTGCCGCACCCCTTGGAACATGTATTGCCTCACAATCGAAGCGGGGTCAGCTGCCATGTGCCACGCCCCACTGTACTTGGACCGCCTCACAATGGCTGCCCGGCCAGCTCTGCTGCACCACATCCCTCTGTACTTGTAACGCCTCACAATGGAGTCCCGGCCAGCTGTGCTGCGCCACACACTGCTACACCTAGAATGCCTCATAATGGAGGCCAGGCCTACCACACTGTGCTGTACAAAACTGTAGTTGCACCGCCTCACAATGGAGTCTGGGGCTGATGTGGTGCGCCGCTCCCCATTCTACTTGCGCCGCCTCACAATGGAGTTCGGGGATGCCGCGCTGTGCCGCACCCCTTGGAACTTGTATTGCCTCACAATCGAAGCGGGGTCAGCGGCCATGTGCCACGCTCCACTGTACTTGGACCGCCTCACAATGGAGGCCCGGCCAGCTGTGCTGCGCCACATTCCTCTGTACTTGCAACGCCTCACAATGGAGGCCCGGCCAGCTGTGCTGCGCCACACACCGCTACACTTACAACGCCTCACAATGGAGGCCAGGCCTACCACACTGTGCTGTACAAAACTGTAGTTGCACCGCCTCACAATGGAGTCTGGGGCTGATGTGGTGCGCCGCTCCACGCAATACTTGCGCCGCCTTACAATGGAGTCCGGGGATGCCGCGCTGTGCCTGCACCCCTTGGAACATTGTATTGCCTCAGAATCGAAGCGGGGTCAGCGGCCATGTGCCACGCTCCACTGTACTTGGACCGCCTCACAATGGAGGCCCGGCAGCTGTCCTGCGCACCATTCCTCTGTACTTGTAACGCCTCACAATGGAGTCCCGGCCAGCTGTGCTGCGCCACACACTGCTACACTTGGAATGCCTCATAATGGAGGCCAGGCCTACCACACTGTGCTGTACAAAATTGTAGTTGCACCGCCTCACAATGGAGTCTGGGGCTGATGTGGTGCGCCGCTCCCCGCTCTACTTGCGCCGCCTCACAATGGAGTTCGGGGATGCCGCGCTGTGCCGCACCCCTTGGAACTTGTATTGCCTCACAATCGAAGCGGGGTCAGCTGCCATGTGCCACGCTCCACTGTACTTGCAACGCCTCACAATGGAGGCCCGGCCAGCTGTGCTGCGCCACATTCCTCTGTACTTGCAACGCCTCACAATGGAGGCCCGGCCAGCTGTGCTGCGCCACACACCGCTACACTTACAACGCCTCACAATGGAGGCCCGGCTTACCACACTGTGCTGTACAAAACTGTAGTTGCACCGCCTCACAATGGAGTGGGGGGCTGATGCGGTGCGCCGCTCCCCGCAATACTTGCGCCGCCTTACAATGGAGTCCGGGGTTGCCGCGCTGTGCCGCACCCCTTGGAACATGTATTGCCTCAGAATCGAAGCGGGGTCAGCGGCCATGTGCCACGCTCCACTGTACTTGGACCGCCTCACAATGCAGGCCCGGCAGCTGTCCTGCGCCACATTCCTCTGTACTTGTAACGCCTCACAGTGGAGGCCCGGCCAGCTGTGCTGCGCCACACACCCCTACAGTTACAATGCCTCACAATGGAAACAGGGCCGGCCCCGCTGTGCTGTACAAAATTGTAGTTGCAACACCTCAAAATGAAGGATGGAGCTGCTGCGTTACACCGCTCCCCGCAACACTTCCGCCGCCTCACAATGGAGCCTGGGGATGCCGCGCTGTGCCGCACCCATTGGAACATGTATTGCCTCACAATCGAAGCGGGGTCAGCGGCCATGTGCCACGCTCCATTGTACATGCACCGCCTCACAATGGTCGCCGGGCCAGCTGTGCTGCACGACATTCCTCTGTACTTGGACCACCTCACAATGGAGGCACAGCCAGCTGTGCTGCGCCACACACCGCTACACTTAGAACGCCTCACAATGGAGGCCGGGTCTGCCACGCTGTGCTGTACAAAATTGTAGTTGCACCGCCTCACAATGGAGGCCGGGGCTGCTGCGTTGCGCCACTCCCCACTCTACTTGCGCCGCCTCACAATGGAGTCCGGGGATGTCCCGCTGTGCCGCACCCCTTGGAACTTGTATTGCCTCACATATTGAAGCAGGTGAGCTGCCACGTGCAAGCTCCACTGTACTTTGGACCGCCTCACAATGGAGGCCCGGACAGCTGTGCTGCGCCACATTCTTCTCTACTTGCAAGGCCTTACAATGGAGGCCGGGCCTACCACACTGTGCTGTACTAAATTGTAGTTGCACCGCCTTTACAATGGAGTTTGGGGCTGATGCGGTGCGCCGCTCCCTGCAATACTTCCGCCGCCTCACAATGGAGTTCGGGGATGCCGTGCTGTGCCGCACCCCTTGGAACTTGTATTGCCTCAGAATCGAAGCGGGGTCAGCGGCCATGTGCCACGCTCCACTGTACATGGACCGCCTCACAATGGAGGCCCGGCAGCTGTCCTGCGCCACATTCCTCTGTACTTGTAACGCCTCACAATGGAGTCCCGGCCAGCTGTGCTGCGCCACACACTGCTACACTTTGAATGCCTCATAATGGAGGCCAGGCCTACCACACTGTGCTGTACAAAATTGTAGTTGCACCGCCTCACAATGGAGTCTGGGGCTGATGTGGTGCGCCGCTCCCCGCTCTACTTGCGCCGCCTCACAATGGAGTTCGGGGATGCCGAGCTCTGCCGCACCCCTTGGAACTTGTATTGCCTCACAATCGAGGCGGGGTCAGCGGCCATGTGCCACGCTCCACTGTACTTGGACCGCCTCACAATGGAGGCCCGGCCAGCTGTGCTGCGCCACACACCGCTACACTTAGAACACCTCACAATGGAGGCCGGGTCTGCCACGCTGTGCTGTACAAAATTGTAGTTGCACCGCCTCACAATGGAGGCCGGGGCTGCTGCGTTGCGCCACTCCCCACTCTACTTGCGCCGCCTCACAATGGAGTCCGGGGATGTCCCGCTGTGCCGCACCCCTTGGAACTTGTATTGCCTCACATATCGAAGCGGGTGAGCTGCCACGTGCAAGCTCCACTGTACTTGGACTGCCTCACAATGGAGGCCCGGCCAGCTGTGCTGCGCCACATTCTTCTCTACTTGCAAGGCCTTACAATGGAGGCCGGGCCTACCACACTGTGCTGTACTAAATTGTTGTTGCACCGCCTTTACAATGGAGTTTGGGGCTGATGCGGTGCGCCGCTCCCTGCAATACTTCCGCCGCCTCACAATGGAGTTCGGGGATGCCGAGCTATGCCGCACCCCTTGGAACTTGTATTGCCTCACAATCGAAGCGGGGTCAGTGGCCATGCGCCACGCTCCACTGTAATTGGACCGCCTCACAATGGAGGCCCGGCCAGCTGTGCTGCGCCACACACCGCTACACTTAGAACGCCTCACAATGGAGGCCGGGTCTGCCACGCTGTGCTGTACAAAATTGTAGTTGCACCGCCTCACAATGGAGGCCGGGGCTGCTGCGTTGCGCCACTCCCCACTCTACTTGCGCCGCCTCACAATGGAGTCCGGGGATGTCCCGCTGTGCCGCACCCCTTGGAACGTGTATTGCCTCACATATCGAAGCGGGTGAGCTGCCACGTGCAAGCTCCACTGTACTTGGACCGCCTCACAATGGAGGCCCGGCCAGCTGTGCTGCGCCACATTCTTCTCTACTTGCAAGGCCTTACAATGGAGGCCGGGCCTACCACACTGTGCTGTACTAAATTGTAGTTGCACCGCCTTTACAATGGAGTTTGGGGCTGATGCGGTGCGCCGCTCCCTGCAATACTTCTGCCGCCTCACAATGGTGTCCGGGGATGCCGCGCTGTGCCGCACCCCTTGGAACATGTATTGCCTCACAATCGAAGCGGGGTCAGCTGCCATGTGCCACGCCCCACTGTACTTGGACCGCATCACAATGGCTGCCCGGCCAGCTCTGCTGCACCACATCCCTCTGTACTTGTAACGCCTCACAATGGAGTCCCGGCCAGCTGTGCTGCGCCACACACTGCTACACATAGAATGCCTCATAATGGAGGCCAGGCCTACCACACTGTGCTGTACAAAACTGTAGTTGCACCGCCTCACAATGGAGTCTGGGGCTGATGTGGTGCGCCGCTCCCCATTCTACTTGCGCCGCCTCACAATGGAGTTCGGGGATGCCGCGCTGTGCCGCACCCCTTGGAACTTGTATTGCCTCACAATCGAAGCGGGGTCAGCGGCCATGTGCCACGCTCCACTGTACTTGGACCGCCTCACAATGGAGGCCCGGCCAGCTGTGCTGCGCCACATTCCTCCGTACTTGCAACGCCTCACAATGGAGGCCCGGCCAGCTGTGCTGCGCCACACACCGCTACACTTACAACGCCTCACAATGGAGGCCCGGCTTACCACACTGTGCTGTACAAAACTGTAGTTGCACCGCCTCACAATGGAGTCTGGGGCTGATGTGGTGCTCCGCTCCACGCAATACTTGCGCCGCCTTACAATGGAGTCCGGGGTTGCCGCGCTGTGCTGCACCCCTTGGAACATGTATTGCCTCAGAATCGAATCGGGCTCAGCGGCCATGTGCCACGCTCCACTGTACTTGGACCGCCTCACAATGGAGGCCCGGCAGCTGTCCTGCGCCACATCCCTCTGTACTTGTAACGCCTCACAATGGAGTCCTGGCCAGCTGTGCTGCGCCACACACTGCTACACTTTGAATGCCTCATAATGGAGGCCAGGCCTACCACACTGTGCTGTACAAAATTGTAGTTGCACCGCCTCACAATGGAGTGGGGGGCTGATGTGGTGCGCCGCTCCCCGCTCTACTTGCGCCGCCTCACAATGGAGTTCGGGGATGCCGCGCTGTGCCGCACCCCTTGGAACTTGTATTGCCTCACAATTGAAGCGGGGTCAGTGGCCATGTGCCACGCTCCACTGTACTTGGAACGCCTCACAATGGAGGCCCGGCCAGCTGTGCTGCGCCACATTCCTACGTACTTGCAACGCCTCACAATGGAGGCCCGGCCAGGTGTGCTGCGCCACACACCGCTACACTTACAACGCCTCACAATGGAGGCCCGGCTTACCACACTGTGCTGTACAAAACTGTAGTTGCACCGCCTCACAATGGAGTGGGGGGGCTGATGCGGTGCGCCGCTCCACGCAATACTTGCGCCGCCTTACAATGGAGTCCGGGGTTGCCGCGCTGTGCCGCACCCCTTGGAACATGTATTGCCTCAGAATCGAAGCGGGGTCAGCGGCCATGTGCCACGCTCCACTGTACTTGGACCGCCTCACAATGCAGGCCCGGCAGCTGTGCTGCGCCACATTCCTCTGTACTTGCAATGCCTCACAGTGGAGGCCCGGCCAGCTGTGCTGCGCCACACACCCCTACAGTTACAATGCCTCACAATGGAAACAGGGCCGGCCCCGCTGTGCTGTACAAAATTGTAGTTGCAACACCTCAAAATGAAGGATGGAGCTGCTGCGTTACACCGCTCCCCGCAACACTTCCGCCGCCTCACAATGGAGCCTGGGGATGCCGCGCTGTGCCGCACCCATTGGAAGATGTATTGCCTCACAATCGAAGCGGGGTCAGCGGCCATGTGCCACGCTCCATTGTACATGCACCGCCTCACAATGGTCGCCGGGCCAGCTGTGCTGCACGACATTCCTCTGTACTTGGACCACCTCACAATGGAGGCACAGCCAGCTGTGCTGCGCCACACACCGCTACACTTAGAACGCCTCACAATGGAGGCCGGGTCTGCCACGCTGTGCTGTACAAAATTGTAGTTGCACCGCCTCACAATGGAGGCCGGGGCTGCTGCGTTGCGCCACTCCCCACTCTACTTGCGCCGCCTCACAATGGAGTCCGGGGATGTCCCGCTGTGCCGCACCCCTTGGAACTTGTATTGCCTCACATATTGAAGCAGGTGAGCTGCCACGTGCAAGCTCCACTGTACTTTGGACCGCCTCACAATGGAGGCCCGGACAGCTGTGCTGCGCCACATTCTTCTCTACTTGCAAGGCCTTACAATGGAGGCCGGGCCTACCACACTGTGCTGTACTAAATTGTAGTTGCACCGCCTTTACAATGGAGTTTGGGGCTGATGCGGTGCGCCGCTCCCTGCAATACTTCCGCCGCCTCACAATGGAGTTCGGGGATGCCGTGCTGTGCCGCACCCCTTGGAACTTGTATTGCCTCAGAATCGAAGCGGGGTCAGCGGCCATGTGCCACGCTCCACTGTACATGGACCGCCTCACAATGGAGGCCCGGCAGCTGTCCTGCGCCACATTCCTCTGTACTTGTAACGCCTCACAATGGAGTCCCGGCCAGCTGTGCTGCGCCACACACTGCTACACTTTGAATGCCTCATAATGGAGGCCAGGCCTACCACACTGTGCTGTACAAAATTGTAGTTGCACCGCCTCACAATGGAGTCTGGGGCTGATGTGGTGCGCCGCTCCCCGCAATACTTCCGCCGCCTCACAATGGAGTTCGGGGATGCCGAGCTATGCCGCACCCCTTGGAACTTGTATTGCCTCACAATCGAAGCGGGGTCAGTGGCCATGTGCCACGCTCCACTGTACTTGGACCGCCTCACAATGGAGGCCCGGCCAGCTGTGCTGCGCCACACACCGCTACACTTAGAACGCCTCACAATGGAGGCCGGGTCTGCCACGCTGTGCTGTACAAAATTGTAGTTGCACCGCCTCACAATGGAGGCCGGGGCTGCTGCGTTGCGCCACTCCCCACTCTACTTGCGCCGCCTCACAATGGAGCCCGGGTATGTCCCGCTGTGCCGCACCCCTTGGAACTTGTATTGCCTCACATATCGAAGCGGGTGAGCTGCCACGTGCAAGCTCCACTGTACTTGGACTGCCTCACAATGGAGGCCCGGACAGCTGTGCTGCGCCACATTCTTCTCTACTTGCAAGGCCTTACAATGGAGGCCGGGCCTACCACACTGTGCTGTACAAAATTGTAGTTGCACCGCCTTTACAATGGAGTTTGGGGCTGATGCGGTGCGCCGCTCCCTGCAATACTTCCGCCGCCTCACAATGGAGTTCGGGGATGCCGTGCTGTGCCGCACCCCTTGGAACTTGTAATTCCTCAGAATCGAAGCGTGGTCAGCGGCCATGTGCCACGCCCCACTGTACTTGGACCGCCTCACAATGGAGGCCCGGCAGCTGTCCTGCAACACATTCCTCTGTACTTGTAACGCCTCACAATGGAGTCCTGGCCAGCTGTTCTGCGCCACACACCGCTACACTTACAACGCCTCACAATGGAGGCCCGGCTTACCACACTGTGCTGTACAAAACTGTAGTTGCACCGCCTCACAATGGAGTCTGGGGCTGATGCGGTGCGCCGCTCCCCGCAATACTTGCACCGCTTTACAATGGAGTCCGGGGTTGCCGCGCTGTGCCGCACCCCTTGGAACATGTATTGCCTCAGAATCGAAGCGGGGTCAGCGGCCATGTGCCACGCTCCACTGTACTTGGACCGCCTCACAATGGTCGCCGGGCCAGCTGTGCTGCGCCACATCCCTCTGTACTTGCAACGCCTCACAGTGGAGGCCCGGCCAGCTGTGCTGCGCCACACACCCCTACAGTTACAATGCCTCACAATGGAAATGGGGCCGGCCCCGCTGTGCTGTACAAAATTGTAGTTGCAACACCTCAAAATGAAGGATGGAGCTGCTGCGTTACACCGCTCCCCGCAACACTTCCGCCGCCTCACAATGGAGCCTGGGGATGCCGCGCTGTGCCGCACCCATTGGAAGATGTATTGCCTCACAATCGAAGCGGGGTCAGCGGCCATGTGCCACGCTCCACTGTACATGCACCGCCTCACAATGGTCGCCGGGCCAGCTGTGCTGCACCACATTCCTCTGTACTTGGACCGCCTCACAATGGAAGCCCGGCCAGCTGTGCTGCGCCACACACCGCTACACTTAGAACGCCTCACAATGGAGGCCGGGTCTGCCACGCTGTGCTGTACAAAATTGTAGTTGCACCGCCTCACAATGGAGGCCGGGGCTGCTGCGTTGCGCCACTCCCCACTCTACTTGCGCCGCCTCACAATGGAGTCCGGGGATGTCCCGCTGTGCCGCACCCCTTGGAACTTGTATTGCCTCACATATCGAAGCGGGTGAGCTGCCACGTGCAAGCTCCACTGTACTTGGACTGCCTCACAATGGAGGCCCGGCCAGCTGTGCTGCGCCACATTCTTCTCTACTTGCAAGGCCTTACAATGGAGGCCGGGCCTACCACACTGTGCTGTACAAAATTGTAGTTGCACCGCCTTTACAATGGAGTTTGGGGCTGATGCGGTGCGCCGCTCCCTGCAATACTTGCGCCGCCTCACAATGGAGTTCGGGGATGCCGCGCTGTGCCGCACCCCTTGGAACATGTATTGCCTCACAATCGAAGCGGGGTCAGCTGCCATGTGCCACGCCCCACTGTACTTGGAGCGCCTCACAATGGTCGCCCGGCCAGCTGTGCTGCACCACATCCCTCTGTACTTGTAACGCCTCACAATGGAGGCCCGGCCAGCTGTGCTGCGCCATACACTGCTACACCTAGAATGCCTCATAATGGAGGCCAGGCCTACCACACTGTGCTGTACAAAACTGTAGTTGCACCGCCTCACAATGGAGGCCGGGGCTGCTGCGTTGCGCCACTCCCCACTCTACTTGCGCCGCCTCACAATGGAGTCCGGGGATGTCCCGCTGTGCCGCACCCCTTGGAACGTGTATTGCCTCACATATCGAAGCGGGTGAGCTGCCACGTGCAAGCTCCACTGTACTTGGACCGCCTCACAATGGAGGCCCGGCCAGCTGTGCTGCGCCACATTCTTCTCTACTTGCAAGGCCTTACAATGGAGGCCGGGCCTACCACACTGTGCTGTACTAAATTGTAGTTGCACCGCCTTTACAATGGAGTTTGGGGCTGATGCGGTGCGCCGCTCCCTGCAATACTTCTGCCGCCTCACAATGGTGTCCGGGGATGCCGCGCTGTGCCGCACCCCTTGGAACATGTATTGCCTCACAATCGAAGCGGGGTCAGCTGCCATGTGCCACGCCCCACTGTACTTGGAGCGCCTCACAATGGCTGCCCGGCCAGCTCTGCTGCACCACATCCCTCTGTACTTGTAACGCCTCACAATGGAGTCCCGGACAGCTGTGCTGCGCCACACGCTGCTACACATAGAATGCCTCATAATGGAGGCCAGGCCTACCACACTGTGCTGTACAAAACTGTAGTTGCACCGCCTCACAATGGAGTCTGGGGCTGATGTGGTGCGCCGCTCCCCATTCTACTTGCGCCGCCTCACAATGGAGTTCGGGGATGCCGCGCTGTGCCGCACCCCTTGGAACTTGTATTGCCTCACAATCGAAGCGGGGTCAGCTGTCACGTGACACGCTCCACTGTACTTGGACCGCCTCACAATGGAGGCCCGGCCAGCTGTGCTGCGCCACATTCCTCCGTACTTGCAACGCCTCACAATGGAGGCCCGGCCAGCTGTGCTGCGCCACACACCGCTACACTTACAACGCCTCACAATGGAGGCCCGGCTTACCACACTGTGCTGTACTAAACTGTAGTTGCACCGCCTCACAATGGAGTCTGGGGCTGATGTGGTGCTCCGCTCCACGCAATACTTGCGCCGCCTTACAATGGAGTCCGGGGTTGCCGCGCTGTGCTGCACCCCTTGGAACATGTATTGCCTCAGAATCGAATCGGGCTCAGCGGCCATGTGCCACGCTCCACTGTACTTGGACCGCCTCACAATGGAGGCCCGGCAGCTGTCCTGCGCCACATCCCTCTGTACTTGTAACGCCTCACAATGGAGTCCTGGCCAGCTGTGCTGCGCCACACACTGCTACACTTTGAATGCCTCATAATGGAGGCCAGGCCTACCACACTGTGCTGTACAAAATTGTAGTTGCACCGCCTCACAATGGAGTGGGGGGCTGATGTGGTGCGCCGCTCCCCGCTCTACTTGCGCCGCCTCACAATGGAGTTCGGGGATGCCGCGCTGTGCCGCACCCCTTGGAACTTGTATTGCCTCACAATTGAAGCGGGGTCAGTGGCCATGTGCCACGCTCCACTGTACTTGGAACGCCTCACAATGGAGGCCCGGCCAGCTGTGCTGCGCCACATTCCTACGTACTTGCAACGCCTCACAATGGAGGCCCGGCCAGGTGTGCTGCGCCACACACCGCTACACTTACAACGCCTCACAATGGAGGCCCGGCTTACCACACTGTGCTGTACAAAACTGTAGTTGCACCGCCTCACAATGGAGTCTGGGGCTGATGCGGTGCGCCGCTCCACGCAATACTTGCGCCGCCTTACAATGGAGTCCGGGGTTGCCGCGCTGTGCCGCACCCCTTGGAACATGTATTGCCTCAGAATCGAAGCGGGGTCAGCGGCCATGTGCCACGCTCCACTGTACTTGGACCGCCTCACAATGCAGGCCCGGCAGCTGTGCTGCGCCACATTCCTCTGTACTTGCAATGCCTCACAGTGGAGGCCCGGCCAGCTGTGCTGCGCCACACACCCCTACAGTTACAATGCCTCACAATGGAAACAGGGCCGGCCCCGCTGTGCTGTACAAAATTGTAGTTGCAACACCTCAAAATGAAGGATGGAGCTGCTGCGTTACACCGCTCCCCGCAACACTTCCGCCGCCTCACAATGGAGCCTGGGGATGCCGCGCTGTGCCGCACCCATTGGAACATGTATTGCCTCACAATCGAAGCGGGGTCAGCGGCCATGTGCCACGCTCCATTGTACATGCACCGCCTCACAATGGTCGCCGGGCCAGCTGTGCTGCACGACATTCCTCTGTACTTGGACCACCTCACAATGGAGGCACAGCCAGCTGTGCTGCGCCACACACCGCTACACTTAGAACGCCTCACAATGGAGGCCGGGTCTGCCACGCTGTGCTGTACAAAATTGTAGTTGCACCGCCTCACAATGGAGGCCGGGGCTGCTGCGTTGCGCCACTCCCCACTCTACTTGCGCCGCCTCACAATGGAGTCCGGGGATGTCCCGCTGTCCCGCACCCCTTGGAACTTGTATTGCCTCACATATTGAAGCGGGTGAGCTGCCACGTGCAAGCTCCACTGTACTTTGGACCGCCTCACAATGGAGGCCCGGCCAGCTGTGCTGCGCCACATTCTTCTCTACTTGCAAGGCCTTACAATGGAGGCCGGGCCTACCACACTGTGCTGTACTAAATTGTAGTTGCACCGCCTTTACAATGGAGTTTGGGGCTGATGCGGTGCGCCGCTCCCTGCAATACTTCCGCCGCCTCACAATGGAGTTCGGGGATGCCGTGCTGTGCCGCACCCCTTGGAACTTGTATTGCCTCAGAATCGAAGCGGGGTCAGCGGCCATGTGCCACGCTCCACTGTACATGGACCGCCTCACAATGGAGGCCCGGCAGCTGTCCTGCGCCACATTCCTCTGTACTTGTAACGCCTCACAATGGAGTCCCGGCCAGCTGTGCTGCGCCACACACTGCTACACTTTGAATGCCTCATAATGGAGGCCAGGCCTACCACACTGTGCTGTACAAAATTGTAGTTGCACCGCCTCACAATGGAGTCTGGGGCTGATGTGGTGCGCCGCTCCCCGCAATACTTCCGCCGCCTCACAATGGAGTCGGGGGATGCCCCGCTGTGCCGCACCCCTTGGAACTTGTATTGCCTCACAATCGAGGCGGGGTCAGCGGCCATGTGCCACGCTCCACTGTACTTGGACCGCCTCACAATGGAGGCCCGGCCAGCTGTGCTGCGCCACACACCGCTACACTTACAACACCTCACAATGGAGGCCGGGTCTGCCACGCTGTGCTGTACAAAATTGTAGTTGCACCGCCTCACAATGGAGGCCGGGGCTGCTGCGTTGCGCCACTCCCCACTCTACTTGCGCCGCCTCACAATGGAGTCCGGGGATGTCCCGCTGTGCCGCACCCCTTGGAACTTGTATTGCCTCACATATCGAAGCGGGTGAGCTGCCACGTGCAAGCTCCACTGTACTTGGACTGCCTCACAATGGAGGCCCGGCCAGCTGTGCTGCGCCACATTCTTCTCTACTTGCAAGGCCTTACAATGGAGGCCGGGCCTACCACACTGTGCTGTACTAAATTGTTGTTGCACCGCCTTTACAATGGAGTTTGGGGCTGATGCGGTGCGCCGCTCCCTGCAATACTTCCGCCGCCTCACAATGGAGTTCGGGGATGCCGAGCTATGCCGCACCCCTTGGAACTTGTATTGCCTCACAATCGAAGCGGGGTCAGTGGCCATGCGCCACGCTCCACTGTAATTGGACCGCCTCACAATGGAGGCCCGGCCAGCTGTGCTGCGCCACACACCGCTACACTTAGAACGCCTCACAATGGAGGCCGGGTCTGCCACGCTGTGCTGTACAAAACTGTAGTTGCACCGCCTCACAATGGAGGCCGGGGCTGCTGCGTTGCGCCACTCCCCACTCTACTTGCGCCGCCTCACAATGGAGCCCGGGTATGTCCCGCTGTGCCGCACCCCTTGGAACTTGTATTGCCTCACATATCGAAGCGGGTGAGCTGCCACGTGCAAGCTCCACTGTACTTGGACTGCCTCACAATGGAGGCCCGGACAGCTGTGCTGCGCCACATTCTTCTCTACTTGCAAGGCCTTACAATGGAGGCCGGGCCTACCACACTGTGCTGTACAAAATTGTAGTTGCACCGCCTTTACAATGGAGTTTGGGGCTGATGCGGTGCGCCGCTCCCTACAATACTTCCGCCGCCTCACAATGGAGTTCGGGGATGCCGTGCTGTGCCGCACCCCTTGGAACTTGTAATTCCTCAGAATCGAAGCGTGGTCAGCGGCCATGTGCCACGCCCCACTGTACTTGGACCGCCTCACAATGGAGGCCCGGCAGCTGTCCTGCAACACATTCCTCTGTACTTGTAACGCCTCACAATGGAGTCCTGGCCAGCTGTTCTGCGCCACACACCGCTACACTTACAACGCCTCACAATGGAGGCCCGGCTTACCACACTGTGCTGTACAAAACTGTAGTTGCACCGCCTCACAATGGAGTCTGGGGCTGATGCGGTGCGCCGCTCCCCGCAATACTTGCACCGCTTTACAATGGAGTCCGGGGTTGCCGCGCTGTGCCGCACCCCTTGGAACATGTATTGCCTCAGAATCGAAGCGGGGTCAGCGGCCATGTGCCACGCTCCACTGTACTTGGACCGCCTCACAATGGTCGCCGGGCCAGCTGTGCTGCACCACATTCCTCTGTACTTGCAACGCCTCACAGTGGAGGCCCGGCCAGCTGTGCTGCGCCACACACCCCTACAGTTACAATGCCTCACAATGGAAATGGGGCCGGCCCCGCTGTGCTGTACAAAATTGTAGTTGCAACACCTCAAAATGAAGGATGGAGCTGCTGCGTTACACCGCTCCCCGCAACACTTCCGCCGCCTCACAATGGAGCCTGGGGATGCCGCGCTGTGCCGCACCCATTGGAAGATGTATTGCCTCACAATCGAAGCGGGGTCAGCGGCCATGTGCCACGCTCCACTGTACATGCACCGCCTCACAATGGTCGCCGGGCCAGCTGTGCTGCACCACATTCCTCTGTACTTGGACCGCCTCACAATGGAAGCCCGGCCAGCTGTGCTGCGCCACACACCGCTACACTTAGAACGCCTCACAATGGAGGCCGGGTCTGCCACGCTGTGCTGTACAAAATTGTAGTTGCACCGCCTCACAATGGAGGCCGGGGCTGCTGCGTTGCGCCACTCCCCACTCTACTTGCGCCGCCTCACAATGGAGTCCGGGGATGTCCCGCTGTGCCGCACCCCTTGGAACTTGTATTGCCTCACATATCGAAGCGGGTGAGCTGCCACGTGCAAGCTCCACTGTACTTGGACTGCCTCACAATGGAGGCCCGGCCAGCTGTGCTGCGCCACATTCTTCTCTACTTGCAAGGCCTTACAATGGAGGCCGGGCCTACCACACTGTGCTGTACAAAACTGTAGTTGCACCGCCTCACAATGGAGTCTGGGGCTGATGTGGTGCGCCGCTCTCCATTCTACTTGCGCCGCCTCACAATGGAGTTCGGGGATGCCGTGCTGTGCCGCATCCCTTGGAACTTGTATTGCCTCACAATCGAAGCGGGGTCAGTGGCCATGTGCCACGCTCCACTGTACTTGGACCGCCTCACAATGGTCGCCCGGCCAGCTGTGCTGCGCCACATTCCTCCGTACTTGCAACGCCTCACAATGGAGGCCCGGCCAGCTGTGCTGCGCCACACACCGCTACACTTACAACGCCTCACAATGGAGGCCCGGCTTACCACACTGTGCTGTACAAAACTGTAGTTGCACCGCCTCACAATGGAGTCTGGGGCTGATGCGGTGCGCCGCTCCACGCAATACTTGCGCCGCCTTACAATGGAGTCCGGGGTTGCCGCGCTGTGCTGCACCCCTTGGAACATGTATTGCCTCAGAATCGAATCGGGCTCAGCGGCCATGTGCCACGCTCCACTGTACTTGGACCGCTTCACAATGCTGGCCCGGCCAGCTGTGATGCGCCACATCCCTCTGTACTTGCAACGCCTCACAATGGAGTCCCGGCCAGCTGGTCTGCGCCACATTCCTCTGTACTTGCAAGGCCTCACAATGGAGGCCAGGCCTACCACGCTGTGCTGTACAACATTGCAGTTGCACCACCACACAATAGAGTCTGGGGCTGGTGCGGTGCGCCGCTCCCTGCTCTACTTGCACCACCTCCGCATGGAGTTCGGGGATATCGCGTTGAGCCGCACCCCTTGGAACTTGTATTGCCTCACAATCGAAGCGGGGTCAGCTGCCATGTGCCACGCTCCACTGTACTTGCACCGCCTCACAATGGAGGGCCGGCCAACTGTGCTGCGCCACACACTGCTACACTTAGAACGCCTCAGAATGGAGGCCAGGCCTACCACACTGTGCTGTACAAAATTGTAGTTGCACCGCCTCACAATGTCGTCTGGGGCTGATGTGGTGCGCCGCTCCCCACTCTACTTGCGCCGCCTCACAATGGAGTTCGGGGATGCCGCGCTGTGCCGCACCCCTTGGAACTTGTATTGCCTCACAATCGAAGCGGGGTCAGCGGCCATGTGCCACGCTCCACTGTACTTGGACCGCCTCACAATGCTGGCCCGGCCAGCTGTGCTGCGCCACATCCCTCTGTACTTGCAACGCCTCACAATGGAGTCCTGGCCAGCTGTGCTGCGCCACACACCCCTACAGCTACAATGCCTCACAATGGAGGCCAGGCCTACCTCGCTGTGCTGTACAAAATTGTAGTTGCACCGCCTCACAATGGAGTCTGGGGCTGATGTGGTGCGCCGCTCCCCATTCTACTTGCGCAGCCTCACAATGGAGTTCGGGGATGCTGCACTGTGCCGCACCCCTTGGAACTTGTATTGCCTCACAATTGAAGCGGGGTCATCTGCCATGTGCCACGCTCCACTTGGACCGCCTCACAATGGAGGCCCGGCAGCTGTCCTGCGCCACATTCCTCTGTACTTGCAACGCCTCACAATGGAGGCCAGGCCAGCTGTGCTGCGCCACACACTGCTACACTTATAACGCCTCACAATGGAAACAGGGCCGGCCACGCTGTGCTGTACAAAATTGTAGTTGCACCGCCTCAAAATGAAGGATGGAGCTGCTGCGTTACACCGCTCCCCGCAACACTTCCGCCGCCTCACAATGGAGCCTGGGGATGCCGCGCTGTGCCGCACCCATTGGAAGATGTATTGCCTCACAATCGAAGCGGGGTCAGCGGCCATGTGCCACGCTCCACTGTACATGCACCGCCTCACAATGGTCGCCGGGCCAGCTGTGCTGCACCACATTCCTCTGTACTTGGACCGCCTCACAATGGAGGCCGGGTCTGCCACGCTGTGCTGTACAAAATTGTAGTTGCACCGCCTCACAATGGAGGCCGGGGCTGCTGCGTTGCGCCACTCCCCACTCTACTTGCGCCGCCTCACAATGGAGTCCGGGGATGTCCCGCTGTGCCGCACCCTTTGGAACTTGTATTGCCTCACATATCGAAGTGGGTGAGCTGCCACGTGCAAGCTCCACTGTACTTGGACCGCCTCACAATGGAGGCCCGGCCAGCTGTGCTGCGCCACATTCTTCTCTACTTGCAAGGCCTTACAATGGAGGCCGGGCCTACCTCGCTGTGCTGTACAAAATTGTAGTTGCACCGCCTTACAACGGAGGATGGGGCTGATGCGGTGCGCCGCTCCCCGCAATACTTCCGCCACCTCACAATGGAGTCCGGGGATGCCGCGCTGTGCCGCACCCCTTGGAACATGTATTGCCTCACAATCGAAGCGGGGTCAGCTGCCATGTGCCACGCCCCACTGTACTTGGAGCGCCTCACAATGGTCGCCCGGCCAGCTGTGCTGCACCACATCCCTCTGTACTTGTAACGCCTCACAATGGAGTCCCGGACAGCTGTGCTGCGCCACACACTGCTACACATAGAATGCCTCATAATGGAGGCCAGGCCTACCACACTGTGCTGTACAAAACTGTAGTTGCACCGCCTCACAATGGAGGCCGGGGCTGCTGCGTTGCGCCACTCCCCACTCTACTTGCGCCGCCTCACAATGGAGTCCGGGGATGTCCCGCTGTGCCGCACCCTTTGGAACTTGTATTGCCTCACAATCGAAGCGGGGTCAGCTGCCATGTGCCACGCCCCACTGTACTTGGAGCGCCTCACAATGGTCGCCCGGCCAGCTGTGCTGCACCACATCCCTCTGTACTTGTAACGCCTCACAATGGAGTCCCGGACAGCTGTGCTGCGCCACACACTGCTACACCTAGAATGCCTCATAATGGAGGCCAGGCCTACCACACTGTGCTGTACAAAACTGTAGTTGCACCGCCTCACAATGGAGTCTGGGGCTGATGTGGTGCGCCGCTCTCCATTCTACTTGCGCCGCCTCACAATGGAGTTCGGGGATGCCGTGCTGTGCCGCACCCCTTGGAACTTGTATTGCCTCAGAATCGAAGCGGGGTCAGCGGCCATGTGCCACGCTCCACTGTACTTGGACCGCCTCACAATGGAGGCCCGGCAGCTGTCCTGCGCCACATTCCTCTGTACTTGTAACGCCTCACAATGGAGTCCCGGCCAGCTGTGCTGCGCCACACACTGCTACACTTGGAATGCCTCATAATGGAGGCCAGGCCTACCACACTGTGCTGTACAAAATTGTAGTTGCACCGCCTCACAATGGAGTGGGGGGCTGATGTGGTGCGCCGCTCCCCGCTCTACTTGCGCCGCCTCACAATGGAGTTCGGGGATGCCGCGCTGTGCCGCACCCCTTGGAACTTGTATTGCCTCACAATCGAAGCGGGGTCAGTGGCCATGTGCCACGCTCCACTGTACTTGGACCGCCTCACAATGGAGGCCCGGCCAGCTGTGCTGCGCCACATTCCTCCGTACTTGCAACGCCTCACAATGGAGGCCCGGCCAGCTGTTCTGCGCCACACACTGCTACACTTACAACGCCTCACAATGGAGGCCCGGCTTACCACACTGTGCTGTACAAAACTGTAGTTGCACCGCCTCACAATGGAGTCTGGGGCTGATGCGGTGCGCCGCTCCACGCAATACTTGCGCCGACTTACAATGGAGCCCGGGAATGCCGCGCTGTGCCGCACCCCTTGGAACATGTATTGCCTCAGAATCGAAGCGGGGTCAGCGGCCATGTGCCACGCTCCACTGTACTTGGACTGCCTCACAATGCTGGCCCGGCCAGCTGTGATGCGCCACATCCCTCTGTACTTGCAACGCCTCACAATGGAGTCCCGGCCAGCTGTGCTGCACCACATTCCTCTGTACTTGCAAGGCCTCACAATGGAGGACAGGCCTACCACGCTGTGCTGTACTAAATTGTAGTTGCAC
Source organism: Balearica regulorum gibbericeps (assembly GCF_011004875.1). Classification (NCBI taxonomy): domain Eukaryota; kingdom Metazoa; phylum Chordata; class Aves; order Gruiformes; family Gruidae; genus Balearica; species Balearica regulorum. Next base: position 3,550,493 of record NC_046211.1, read on the forward strand.
CGCCACACAATGGAGTCTGGGGCTGGTGCGGTGCGCCGCTCCCTGCTCTACTTGCGCCACCTCCACATGGAGTTCGGGGATATCGCGTTGAGCCGCACCCCTTGGAACTTGTATTGCCTCACAATATAAGCGGGGTCAGCGGCCATGTGCCACGCTCCACTGTACTTGCACCGCCTCACAATGGAGGCCCGGCCAACTGTGCTGTGCCACACACTGCTACACTTAGAACGCCTCAGAATGGAGGCCAGGCCTACCACACTGTGCTGTACAAAACTGTAGTTGCACCGCCTCACAATGGAGACCGGGGCTGATGTGGTGCGCCGGTCCCCGCTCAACTTGCGCCGCCTCACAATGGAGTTCGGGGATGCCGCGCTGTGCCGCACCCCTTGGAACTTGTATTGCCTCACAATCGAAGCGGGGTCAGTGGCCATGTGCCACGCTCCACTGTACTTGCACCGCCTCACAATGGTCGCCCGGCCAGCTGTGCTGCGCCATATCCCTCTGTACTTGCAACGCCTCACAATGGAGGCCCGGCCAGGTGTGCTTCGCCACACACCCCTACAGTTACAATGCCTCACAATGGAGGCCAGGCCTACCTCGCTGTGCTGTACAAAATTGTAGTTGCACCGCCTCACAATGGAGTCTGGGGCTGATGTGGTGCGCCGCTCCCCATTCTACTTGCGCAGCCTCACAATGGAGTTCGGGGATGCTGCACTGTGCCGCACCCCTTGGAACTTGTATTGCCTCACAATTGAAGCGGGGTCAGTGGCCATGTGCCACGCTCCACTTTACATGGACCGCCTCACAATGGAGGCCCGGCAGCTGTCCTGCGCCACATTCCTCTGTACTTGCAAAGCCTCACAATGGAGGCCAGGCCAGCTGTGCTGCGCCACACACCGCTACACTTATAACGCCTCACAATGGAAACGGGGCCGGCCACGCTGTGCTGTACAAAATTGTAGTTGCAACACCTCAAAATGAAGGATGGAGCTGCTGCGTTACACCGCTCCCCGCAACACTTCCGCCGCCTCACAATGGAGCCTGGGGATGCCGCGCTGTGCCGCACCCATTGGAAGATGTATTGCCTCACAATCGAAGCGGGGTCAGCGGCCATGTGCCACGCTCCACTGTACATGCACCGCCTCACAATGGTCGCTGGGCCAGCTGTGCTGCACCACATTCCTTTGCACTTGCAACGCCTCACAATGGAGTCCCGGCCAGCTGTGCTGCGCCACACACCGCTACACTTAGAACGCCTCACAATGGAGTCCGGGTCTGCCACGCTGTGCTGTAGATAATTGTAGTTGCACCGCCTCACAATGGAGGCCGGGCCTGCTGCGTTGCACCACTCCCCACTCTACTTGCGCCGCCTCACAATGGAGTCCGGGGATGTCTCGCTGTGCCGCACCCCTTGGAACTTGTATTGCCTCACATATCGAAGCGGGTGAGCTGCCACGTGCAAGCTCCACTGTACTTGGACCGCCTCACAATGGTCGCCCGGCCAGCTGTGCTGCGCCACATTCTTCTGTACTTGCAACGCCTCACAATGGAGGCCCGGCCAGCTGGTCTGCGCCACACACCGCTACACTTACAACGCCTCACAATGGAGGCCCGGCTTACCACACTGTGCTGTACAAAACTGTAGTTGCACCGCCTCACAATGGAGTCTGGGGCTGATGCGGTGCGCCGCTCCACGCAATACTTGCGCCGCCTTACAATGGAGTCCGGGGTTGCCGCGCTGTGCTGCACCCCTTGGAACATGTATTGCCTCAGAATCGAATCGGGCTCAGCGGCCATGTGCCACGCTCCACTGTACTTGGACCGCTTCACAATGCTGGCCCGGCCAGCTGTGATGCGCCACATCCCTCTGTACTTGCAACGCCTCACAATGGAGTCCCGGCCAGCTGGTCTGCGCCACATTCCTCTGTACTTGCAAGGCCTCACAATGGAGGCCAGGCCTACCACGCTGTGCTGTACAACATTGCAGTTGCACCACCACACAATAGAGTCTGGGGCTGGTGCGGTGCGCCGCTCCCTGCTCTACTTGCACCACCTCCACATGGAGTTCGGGGATATCGCGTTGAGCCTCACCCCTTGGAACTTGTATTGCCTCACAATCGAAGCGGGGTCAGCTGCCATGTGCCACGCTCCACTGTACTTGCACCGCCTCACAATGGAGGGCCGTCCAACTGTGCTGCGCCACACACTGCTACACTTAGAACGCCTCAGAATGGAGGCCAGGCCTACCACACTGTGCTGTACAAAATTGTAGTTGCACCGCCTCACAATGTCGTCTGGGGCTGATGTGGTGCGCCGCTCCCCACTCTACTTGCGCCGCCTCACAATGGAGTTCGGGGATGCCGCG